>NC_052069.1:104901791-105202086 GCF_015852505.1 Tachyglossus aculeatus | reverse complement strand
GGGGGTGAAGATGGGGGGCAGGTTTCAGAGACTCTCAGAGCGTCCAAGACAGGGGCTGCGCAGAGATGGGGTGTGGACGGAGACTTGGGGGGTGGGGTGGAGATGGGGGGGCAGTTTTCAGAGTCTCCAGGAGCATTCAAGACAAGGGCTAAGCAGAGATGGGGTGTTGATGGAGACTTGTGGGGTGAAGATGTGGGGCAGGTTTCAGAGACTCCCAGAGCATCCAAGACAGGGGCTGCGCAGAGATGGGGTGTGGACGGAGACTTGGGGGTTGGGATGGAGATGGGGGGCAGTTTTCAGAGACTCCAGGAGCGTTCAAGACAAGGGCTAAGCAGAGATGGGGTGTTGATGGAGACTTGCGGGGTGAAGATGTGGGGCAGGTTTCAGAGACTCCAAGAGTGTTCAAGGCAAGGGCTAAGTAGAGATGGGGTGTGGATCAATCAATCGTATTTATTGAGCACTTACTGTGTGCAGAGCACTGTACTAAGCGCTTGGGAAGTACAAGTTGGCAACATATAGAGACAGTCCCTACCCAACAGTGGGCTCACAGTCTAAAAGGGGGAGACAGAGAACAAAACCAAACATACTAACAAAATAAAATAAACCTTGTGGGGGGTGAAGATGGGGGGCAGGTTTCAGAGACTCCAAGAGCGTTCAAGGCAAGGGACTATGCAGAGATGGGGTGTGGATGGAGACTTGGCAGGGGAGGTGGAGATGGGGGGCAGGTTTCAGAGACTCCAAGAGCTGCCAAGGCAGGGGCTGCACAGAGATGGGGTGAGGATGGGGGTGGGGGGGAGGTGGGGATGGGGGGCAGGTTTCAGAGACTCCCAGAGAGTCCAAGACAGGGGCTGTGCAGAGATGGGGTGTGCATGGAGACTTGGCCGGGGGAGCTGGAGATGGGGGGCAGGTTTCAGAGACTTCCAGAGCGTCCAAGACAGGGGCTGCGCAGAGATGGGGTGTGGATGTAGACTTGGGGGGTGGGGTGGAGATGGGGGGCAGTTTTCAGAGACTCCAAGAGCGTTTAATACAGTGCTAAGCGCTTAGTGCAGTGCTCTGCACACAGTAAGCGCTCAATAAATACGATTGATTGATTTAAGACAAGGGCTAAGCAGAGATGGGGTGTTGATGGAGACTTGGGGGGTGAAGATGTGAGACAGGTTTCAGAGACTCCAAGAGTGTTCAAGGCAAGGGCTAAGCAGAGATGGAATGTGGATGGAGACTGGGGGGGGGGGGGGGGAGGGGGATGAAGATGGGGGGCAGGTTTCAAAGACTCCAAGAGCGTTCAAGTCAGGGACTGTGCAGAGATGGGGTGTGGATGGAGACTTGGCAGGGGAGGTGGAGATGGGGGGGCAGGTTTCAGCCTCTAAGAGCGTTCAAGGCAAGGGCTAAGCCGAGATGGGGTGTGGATGGAGACTGGGGTGGTGGTGAAGATGGGGGGCAGGTTTCAGAGACTCCCAGAGCGTCCAAGGCAGGGGCTGCGTAGAGATGGGGTGCGGCCCGGGTGAGGGCGGTGCGGGACGGCTGTGACGGTGCCCCGCGTCCCGGCGGGTGTCTGTGCCAACAGGTGGATCCGGGAGAGGGCGGGGAGGAGTCGGGGCTCCCTGCCGGCCGGAGCATTGTGCGGTGCGCTGCGCTGCGGCCCCCGGACGATGCGGGGGGCAGGCGGGGCAGCGGGCCGGCTGCCAGGAGGCGGGCTCGGCGGTGGGCGGCGCCGGGGGCAGGAGGCTGGCCCGTCCCCCACCCTGCCCTGACCGCTCCGCCCCTCGGCCCCCGCCGGCGCCCCAGCCGGGCCGGGCCACTGTGCGGGGCCTCCGGGACCGCCCACCCCGGCAGGGGCGCCGGCAGCCAGCCCACCACCGCGGGACACGACCCCCGCACCAGCCCGCCCGGAGCCTACGGTGAGACGCGGGGGGCACCAAGGGGGGCGGGAGAAAAGGGGAGCCGGGGTGGGGTGGGGGCGGGCTGGTCCGAGGGAGGGGACCTGGGCCGGACCCGCCTTTCTTTGGGTCTTAACACCATTTGGCAAACTTTTCGCGCTTCGTTTGGAGCGGTTTCGCGCGGCGGCTGTGGCTGGATCAAGGGGGATCCCTCCCCTCCCCTCCTTTCCCCTCCTCTCCTCTTCCTTTCCTTCTCTCCTCTCCTGTCTTTTAGACTGTGAGCCCACTGTTGGGTAGGGACTGTCCCTATATGTTGCCCCCTTGTACTTCCCAAGCGCTTAGTCCAGTGCTCTGCACACAGTAAGCGCTCAATAAATACGATGGATTTCCTGGCTCGGTAGGTCTCCCGGGGGCGGTCCCGGCCCGAGGGGCGCGGACAGTGCAGGCGGGCCAATCCCCCCCCCCCCCGCCCCCCAAACAGTCCCGCCCCTCCCCGCCTCCTCCAGAGTCCGGCCCGGGGGTCGGGCTGGGGGGTGGCTGAGAGGGGGCTAGGTTGGGGGGAGG
Organism: Tachyglossus aculeatus; assembly: GCF_015852505.1. Taxonomy (NCBI): domain Eukaryota; kingdom Metazoa; phylum Chordata; class Mammalia; order Monotremata; family Tachyglossidae; genus Tachyglossus; species Tachyglossus aculeatus. The sequence continues at coordinate 105,199,645 of NC_052069.1, read as the reverse complement.
CTGAGGCTGGGTCCGGGGGGCTGAACTGGGGGGAGGCGAGGTTGGGCCCAGGGGGCTGAGTTAGGGGGATGCTGGGTCCGAGGGGGCTGGGTTGGGGGGGGGGGGGATGCTGGGTCCAGGGGGAGTTGGGTTGGGGGGGAGATGCTGGGTCCAGGGGGAGTTGGGTTGGGGGGGAGATGCTGGGTCCAGGGGGAGTTGGTTTGTGGGGGAGATGCTGGGTCCAGGGGGAGTTGGGTTGTGGGGGAGATGCTGGGTCCAGGGGGAGTTGGGTTGAGGGGGAGATGCTGGGTCCAGGGGGAGTTGGGTTGGGGGGAGACTGGGTCCGGTGGTCTGGGTTAGGGGGCTGGGTCAGTGGGGCTGGGTTGGGGGGAGGCTGGAACGGGAGGGGGGCTGGGTTGGGGGGGAGACTGGGTCCGGGGGAGACTGGGCCTGGGGGGCTGAGTTGGGGGGATGCTGAGTCCGAGGGGGCTGGGTTGGGGTGGCGGGTGCTGGGTCCGGGGGGAGTTGGGTTGGGGGGGAGATGCTGGGTCCAGGGGGAGTTGGGTTGGGGGGGAGATACTGGGTCCAGGGGGAGTTGGGTTGGGGAGAGATGCTGGGTCCAGGGGGAGTTGGGTTGGGGGGAGACTGGGTCCGGTGGTCTGGGTTAGGGGGCTGGGTTAGTGGGGCTGGGTTGGGGGGAGGCTGGAACGGGAGGGGGGCTGGGTTGGGGGGGAGACTGGGTCCGGGGGAGACTGGGCCCGGGGGGCTGAGTTGGGGGGATGCTGAGTCCGAGGGGGCTGGGTTAGGGGGGGATGCTGGGTCCGGGGGGAGTTGGGTTGTGGGGGAAACTGGGTCCGGGGGGCTGGGTTAGTGGGGCTGGGTTGGGGGGAGGTTGGGCTCGGGGGGCTGAGCTGGGGGGAGGCTGGGCCCCAGGGGCTGAGTTGGGGAGATGCTGGGTCCGGGGAGCTGGGTTGGGGGGAGGTTGGGTCCGGAGGGCTGAGTTGGGGGGAGTCTGGGCCCGGGGGGCTGAGTTGGGGGGGATGCTGGGTCCTAGGGGGCTCGGTTGGGGGGATGTTGTGTCGGAGGGGGGGGCGCAGGGTTGGGGCGGGTCAATCCCCCACGGAATCAGAAGAAGCAGCGTGGCTCAGTGGGAGGAAGCCGGGCTTTGGAGTCAGTCAATCAATCAATCAATCAATCGTATTTATTGAACGCTTACTGTGTGCAGAGCACTGTACTAAGCGCTTGGGAACTACAAGTTGGCAACATATAGAGACAGTCCCTACCCAACAGTGGGCTCACAGTTTAAAAGAGTCAGAGGTCACGGGTTCAAATCCCGGCTCCACCAACTGTCAGTTGTGTGACTTTGGGCAAGTCACTTCACTTCTCTGCGCCTCAGTTACCTCATTGGTAAAATGGGGATTAAGACTGTGAGCCCCCCCCCCCCCCCCCGTGGGACAACCCGATCACCTTGTAACCTCCCCAGTGCTTAGAACCTTGCTTTGCACATAGTAAGCGCTTAACAAATACCATCATTAACCCGGAGGGTTTGGACGGCGGGCGGTCCGCAGAGCGCTGCGTCCATCGTCGTCCTTGAGCCCGCAGGATGGGTCCTGGGGGGGAATGGAGAGCCGAGCATTGGGGCGGAGGGTTCATCGGACGGGTCCGGCCCGGGGTGTGAATAAATAAATAAATCTATTTATTTATTCTATTTATTTATTTATTTTACTTGTACATATCTATCCTATTTATTTCATTTTGTTGGTATGTTTGGTTTTGTTCTCTGTCTCCCCCTTTTAGATTGTGAGCCCACTGTTGGGTAGGGACTGTCTCTATATGTTGCCAATTTGTACTTCCCAAGCGCTTAGTACAGTGCTCTGCACATAGTAAGCGCTCAATAAATACGATTGATTGATTGATTGATTGAAGCCCCCCGGCCTCCGCGTCACCCCATCCTCTCCCGACACTTGGTATTGACACCTGTCTACCTGTTTTGTGTTACTGTCTGTCTCCCGCTTCTAGACTGTGAGCCCGTTGTTGGGCAGGGATTGTCTCTATCTGTTACCTAATTGTACTTTCCAAGCGCTTAGTACAGTGCTCTACACACAGGAAGAGCTCAATAAATACGATTGAATGAATGAATGAATGACCCTTAGATCCACTCCCGTCCCGGCCGAGCGGACATTCAGAGGACAGTCGTTTCCAGCTTCAGGCTGAATGGCAAGAGCCCGGGCTTGGGACTCAGAGGATGTGGGTTCTAATCCCGACCCCTACACTTGTCTGCTGGGTGACCTTGGACAAGCAACTTCACTTTTCTGGGCCTCAATTACCTCATCTGTAAAATGGGGATTAAGTCTGTGAATCCCACGTGGGACAACCTGATTACCTTGGATCTACCCCAGCGCTTTAAACAGTGCTTGGCACATAGTAAGAGCTTAATAAACACCATAATAATTATTATTATAATTATTAAACCCGAAGAGCGCTGATTTTCCTTTAATGTCTAGAAATCCGCCTGGGTTGCCGAGGGGTCGGTGTCGAATTCCAATCCGATAGCCAAACCCCAGTCAGCCCCATTCCCGTCCCGAAGATTGGCCCAGCCCCCACTGTCCTTTAGGGATCCAAGAAACCCGAATCTCCTCACTGGGAAAAGTTCCCTCTTGCTGGAAACGGTCTGAGTGGTCCAGAGGTGGGCTGATGAGAAAGAAACAAAATAGCCATCTTTCGGGAGGCGTTTTGGACATGAAGCTGTGTCTAACTCCAGTCATACTTTCCCAAGTGCTTAGTTCAGCATGTTGCTCTCAGGTGCTTAATACATACCGCTGCTCCTAATCCTACCACTGGGTTCTAGTTTATGCAAAACCTTTTAAGCCCCACCTCAGGAAGCAACATCCAGGTTCCAAACCCTCTGTGGTGCATGACAAATCCTCCTGTGTCTTCTTTTTTCTTTTTTGCTTCTAGAAATTTTTCTCCATCCTCTCCTCCAACAGCCACCCAATTGGAAATGGGAAAGACAGGCATGGACTTGACCCTCCCCACTAAAATCTAGAAACATCCCAGCAGACACACTTTGGGGGAAGAATTCATCAGCTTTGGAGCTTTTCTCCTCTCTTTCTCTTCAGTGTTGGGGAACCTGGAAATGTGAGCAGTGGGGAAGGTGACTGTTGGGAGTTTTCCTGGTCCGTCTGGAGACAAAAGAAGCACAGAGAGCCCGAGCTGCCTGCGAGCGGCTGGGTGGGAGCTGAATTCAGTCTGTTGACGTTCACACGTCACCAGTGATTCCACATGTGCAGGCGTGTTATGGCCTCCACCTCCCCTTTCAGCCCAGCAGGCTTGCCTGGCAGAGCTCTGCCTGAGCCTGGTATGGCACACAGGTGCCTGTTGCTACCCCGTCCCTGAGAAAGTGCTGTTGTGGTTGGCAGGAAGGCCCATTTTCACGGCTTCCCAGACAGAGCCAAGCCCCAACTCTCAGACTCTTGTCAATTTCAGGTGGAAGTTTTAGCATGTGGAGTTTTGTGTGTGTTTTGCTTGTCCTTAATCAGGCAGAAACCCGTCTTTTTTCCCTAAGGCTGGGGGTGTGTGGGTGTGTGTATGCACACGCGTGCATGTTCACGCTTCACTGTGAAAATAACTGACCTCAGTTCAGGGTAGCTTGTTTGTGTTGCCAAGCCTGTGGGAAGGAGTGTTGGGGAAGGGCCAACGCCTTCATCTACCCCCTCCCTGCCACCCCCCACCCCATCTCCAGTCTCTCATTTAGTCGGGTGACGTTGAACTAAAATGTCAGGTTCAGCCGTGCATGCTAGCTGAGAGGCTGACCATACTGTTACTTTTCCTGAAAACCAGGTCATCGGGACACCGTCCCAGGCTAGTGCACCCTCCTCCTCCCTCTCTGTGAACGCGAGCATGTGGAAGGGTACAGAAGAAGTGTGAGGTTAAAGATTCCTCTAGATCCTAGGGGAATCATCCCTACAAGCCCCACAAGGCGGAGGGACCTAAATTGATTTTGGAGTGTGGTCCATTGCAGAGATAGAAGGCCAAGCTTTTAAGTCAATCAAGCAGTCAATGGAATTTATTAGGCATTTACTATGTGCAAAAGTAGTGTACTAAGCGCTTGAGAGAGTACAATACAACAGAATTAGCAGGTACATTCCATGCCCATGACAAGGTTATAGTCTTGTGAACAAGAGAGGCCAAGGGTGGAGGCGAGGTGGGCTGGTCAGTTCTGGGGTGCTTATTTATTTTTCTAAAGTTGCTAGTGACAGCCTAAAGAAATCCCAGATATCCCAGCTGAATGGGACATTGGGCCAACACATCTCAAGCAGGAGAGGCCCGGCTTGGTCTTACCCACCCGGGGTAACTTCACCCCCGAAGAATGTAGCAATCAGTTTGCCACGATTGAGTTTCAGGTTGCTGCCGCGGCAGCCTCTACAACTGTTTTGCTTCTGAAGTCATCGCTGACCTTGGAGGCCGGTTGGTCCTTCTGGCTTTTGGAGTTCCTCCCCGAATACCAAAGTCCCTGCAATTATGTCAGTCCTCTCGTCTCCTGTTGGTTGTGTGGTGAGACACAGAAAGCATTTCCAGGGTTGTGCCATTTGCAGTTGAGTCCTCTGGAATTCAAGGCGCGTGGATGGCTGGAGCTATTTTTATTTGCTGAGGGATGCTCTCGATTGCTCTGGGTGTTTAAAAATTCGCTTGTGATGGTTTTTGTTTCTGGTGTGAGGGCCTGGGGGTACAAAGCAGCAAAGGAATTGTGACCTGGGAGCAATCTTGACAAGTTATGTAGTTTAACCTCTGCCTCTCTGCTATACTACTATATCTCAAGTGGGGGAATATTGTTCTCTGTCTACCGACCTTTTCAAGAGTGGGTTTTGTAAGGTTGACTTTGTTAGCATATTTCTCTTATCCACCTGGAGAGAAGGGTTGGTTCGGTTGACCCTGAATCCCATATGAAGGCAAACGTGGTCCAGAGGGCTTAAGTAATCCTTTTTTCTTTTGGGTCACATAAGTTAGTGTCGGACTTGGGATTCGAACCTGGAGCCCTTGGGTTTACTGTGGATTACTGAAGCCCCAGAGCCATACGACCTCCTGCAGGCAGTCCACAGGGGAGGACACTGGGAGTCAGGCCCAAGGGATTGGCACTGTAAATGGGAAGCCGGGACAAATGCAAGCTCTGCAAAGATGAATACCAGTACGCATAGAACTCTAAAGGCTGAAACATGGAAACCTGTAAAAACACAATATGAACATCAGAAACATAAATGTGCCATTTTTGGAACATGAATAAAGGTGAAGGGGGTCACTAGAATGATTGGAATGACTGAATTAGGTGGATTTCATCGAGGAAGGCTTTCTGGAGGAGGTATGTTTGTATTGGTGTGGAGAGAGGAAAGGGGTTGATTAAGTGAAGAGAAGGGGAGAAGCCATTCCAGCTCTTTGCAGAAGCACTGAGATGGCAAAAGTGTGTGTTGGACTGTCTAAGGGGTGAAAGAGGTGAGCGTCGTCAAGGCGGAGGGAAGGGCCTCCAGCAGATTGTGAACCGTCACCTTCCCGAAGGAAGGTGCGGCTGGCGTTTGGTGATTGTTAGTGATCTACGGTAAATATGTCCCTTTTTGGGAGAGCCATCCCCATGCCAGCAAACAGGACTATCCACCCCCCACTTACAGCCATGAGCTGATGAGATTCTCATATTGTTCTCTCTGGAAGAGGCCAAACGAGTGTTGGCATTCTCCACAGTCCATGGTTCCCAGCCCTTCTGTGCCTGGATCAGGCTGGCAGGCCTGCGGGCACTGAAGCTTGACCCGGCCCCAAAGCTGGGAGTTCGGGGCCCCGACACTTCCTTTCCAGAAGCCAGGATTGAAGCCGCCCCAGCTTCCCACCCTCACCCCCCTTCCTCCTCTACCAGGCACCGAGACTTGGCCGGCATGTACGGATTTAGTAATGGGGAACTACTGTACTGCTGGCGAGTAGCAGCACGGACCCAGCCAGATGTAATTTAAACAAGACCCGAGCTGAGCTAGCTCACACTGCACAGCAGAAGGCCAGGCCAAGACAATCCCAAAGCTCTGTTCCCGAGGAGAGACTTTCTAAAATGGCTCAGTCCCTTCCTGGAGGAGAGAGTTCCAGAAATGATTTAGGTCAACTGGGCAGGTCTCCACCTGCAGATCAGGGCTGTATTTTTCAGCAGTGTGTTGTCCGGGGGGAAAGGGGAGCAGGAGATAGAGGCCAGGAGCGAAGAAGAATTCTGTGGCTCTCAAGAGTTCAGAGACATTGGAGCTAGTAAGCAGACAGGGCCTAGGGATTGTTTTTCCTAAGACTTTCAAACATACCCTCTCTCACCTACCCAGAATGGCTCAGGTTGATTCTGCCTGGAGACAGGGTGATGAAAGAGATGAATTCCAAATGTTCCTTCCTGCCTCACTCCGTGTTTCTCTATTTAGGTGTCTCTTGATTGGGTCCTTTCACTGTTTCCCTGGGGAAGACTTCGTATGTTCCCTCAGCTCACAGCTGGCAGAGGTCTCAGGGCATTGGCAGGTTGTCGACCAGTAACTTTGCTGTTAAGTGCGATTCTGAACCAAACAAATTTCCAGAGCAATCTCTCCCTTTCTCTAACTGCCTAGAAAACCTCAAGTTCCCCCCTAACAATCTGCTGGATGACATGCTGGTGCAATTTTAGTCTCTGGGTTGATGTCAAAAGGGTTGGCTCTTGCGTTCTCAAAGCTTCAGCGGTTTCAGAGTCTCTGGGGAGAGTCAAGCAGAGCCTCGTTACAGGTTTTTAATAAAAAGAAAAGTTGGAAATGCGTGCATTGCCCCCAGTGGATGTTTGATAAGTACCCTTACAAGTACTACTTCTATCACTCATGCAGATTGAATTAAAGAATCAGCTCCATTTTGAGCAAGACTGGGTCGCCCCCACAACTAAAAGTATCTTGACCAACAGCTCCCCGGTCAAGGGGTAACAGGTGTCTACCCCTCCCCAGGTCAAAGATGGAACTAACATAGGCAAATGGCAGCGTGGTTAGACCCGTGCTAGGTACTTTGGCTTCAGGTTTTGATCCCTGGGGCTGCCCCAGCTGGTCTCATTGAAAGAGCTTTCTTCCATTCTTAACAGCTTGGAAAGACCTCAGGCCTGGGATTCAGAGGACCTGGGTTCTAATGCTAGCTCTGCCACTTATTTGCTGTGTGACCTTGGGCGAATCATTTCACTTCTCTGTGCTTCAGTTATGCTATCTGTAAAATGGGGATTTAAGACTGTAAGCCCCATGTGGGACTGCCTGATTATCTTGTATCTACCCCAGTGCTTAGTACAGTGCCTGGCACATAGTAAGCACTTAACAAATATTATTAATATCATTATCATTATTATTATTTTGAAACCTCTTCTTTTCCATCCCTAGGGAAGTCCCTCCTTCCCATTTCTGGTTATATAACACTGGTGCCCCACCTTCTGGGTGTCTTGGTGTGAACTCCATTGGCATGACCTGATTGGAGGCCACATTATAGATTCCTGGTGCTGATAGGCAGCAAATCCCGGAGCAAAGGGTGTGAATGTGAAATAAAGGGAAGCGGGAGAGAGAGAAGCTTGCTCAGTGTCTGCCTTTGCCAGCTTTAGCTATGGATAATCAGAGTTCTCCTGGGTTCCCACCCACCCCTTCCACACAAACCGAGAGTGTATATAGCTATAATTCTATTTATTCTGATGGCATTGACACCTATTTGTTTTGTTTTGTTATCTATCTCCCCCTTCTAGACTGAGCCCATTGTTGGATAGGGACCGTCTTTATATGTTGCCAATTTGTACTTCCCAAGTGCTCAGTACAGTGCTCTGCACACAGTAAGCGCTCAATAAATACGATTGAATGAATGAATGAGAGTGGAAATTTAAGATCATAAGCCTGTTGGGTCTACCAACTCTGTTGTGTTGCACTCTCCCCAGCACTGAAGTACAGTGCTCTGCACACAGTGAGTGCTCAAATATCACTGATTAATTGATTTCCTGTATTGTACTCTAAGGACTTTAGTTAAGTGCTCTACACACAGTACAAACTCAATAAATATCATTGATTGATTTAAGCAACAAGAGCAGGCACCCTAGTGCCTCTCATCTCCAGACTGGCTTTTTGGGATGTTGACTGGGGAAGCTGGGGCCTGTGAAGTGGGTGCCAGAGGCCAGGAAAAGGAAGAAAGATGGATGTGTCATTCTAGGCCCTGACTCAAGAATCTGGGAGTCCTGACTGCCCCCAGGGAGTGGCTAAATTCCCATAGAGGCTGGAGTTGCTGACCCTCTGGGGCTTGTGAAATGAAGTCCATCTTGGAGATTCATTGAATTCTCCTCCCCTCTTCCCCCGAAGAGGTCAGCTGGACTGCCCCCATGCCTCCAGGACCTCTTCCCCGACTAGAGGGCTGTGGCTGCCCTTCGCAGGATGGAGATTCCACAGCCACACCGTGTCTATGCGCTGGTCCCGAGGGCCTTCTCCATCCCTCCTGCTGCAGCTTCTATTCAATTTCCTTATGACCTGCCCTCAGAGGAGACAGAGGAGAATTTCGGGAATAATTCCCCTCCTCCAGCCCCACCCAATGCTCAGACATGATTGTTCTTGGGTGAGGCCAGGGGTGTCAATGAGCAGGAAAGACTTCTCTCCAGGGTATTTTTGGCATTTCTATTTTTGGCCATCGCCACCAGGAAGCGGCTGGAGATTAGTGCCTCCATCTGGGACACGACAACAAAAGAGAAAACAAAACCCGGAACCGAATGGCCTCTCCCTGCCCCTCCCCCAGGATTCCGCTCCCTACAGCTCTAGGCATCTTCTCTCTGGCTGTGGTTAGGAGGTCCGCAGGACTCAGGAGCAGCCCACTGGCAGCATCACCACCCCACTCCGACGAAGCTGGATGCCGCCCATCTCTGCTGTGACACAGTTCTGATGGAGAGGCCCCGGAATCTGCTTCAGATTTGGAGACCTTTGGGCTGGAGGATGTGGAGTGGCACATAGGATGGCCACCCTCCTGGTTTTCAGTTGGCTTGTTCCCCTTCTGCTACTGATATGGAATTAAATGGTCTTATGTCCTCTGTTCAGTTATTTTAGTCCCTAGCCTACCTCTGCGTGGCTCCTGCTGCTGAGTTCCATGGTCCAGACACAGTGGCAGAGTTCATATGAACCTGGGAGAAGAACGCAATAGCTCTGGAACAATTGGGGAGTTTGCTCCCCTCCTCCTGCAGGGAAATTCTCTCAGGGGTATTCTGAGAATTTAGGTTTTCTAGACAGTAAGCTCCTTGTGGGCAGGGAATGTGTCTGTTATACTCTCACCAGTGCTTAGTACAGTATCCTGCACACAATAAGTGCTCAATAAATACAATTGATTGATATTGGTGCACTATTGCAGAACAGCATGTGCGGAACCATCATGTTATATGCCGTGCCCAGTGTACCATGTGTGGCATCACCTGTGCTTCTTTGGCATTCATGAGGGCCATCAGGGGTTTCCCTACCAGGATGTTTTCTTAGAAGGGCAGAGTCCAGGGCAGTAGCCAGTTAGCAGGTCTACCTGTAGTACTCTCCACGGACCGCATCACCCTGAACCATCTCCCGAGGGGACTGGAATGAGCTAAAGCTGTGCTCAGTGCCTCTGGAGAAAGAGGAGGAGGAGAGATGCCCTGAAGGGCCTGTCTAATGAGCAATAATAGAGCCCAGGGTTTGTGCTGTATGTCTGTCTTTCTCCAGTGGCTATGCAGGGAGATTTTTTGGCATTCCGTCCTGTCTTCAGAGCTCTCTGTTCCCCTGCCCTGGCACCTGGTTGGGGCTGGCTGCTTCTGTATCCAATCCAGTCAAGCCCCTTACTTAGCTTGGTCCCTGACCCTTGTTCTTCCTGTGGGCCCGTCTGCGGATCGGGTCATGGGGCCAATTTAAAGAGGGTTGTAAATATCCACCTCCTGGTTGGCCGGGAGGTATGAGAGCTTAGGGTGGCACCAAAAGTGGCATCCTGCCCACCCCCTGCCTTCCTGCTCAGGGAGGCACTGATTGCGTGGCTGTAAACACAGGTCTCGTGGAGGGAACACACATCATCACGGTCCCCATTAAAACTGAGCCTCAGTGCCCAGACAGAGGAAGGGCAGGCAAGGGGTCGGGGTTTCTAGCCCATGTGGGCCGAAGGAGGATGCAGGCCTGTCTACACAGTTCATCTGCCACAGAGGCATGCCTGGGTGGAACTGGAGGTGGGAAACCCCATTCTGGAATGGTCTTTCAGCTCCAAGTGTCACCCTCTTCCTTGTGGAAGGAGCGAGAAACAGGCATACCAACTCACCTTTTTGGGTCACCCTCCTGCAAAAAGACTTGCTGCTGTTGACTGTTACTTATCAAGCAGCCCCGATGACTGATGGTTGTATACCATCTGTGGAGTGTCTCTTTTGGTTGTTTAGTTGATTTAATTAGGGTGAAGAATGCCAGTTCTTTCCTGGTGCAAGGGTGGGGAGATTGGGGGCATTCCTTATTTTTTCATTCTTTAACTATGTGATGATCAGCATGGTTCCAGGGGATGAATTTCAGCTCACTTCTCAGAACAGTTCAGGAAAACCCCATAAATTATGCAGCCTCCATGTCATCACCATCATCAATGGTACTTATTGAACCTTTTCCATGTGCAGACCACTGAATTAAGTGCTTGGGAAAGTACAATACAACAGAGTTGACAGACACGTTCCCTACCCACAACAAACTTACAGTCTAGAGGGGGAGATAGACATTAATGGAAAAAAATTCATATTAGATAATTGAAAAACATATACATAAGTTCTTTAGGGTTGAGGGTGGGGCAAATATCAAAAGCCCAAAGGTCATAGATCCAGGTTCATAGGTGCTGCCAAAGGGAGAGCGACCTGGGGAAAAGAGGGCTTAATCGGGAAAACCCTCTTGGAGGAGATATGGTCATAATAATGCTTTGAAGGTGGGGAGAGTAGTGGTCTGGCGTGCTCCAAGTAATTGGTTCTACAGGTGACAGTGGAGTTTTGGCTGGCTTGCATTCTCAAGATCATATTGGCCACATGAGGATGAGACATGGGGAAACCCCTTTCAGATATTGAAAGCTAATCATCTGGGTCCATACCTGGGAGGGAGGCATGGCCAGTGAAATAGAAATAGAAAACCAGTGTGCCTAGGCATTGGCTGACTCCGATGACATAGGGTCAGCATCTCTGCCTCACTGAGATTGTAGAATCTAATTGGAGAGTGGGACTCTAGGGCACTTTGGATCTGAGAGTTCAGATCCCTAGCGAAGATTTTGTCCATCTTTCCCCTGCCCCTCCAGCTGTCTGTTCTGCCCTGGAAAGTTGGGCCCTCTCCAGAGGGAAGAGTAGGAAAGGAGCAGGGGGAGGAGCAAAATCTTCCTTTTCTAAGACATTAGATGTTATCTTTCCCCTCATTCAAGGAGCCCTGAAAAATGGCTAATTGTTTTTCAGCAGATTCCTATTGTATTTTCTGAAATTCCCCAAGGGGATACTACCTGGCTCTGGGAGTTACCCAATGTCTTTGTTATAATCCTATCTAGTAGAGTTCTCCATGAATGTAATTGATCTTAATAATTCAGAGCTGTGGTTGTTTTTGGAGAGGCTGCTTACATCTCCATTTCCTCATTGAGAAATATTTTTCTGAACTTCTGTGACTGATCAGGTCAGTGGTGGGGAGACTTTGGCAGAATCTGGACTCTGGGTTCTGAAGTTGTGGGTGCATATTGCTGCCTGGGGTTTGCATTTTGAGAGAGACTGCCTGGTACTCAAGTCAGATGTGCCTGCTGTTGGAAAATCTGGTCAGAAGAGCTGGTACCTCAGGGAGGTAGCGGGGGTTTGAGAAGCCAAAGGTCCTTTGCTACTTGTCTCTGGCAGTTTGGGGACTGAAAGAAAATTCTGCTTTGACCCCTCATCTGCACTCAGATTTAGTTATGGATTGTCCTTGTTGTGGAGGGGAGCTGGAGGGAGAGAAACAGAAAGATGTGAGGAGGGGAGATGACCTGGTCACCCCCTCTGAGAAAAGAGCCAGGGTAGAAGGGAGGAAGGCAGCAGGGAGCAAGCAGGGGGAGAGGGCAGAGATGGGCTTGGGGCTCAGGATTCTCCAAGGGCTGGGAAAAGAACCCGAATGACAAAACTGTGTAAATCATTAAGGTAAGGTTCTAGCCCTTCCAGAGAGTCTCTCCCTTCTCTTTCAGTCTGCAGGAATGGAGGAGCTTGGGTCCAGACATCTGGTAGGGCTCCAGCAGGATTGGATGGCGGTGTTGCTCTCCACCTGGATCTCTTGTGGCTAAGCAGGGGTGCACATGACTCTCCCCAGGCCAATGACAAACCTGCTCTGTAGGCCCATTCTCCCATTTCCTATGGCTGCTTTTCAAGCAGTAGTGTATTGGGGGAGGGAGGGGCCGGTGGCAGCAGTGTGGCAGGTGCAACTCCTCACAGCAATAGAGCTCAACACCTTGATACCTTGGATCAAGCCTCCTCCTGCTCCTTTCCATGATGCAGCACCCATGGCTAGTGCTAGAGACACCAGTGGGGCTCCTCCTACCCCTTCCTAAGGTGTGATATCCAGGGCCAGTGCCCAGGTGCCCTATCTGCAGTGCAGCTATAGTCCCAGACCTCTCTAGGCTAGTAGTTCCTTCTGAGACTTTTCCTAAAGGTGAGGTTGGGGGTTGCACCTTCAGTGATTTCCCTCCTTCCCTTTCTCCAACTCTAAATCAGGAGTTGGGGAGGCAGGAATCCCCTGCCTGGTACAAATAGTCAGTGATGCTCACTAGAGGGGAAGGTTAGGGCTGTTATATGGTCTATGCCTAAGCATAAGAATGCATGTCAAGGAAGCAAGCTTCATGGGGTTCTGCCAAGCATCATATGGTTCCTCCAAGCACTCTGTTGCTGCTGTGGGAAACAGAACACTGTTCTGGATGACCCATGGATCGGACACGGTAATGGCTTGGCCGATGATCTTGGGGGTATGGTAGAGATTGGTTGTCAGATGAATATGAAGTCAGTTCCAGGATGCAGAAATCTTCAAACATCTAAACTGCAGGTATACTCAGTCCATCCTCTCCCTGGCATGTGATGCTGGGCTTCAGGCCACAGGATTTGCAGGATGAAACTAGATGGGCTGACCAATCAGAATCCGTGACAGTGGAAAAAAGTTGATAGCCAAGTGGGTGAAGGCAGTGAGAGAGAGAGAATCAGGGGGCAAGGACAGGGTCCCTCATCTAGCTGATGAAGACTTGGAAAGATGACTTGTCACTCTGGCTGTTCTGACATCCATCAGCCTAAACGATGAAATCCCCATTGATCACTGGTATAATAGGAATAAAACTGCTGGGCTAGATTGTTGTCACAGGATCAACGGCCATGGCTTTTTCCTTCCCTCTTTTCCATAAATGCCATGGCATTGATGTAGCATCAGAAGACCATTAGAGTGTCAGGACGCCTTGTTCTGTTGGCAGTTATCTCATAAATAGAACATTACCCGGAATATTTTAAAACGGCAAAGTCTGCCTGTGTGTTCTGAAGGAGAGTAATGTGGTTTCATTATGGGAAGTAAGAGTTAGATCAGAAACCGGCCCGGCAGTCCTGACGTCAGGGTGGCGAGCAGGAGGAGAGCAAAGATCAGGTCGTTGGAGGGCCCCAGAAATTCCACTGTAGCCCTCCCCTTGGAGTCCACCACTGACAGCTTGTGATGGAACCCATAGTCTTCATGGCTGGGTGCACAGTCCCTCTGTCTATTATATAATCCCAGAGAGGGCCTGGCTGCAATGGTGTGTAGCAAAGGAAGGAAACTCCAATCAATCAATCAATCGTATTTATTGAGCGCTTACTATGTGCAGAGCACTGTACTAAGCACTTGGGAAGTACAAATTGGCAACACATAGAGACAGTCCCTACCCAACAGTGGGCTCACAGTTTAAAAGGGGGAGACAGAGAACAGAACCAAACATACCAACAAAATAAAATAAATAGGATACAAAATAAAATAAATAAATAAATTAAACTCCAGAAGGAAGCAGATTTGAGTGGCAGGCTGCACACAAGTTTCTGGTAGTGATTGAAAGTTAGTGAGTGGGGAGAAGTACCCTCTAACTACTAGGCTTAGGAACAACTTAGACATCCTATTCAAAAATTAGTAATTCAGATATTTTTGAACTTCAGTATTCATTTTTCTGTTTGAATCTTTTTCTGCAGTTTTTCAAAGTCTTCACTCTCTCTCTGCTTTTCCCTCTCCTGTTTCCTCCCCACAACCAACTGTCTTTTCCCTTCACCTCCAAATATTTTTCTCTGGGTAATGTCTTGGGGCCTCCGAGGGAGCCTCGCCTTGGGAAACCTATCCAATGCAATCATGGTATTTCTCATGCAAGCAAATGGTTAGAAAATTACTGGAGGTCAAAACAAAGATTCCTTCGCATCTCTGCCTGCAGGAAGATGCCTCGCAGCGAGTTTTCCAGCATGTACTGACTGCAAGGAGAGGCTGATTCTCAGGATCTTTATTCCACGTTGTACGCTCTTTAAACATCTACCTATTCAGGCTTGGGATTTGCGATCGATAAATGACACTTTGGGGAAGAAGAGGGCAAGTGCACACTCTAGATCTGGCTCTCAATCTCTCCCTTTCTCCCTTCTCTCTCTCTCCTCATTCCCTTCCTTCTCTCCCCTCTCTCCCCCTCACTTGCTTTCTTTTTATCCCCCCCTTACTCTCTTTCTCTCCCTCTCTTGTCCTCTCACTCTCTCTCTCCCCTTCCCTCCCCCCTCCCTCCCTGCCCTCATTTGCTGAATCAAAGTCTGAGAGTTGCCCTGACCTCTCCAGCTTGCTCTCAAGGGCCTCTATCCCATCTGTTCAGCTGAGGCCTTGAATGGGAGGCAGACAAACCCCACCCTCCAGAGGGGAGAGCTTCACTTTCTGCCCAGTAGGTCCAGCTGGATGTTCCCCACGGCTGGCATTGTGTTGGTTGTCCTGGGTGACCCGGGGGGATGCTGTTGGTCTTGTAGGAATCTGATTCAGCCTGAATGAAAAACATTTGTCTGGGTTTGAAGTGCAGAGCTAGGAGACAGCACAGAGAACATGTAGTCCATTTCCTTGCCTTCGGGCAAACTGGTCCCTTCTTTTTCCAGGCTCTCCCTTTCCCCCCTAGAAATTTAATTAGGAGAGGAATTCTGGGAATTCCTTGGAAGTTGTTCTGGGCCAACTCTTGCTCTGCTGAGTATCCCACTCATTCATTCATTCATTCATTCATTCATTCATTCAATTGTATTTACTGAGCGCTTACTGTGTGCAGAGCACCGTAATAAACACTTGGGAATTACAAGTTGGCAACATATAAAGACGGCCCCTACCCAACAGCGGGCTCACAGTCTAGAAGGCCCTCACCCATAGACACTAAGTCAGGGCTGGGAGGTGGCATTGGGAACGGGTGGTGGGCTTGTTTGATGGTCTGGGGATGGGTGGTGGGTTGCAGAGAGTTAATGGCATTCCTCCCTGCTGAATCCTGGCCTCAAGCTTCTCCTTTCCACAGTCCATCTGCTGGTTGCATCATCAGCAGTTGTTCCTCTGGTTCTGAAGCAGGAGGGCCTACTGAAAGGAGCATGAGAATTAGGAGTCATAAGACCTGGGTTCTAGCCCCAGTTCTGCCACTGGCTGCTGTGTGACCTTAGGCATGTCTTTGCATATCAGTTTCCCTTTCGTTAAGTGGGGATAAAGTAAATTTCTGAACCTGGTGTGGGACAGGGACTGCACCCAGTTTGATAACCTTATGTCTCCCCTAGAGCTTAGCACATAGTAAGTGCTTAATAACTGTCATCCTACTACCTCTTGGGAAATCCAAAGGCCTCTACTCTATCCTAATTCTCCTCAGTCTCTCAGCTGTCTTCAATACATTCAACTACCCCCTTCTCCTGGAAACTTTATCCAATCTTGTCTTCACTGACATGATCCTCTCCTGGTTCTCCTCTTATCTCTCTCGCTGTCCTTCTAAGTCTCTTTCTCAGGCTCCTCAACTGCCTCCCAGCTATGAAGATCCTCAAGGCTCGGTTCTGGGTCCCCTTCTATACTCCATCCATGCCCACTCCCTTGGAAGACTCATGCATTCTCGTGGCTTTCAGTACCATCTATCCATGATGATTCCCAAATCTACTTCTCCAGCCCTGACCTCTCTCCTTTTCTGCAAACTCACGTTTCCTCCTTTCTTCAGAATATCTCTACCTAGATGTCCCACCAACACCTCAAATAAACTGTCTAAAATACAACTCCTCATCTTCCCACTCAAACCGTTTCCTCCCCATCTCTTTCCCATAACTGTAAATTCAGCACTATTCTCCTTGTCTCAAAAGCCTGCAACCTTGGTATTATCCTCAATTTGTCTCTCTTATTTCAACCCTCCATTTCTGTCACCAAATCCTGTCAGTTCTACCTTCACAACATTGCTAAAATCAGTCCTTTCCTCTCCATCCAAACTGCTACCAAGCTGCTTCAAGTACCTTTCATATCCTGCCTTCACTGACTTCCCTGCCTCCTGTCTCTCCCTGTTGGAGCCCACACTTCACTCTGCTGCCCAAATAATTTTTCTTAAAAAAAGTTCATTCCTCATCTCCCCACTCCTCAAGAACCTCCATTATTAGTTGCTTGTCCACCTCTACATCGAACAGAAAATCCCTACCATTGGCTTTAAAGCATTCAATCAGCTCACCCCCTCCTATGTCACCTCACTGAATTCCTACTTACAACCCAGTCTGCATGCTCAACTCCTCCAACTCCAAATTACTCAATATACTTCAATCTCTTTCCCTTCCCCACATCTTCCTTCTGACCTGGACCTCCCTTCCCCGCCATAAGTGACAATCCACCACTCTTCCCATATTCAAAGGTTTATTAAAATCACATGTCCCCCAAGAGGTCTTTCCCAATTAAGCCTTCTTTTTCCTAACTCCCTCTCCCTTATGCATTGTCTGTGCACTTAGATCTGTACCTTTTTAGCACTTGATATTTGCCCCACTCTCAGCTCCACAGCATTTCTGTACATCACCATAATTTACTTATAGTAATGTGTGTCTTTGCTTCTAGACTGTAAGCTCCTTGTGGGTGTGGGACATGTCTACCAACTCTATAGTATTGTACTCTTCCAAGCATTTAATGCAGTGCTCTACACACAGAAAGTGCTCAAATGCCATTGATTGAGTGATTGATTGGTTGATTATTACTACTACTAATAATAATTCTGAGTTCCCCTGTGGTGAGTAGTCTGAGAGTGGGGACAGCCCAGCATCTGACCTGTAAGAATTTGCAGTCTAAAGGAGGACAGCCATTATGGGTGTGTGTATATAGTTATGAAAATAAAAATTTCTATCCCGAATTGGAGAAGTTGCACTGAAAAAGATGCACAGAAGGTCTCACACATGTGCATTATAAAGTGCTGTAAACCCCCAGGCAAAGGGGGCATGCTGATGAGAACCCATGAGAAGGGCTCCTGGTCCCCTTCCTAATAATAATAATAATAATAGTACTTGTTAAGCACTTACTATGTGCCAGGCACTATTCTTACCACTGGGGTAGATACAATTTACTCAGGTTGGGCACAGCCGCTGTCCCACTTCAGGATCACACTCTTAATCCCCACACAGAGGCACAGAGAAATTAAGTGACTTACCCAAGGCCACACAGCAGACACGTGATGGAGCCAGGATTAGAACCCAGTCTCCCATGTAACTCACAGTTTAAGGCAGAGGGAGAACCGGCATTGAATGCCCATTTTCCGATGAGGAAAATGAGGCCAGAGAAATAAAGTGACTTGCCTTACAGTCCCTCTAGATTATAGGCTCGTTGTGGTCAGGGAACGTGTCCATTTATTGTTGTGTTGTACTTTCCCAAGCACTTTGTTCAGTGCACTGCACACAGTAAGTGCTCAATAAATATGATTGGATGAATGAATGAGTAAATGAATGAACTTGCCCAAGGTCACATAGCAGGCAAGTGGTGGAGCTGGGATTAGTCGAGTCCCTCGACTCCCAGGCCCAAACAGTCTCCATTAGGCCATGCTGACATCAGAAATTGTGTTTATGGCCATCATTATCCTGTTGCCTCTTCTTGCCAGACAACTGTGTGGCTCAGTGAGAAAACCATTTTTTCCTCATGTTCGGAACCTCTGATGCTCACCCAGAGAAACATCTAATTCAAACATTGAGATGAGGCTTGAGTGAGCTGGGTGCATATCCTGTGGTGATTCCAGACCCCAGTGGGTCCTGAAGTTTGAGCAAACCCTAGCCAAGAATAGCCACTACAAGTTCCATTCCAACCCGGCCCCTAATTGGGCTTTTCCTCAACCATAGAACTTCCATGGGACTGCGGAGTCTCCTGTGTCTCCCTGGCTTCGGGTGATATTAGAAAATACCAGAAGCCCAGAGTCACTTTGGCTTGGAAATGGACAGAAAACAAATCACAGAGTCAGTTCTGAAGGCCAGTGGGGCTGCAGGTTAAGGCCACAGGATGAATCATTCAATCAGTGGTATGTATTTAGCACTTACTGTGTGCAGAGCAGTATACAAAGTGCTTGGGAGAGTACAATACAACAGAAATTGGTAGACACATTCTCTGCCCATGAGGAAGCTCTAATCTATAGGGGAAGACAGACATTAAAATAATCAATCAATGGCACTTATTAAGTCCTTACGCTGTATAGAGCACTGTACTAAGTGCTTGGGAAAGTATAATGTAACTGAGTTGGCAGACATGTGCCTGCCCACAAGGAGTTTATAGACCAGAGGGAGAGATGGCCATTAAAATAAATAAATAAGTAACTGTGACTATGTACATAAGTGCTGCTGAAGGTGGTGTGAGTAAAGGCTGCAAATCCAGTGCCGGGGTGAATCAAAAAATTGTTGATATGTACATAAGTGCTATGGGGCTGAGGTTGGGGTGAATAACAAGTGCTTATAGGTACTGATCCAAGTGCTTAGAAGGAAGAGAGAGTAGGAGAAATGAAGGCTTAATGGGGGATGGCCTCTTGGAGGGGATGTGATTTTAGTAAGACTTTGAATATGGGGAGAATGATGGCCTGCCATAAAGGAAGCTTGTTGAGGGCCCAGAATGTGTCTACTAACTCTGTTATACTACACTTTCCCAGGGGCTGAGTATGGTGCTCTGCATGTAGTAAGTGCTCAATAAATACAATTGATTGATTGATTGAGGAAGAGGGAGGGAATTCCAGGCCAGAGGGAAGAAGTGGGCAATGGGTCAGTGGTGAGGTAGATGAGATTGAGGTACAGTGAGTAAGTAGTTTGGCACTAGAGGGAGTGAAGCGTGCAGGCTGGGTTGTAATAGGAAATCAGTGAGATAAGATAGAAGACGAAGGCTGATCGAGTGCTTTAAAAGCAGTGGTAAAGAGTTTCTGTCAGATATGGAGGTGGATGGGAAACCACTGGAAGTTCTTGAGGAGTGGAGAGATTTAGACTCAACTGATTTTTTCATAAAAATAATCTGGGCTGCAGAGTGAATTTGGTGGAATGGGAAGCAGGCAGGTCAGCGAGGAGACTGATGCAGTAATCAAGGCAGGAGATACATGTAGCAGTCTGGATGGAGGGGAAAGGGGAAAGTAGCTGATGATATTTGGACCCCTGAGGAGCCAGGGAAGTCAGACACCTCAGGAACCCCGGGGGAAGGTCAACAAGCTTTTCCTTTGCATTTTCCAAACCAGGAAGTTTTTACAAATTTTAAAGTGGAATGAGTGTTCAGGAGTTGCCCGAGTTGGTTTCCTCTAGTTGTCAGGCTGGCCTGGAGTATGTTAGTATTTGAAGGGGTTCTGAAAACTTAACAAATGTTTCCCTCCTGGGTCACCAACCAGGCCTGTCTTCCTGGGGCTTGCACTCCAACTGGCTTAGGAGGGGCTGTTTCTCTTGGGGAGCAGGCACCCCCTCTGAGTGTGCACGTGCAGCCTGGCTGTTGGGCACTAGCTGGGGCAAGGGGGAAAAAATTCTCAGAGACCTCCCGGAGTCGTGTGCACTCACTTGGGGGTTTCAGTGCCGGCAGGAAGCCCATATTGCCCCCCTAAACCCAAATGCACTCAAGTGTCCTGGAGACCCCTGAGCTGCTGGGCTCTCTAGAGGTCATCAAGGCTATTCCCCTGCCTACTTGCAGCATCTTCAACATTTCCAACAAAGGCCCTTCCGGAATCTTACTCAGTAATCTCTTCCAGACTCCAGCTGCCCTTCCTGCGAGGAACTTCCTCCTTGCACCTAGCCTAACTCCCTCTGGTTGCCGTTTAGCCCATTTTCTCTTGCTCTATGCTCAGAGGAGATGGAGATAGTTGCAGTAAACTTCTTGGTTGCCTTTTGGGGAGGGGTGGCAAAGGGAAGGAAGGCAGGTTGGTGGCAGATGCTTCTGGTCTAATGTAGATGAACTGATAATGGATCTTATTAAGCATTTACTATGTGTTAAGCCTTGTGATAAACACTGATGATGATGACAGTATTTGTTAAGCACTTACTATGTGCCAAGCACTGTTCTAAACTCTGGGGTAGATACAAGGTAATCAGGTTGTCCCACGTGGGGCTCACAGTCTTAATCCCCATTTTACAGACGAGGTAACTGAGGCACAGAGAAGTGTGCCCAAGGTCACACAGCTGACAAGTGGCGGAGCTGGGATTAGAACCCACGACCTCTGACTTCCAAACCCATGCTCTTTCCACTGTCATCCTGCTTCTCACTGGCCTAGATACAAAATAATTCAGATCCAATCCTTGCCTCACCTGGGGCTCATATACTAAGAAGGCGAGAATAGACACATAGCAGTAGGAATAAAGTATAAACAAGAGAATCGATTGAAGCCTAGAATTGAGAACTAAATGAGAACTAAGTCTCCCATCAGGAGCAGCAAATGAGCATTGTACTCGAGCAAGTGAACTGATTATGCAGTGAGAGGTTTACCCATGTCACTGGCACGCTGCCATCCCAGCCAGTCGTGTATGTTCTTGCTATGGCTCAGAGGAACATGCCCAGGGAGCTTGTCTGCCAACTCTGTTATACTGTACTCTCCCAAGCACTTAGTACAGTGCTCTGCACATAATAAGTGCTCAATAAATACCATTGATAATGATACTGGGCTGGGGAGTAGCACTTTGAAAAAGTTCACAGTGTGGTTGTTTAATTTTTTTTCATGTGCAAAATTTTTTTTCATGTACCTCTTTACAGGCAAAGTGACCACAGCCTGGTGCTAAAGCTGTTGGTGGCACCCTTACCTGGCAGGCGCTGGCCTAGATAATCAGTCAGTCAGTCAATTGTATTTACTGAGCTCTTACTGTGCGCAGAACACTGTACTAAGTAGAGCACTGTACTAAGTACTTGGGAGAGTACAATATAATAGACATACATAATAGAGGGGGAGACAGATATTAATATAAATAAATAAATTACAGATATGTACATAAGAGCTGTGGGGTTGGGAGGGGGGATGAATTAAGGGAGCAAATCAGGATGATGCAAAAGGGAGCTGAAGAAAAGGAAAAGAGGACTTAGGGAAGGTAGCCTCTGTGGTCTCTGCCACCACATCAGTCAGCTATTTTTCAGGATTCATGCTGGGTCTGTCCACCTTGCTGGTCATCATAGATGGTTCTTTGGTCAGAAACCTTCCCCCCTTGATGGTCTGGTCCTCACAGGCTAAAGTGGAACTGGAATCAATCAATGAATCAGTTAATGATATTTATTTTGGTATTTGTTAAGCACTTTGTGTAAAGCACTATTCTAAGTGCTGAGGTAGGTTCAAGTTAAGTCAGAATACCATGGGGAGCGATTGGGAGAGTGTAGTGCAATGGAATTGCTAGGCATGATCCCTGTCCTCAAGAAACTTGCAGTCTACTTAGAGGTAGACATAAAAATAAATTACAGGTGAGGGAAGCAGCTGAGTATATTCATTCAATTGCATTTATTGAGCACTTACTGTGTGCAAAGCACTGTACTAAACACTTGAATAAGGTAAAAGTGTATGATTTGTACATAAGTACTGTGGGGCTGGGGGTGGGTGAATATCCAAGTGCTGAAGGGTTACATACCTTAGAGCCTAGGTGATGCAGAGGGGAGGGGGTTTAGGAAATGAGGGGTTAATCAGGGAAGACTTCTTGAGAGAAAGATGATTCCCAGAGCTCTTTCCCTGACCATTAGAGCCAAGAGCAACTGACACCATTGCAGGGGAAAGCATTTCTTGGAGAGGAGGCCCTCAGGAGCCCCAGTTCTGGCCCCACCTATGGATCTGGTTGGCCCAGCCTCCCCACTGAGCAGTTCTAGGAGTGGGGTGGGCTGGCAGCTGATGGACTCATAGTCCTCCTTTTGGGGATGGGATGGTGAACCATAGTGCCCCTCAGGGCTGGTCAGGGCTGCTTCGGCCACTGGGCAGGGTCCATCTAGCCCTCAACCATCCGCTGAAGCTGGTGCTTATGTGCTGGTGTGCTGATTCTGGGCCCATGGGTGAATTATTCATAGTAATAGTAGTTATTAAGGGCATACTGTGTGCAGAGTACTGTGCTAAGTGCTGGGAAAGACAGGTGGGGAATGTGGTGTAGTCTTATCCCAGCCTTGGTGAGGATTCTCCCTGCCAAGGAAGCAAGATGAACTGGCTTTCAGGCCCATCCAGAATTTGGTTCCCTGCTCCATTGCTGGATATCCCTTGGATTACTTCCTTCCCTTTCTTCCATTGGAAGGAAGAGAGACCCCGGATGGGCACATCTGGGATTGGAGCTACTTTATCTGGCTGTCTGGTGTGCACCTCGAGCTTTATCCTGAGTGTGGCAGCTCTTTTCTCCAGGGTGGAGAGGGGATTTTGGCCCCTCTCTGCAGCCATCAGCCAATTGAAAGTAGCAAGCAGGTTCTATGTTCAGGGCACTGTACTGAACACTTGAGGGAGTCCTATAGAGCTAAAACTACAATCCTCACCCTCAAGGAGACAGAAAATAATTTGAAGGGAGGAGGGAAAAGACACTGGAAAGATGAATATGTGCATCAATAAGAGAAGTGGCATGATGTAAGTCAGAACATCATGGGTTCTGGAAGTCAGAAAGTCATGGGTTCTAATCCCTGCACTGCCGCATGTCTGCTGTGTGACCTATCTTGGGCAAATCATTTCACTTCTCTGTGCCTCACTTACCTCACCTGTTAAATGGGGATTGAAACTGTGAGCCTCATGTGGGACAGGGACTGTGTCTAACCCGATTTGCTTATATCCATCCTAGTGCTTAGTACAGTGCTTGGCACATAGCGCTTAACAAATACCATTATTGTTATTACTATTATTATTGTTATTAATAAAAGCTTGCATAGTTGATTAGGTATAAAAGGGCTAAGGGTCATATGGGCAGGACCCAAAGGTTCAGGGTAAGCAGTCAGTTAATCATATTTATTGAGCACTTCCTCTGTGCAGAATACTGTACTAAGCGCTGAGGAGAGTACAATATAGCAATATAACAGACACATTCAAGGGGCTGAGGACCGGGACCCTGTGCTCCTCGGCTGTTGTCTGTGCCTCTAATTGTCTCCTTCACCCATCCCCTTGTGGATGATGGTGGTCTCTTGTGGTTTGCCCTAGTCCCTCTCTGCCTTCTTTCTTCCTCTCTCCCTCCCAGCCTTGTTAGGCTTTCTGGGCCTCCACTCTTCCTCCTACTGGCCTCCCAAGTGTCCTCCCAGCTAGGTCTCTGCTGCAGGTGCAGTTTCCCCTTGGCTGTGGCTTGGAGCACTGCCCCATCTGCAGGACTTGCTGCTCCCAGGAGAAAGGGTGGACATCCAGTAGGGAGGAAGTCAGAGATCAGTGTCTAACTCACAGCCCATCAACCCCTGGCATTGAGTAAGGCCCTGGGAGCAAGGGGGCAGAAGTCAGCCTGCAGGTTTAAGGTGAGCTGCCAGGGGGGTGGCAGGGGGCTGAAAGGTAGAGGAAGTCACCTGAAGGGTCTGGCTAGTGGAGCAAAGCCTCTAGTTGCCCCACCGCTTCACGTCGCCCTCACACTGCAGCAGGAGTGTGCACAGCTGACCCCATTGGATGGCGTTGCTTATCTTTTCCTCCAAGCTGTGTTCTGAAAATAAGCCTGGAGATAATCGCCGGGCTACATTTGGGACCGTTTTCAAGACTTCCTTTATTTCTGGGTAATTAATGCCAGATTTTATTAGGAATGAAAGCAGGGGCTGTTTGGTACCAGGCCTACGCAGTAGAGTGTGACTCAGCAGACAGTTAAATCCCCCTGAAACATTACTTTTGCAATTTATCACCTGTCAGGATTGCTTATTCAGAGAATAAAATAAGTGTATTGGGAGCCGGCCAATGGTGTGACAGAGCCCCTCATTAGCCGCTCCTGGGGAGAGGCCGGCTTTGGGAGATTTGCTATTGTGCTGAGGCAGATGGCCACAAAGCAATTCCCCTTTAGCTGCACCTCCCTGGAAAGCAGGGATGGTGCTTTAGACTCCCTGGATTCGAGAATCTCCTTTACTGTAGAGAGAGAGTCCTGCAGCCATGTTTAACCTCCTGACAAGCTCAGAGCTGAACTTCGCCACCCAACAGGCAGCCCCCCTCATAACCAACTCGTGGATAACAAAGCATGCTCATCGGGTGAAGTCTTACTTGGGCCCTGGCCACCCAGCGTACAACTGCACCCCCTTTAAAACATTTCTAAGCCAGGATTCCTGCAAAACAAAGCTCTTTCACTCCCCTCCCACCAGGAAGCTTTGTTGTTTTGCTCGATGGCCACGTGGATGTGTGGGCTGCAGGAGCTCAGAGCGGACCCCTCTGGATGATCTAATTATCCCAGGAATGGAGGGAGGAGAATTATTTGAGCCTCCTGTTCTTGGCTGCCTTCCCCCTTGCCTGGGACCACCCCTGCAGCAGGGAGAGTTGTAGGGTGGGGACGCTTAGAGGTTTCCTGGACATGCTCCTTGCCTTCCGGCCCATATCCCAACACCAATCATTCACCTCCTTCAGCTCTTCCTCCCACGTGATGTCATGGGCATTGACCCCATCTGGGAAAGCTCCAGGGAGGCGGGAAGGAAGGACAGCCAGCTCAGTTACTATGGTTGCTGCTGAGAGGACAGCTCGGAGGTCAGTGTGACTCTGTTGACCCAAAGCACTCCAATTCTGCTCTCCTCTCAGTGGGTACACACCTCTGTCTTTCTGTTCAGGGAACCTCAGAGGCTGGACTCTTCTTCCCTGCTGGAGACCCCTGTGTCAGCTTCCAGAGAAGCAGCGTGGCTCAGTGGAAAGAGCACGGGCTTTGGAGTCCAACTTGTATTTCCCAAGCGCTTAGTACAGTGCTCTGCACACAGTAAGCGCTCAATAAATACGATTGAATGAATGAATGAATGGTCATGGGTTCAAATTCTGGCCCTCCAATTGTCAGCTGTGTGACTTTGGGCAAGTCACTTAACTTCTCTGGGCCTCAGTTACCTCATCTGTAAAATGGGGATTAAGACTGTGAGCCCCTCGTGGGACAACCTGATCACCCTTAGAACAGCGCTTTGCACATAGTAAACACTTAACAAATGCCATTATTATTATTATTATTCCAATGGCCCAATGGGTCGGGCAAACTGGGAGTGGTTGCTAGGTGAGAGTTGGGGTCTGGCCATTCCTGTCATTTCAGAAGCCTAAGGACTCCTTCATCCTGGCTCGGCGGGTGTCGGCAGGACCAGAGAGCCACAGGGCCCCTGGAGTCTGGCTGCCACCCCCGCAAAGCCAGCACCATTCTAACTGATGTTCAGGATTGTTCATCTTAAAGGGCCCCATGGTTTCTACACACTCTCTGCTGAGTTATTACACACCTGCAGGCCCCAGAGTCCCTTGGACTATAGAGAATAAATTTGCCGTGCTTTATAGAGCACGGAGAAGCGCATTTCCTAGGTTTTAATCTTCTTAATAAATCGCCTTCAGATCGTGCACTATTAAACCCTGGAAAATTCACGATCACAATGGGGATAGAGACCTCATTGGGAATGTGTGACAGGAACGTCCCAGTAGAAGAAGATTCTAAATTGGGTCATGGAAACTTGTGGGGTCCCCGGGGAAGGCTGCTTTCATCTCTGTCTGCTGCCTAGAAATTAGTCGTGAGTGTGGGAAAAGGCTGCCTCCTGGCTGCTTCTCTATTTGGTAAATGAGGTGTTTGGTAATGAAGAATTGGGCCCAGAAAACTAATTTTCTTTGAAGAAGAGAACTGTTAGGTTTAGTTACACTACCCCTCCCTTTCCCCACCAAAAAGAAAATGTGATTACTTTCAGCAGGAGAGCTGTCAAACAGAATTTTTAGATCAGATGACCTGGGTCGTTTTCTTTTCTGGAAAGGTTCAGTGGAAGCATGCCTGGACACAGGGGAACAGGCTTGTTGACCCTTAGCCATGCATTCCAGCCTACGTTTTCCCAGACTGCCTTGTCTAGGAAGATCACAGAAGACAGCCTGTGCTGTTTCTTAAGGTTGATTTATAATTTATTGGAGGGGCTGGTAATGTGTGTAAGAAATAACACAACATTACAAAAACTTTACCTTAAGTCCCCAGCACAAAACCAAGAAAAGAGTACCATCTAATGTTTGTATCCTGGACAAAGTCATCAGATAAATAGTTGTGAATGTGTTGTGCAGTTTGATGCAGAGCAAGCGTGGAGGGAAGTGGATATTTATAGATATTCCAGGGTCTGGGTAGGAAGTGGGGCCTCTATTGGCCAATCAGCTCCTCTTGCCTTCAAGATGGTCATGGGCTTCTGCTGTCACCACTGGCAAGTATCCTCTGATGGGTTATTGTGTTGTAGTATATTGGGGTTGGTGATCTCTTATTGCCATTTTACTTCTGATGCTGGTGAACCTGCTTTAGAAGTTGATTGTAGGTCCAGGTCTCACCGTCGTATAGGAGGTTTGATAGGACTACAGCTCTGCAGGGCTCCAGTTTGTGTCTGAAGTTGCTGCAATAGGCACCCTGCTCCGACATTCTCCCAAAGGATGTACTGATTTTTTTTTCTTCTTTGTCTATCACTGCTTCATTGGAGAGCAATGCTGCAGAGATAACGTAGTTCAGGGAGCACATTCAGCTCTGCATAATCCAGAAGACCTTTGAATATTCGTAGGAATACTTCAGAAGCAGCATGGCCCGGTGGAATGAGCACGGGCCTGAAAGTCAAAAGAACTGGGTTCTAATTCCAATTCCTCCACTTGCCTGCTGTGTGATCTTGGGCAACCACTTAATTTCTTTGTGTCTTTTTCCTAATCTGTAAAATGGGGATTCAGTGCCTGTTCTCCCTTTCTACTTAGACAGTGAGCCCCATGTGGGACCAGGACTGTGTCCAACCTGATTATCTTGCAACTATCCCAGCTTTTCAGTATAATGTGTGGCATACAGTAAGGGCTTAAGGGATACCACAATTATCATTGCCTGGGGGAGTGTTTTTGAATGGCCTCAGTTTCCAGCCTAGTTGTCAGACCAGAGTGTTCTGTTGTTGATGAAAAGCTGTTCATAATCCATCTGTCTATCTTCCAGGGTGTGTGGTATTAGAGCATACATTCGTGTGCAGCAGTTCCCAAAGAGTGATTCGAGGACTCAAAGGACTTTGAGTAACACTCACAACCTGTTGAGTTGGAAGAGTTTCTCAGATGACTGGCAATTAAAATACAGTGTTCAGAGTGTCTCAGAAATCCCTGGGCACCTTCCGTAACTACTCATTAACGGGGGTTGAGGATTGCCGTATGTGACAAAAAGTCCTGCAAGCCACTTTGACATTTTCAACATTTTAGTCAGTCAGTCATATTTATTGAGCCCTTGCTGTGTGCACAGCACTGTACTAAATGCTTGGGAGATTACAATATAACAATAAGCAGACACATTCCCTGCCCACAATGAGCTTACAATATAGAGGGGGAGACATACATTAATATAAATAAGTAAATTACTGATATGCATATAAGTGTCGAGGGGCTGGGAGGGGGGAATGAATAAAGGGAGAAAGGGTGACACAGAAGGGGGTGGTCTAAAAGGAAAAGAGATCTAAGGGAAGGGCTCTTGGAGGAGATGTGCCTTCAATAAGGCTATGAAGTGAAAATGAGTAATTATCTGTCAGATATGAGGAGGGAAGGCATTTCAGGCCAGAGAAAGGATGTGGGCAAGAGTTCGGTGGTGAGACATTTTAATGCAGAGGATCATGGGGTCTTTATTATTTGCAGTCTAGATGTCCAGGGACTTTTGATAGAGTTTGCTCTACAACTGCGGTAGGTACCCAGGAGCTTTTGAGGCACCTTATAATAGACATATTGCAATTATATGGTAGAGTAATGCATTCAGACCTCCCCTGTTCTACACTGGAAGGTAGCATTGCAAAATGACTCCAGTGGGGTTTTGATTCCAGTCCCCTTCATGTAGAACCAAACTCTCAAAAATTATCCTGAGTTTCAGGCAGACCAACCGTATCCATAGCACAACTCTGTTGAGCCACCTAGTCTACCAGAACCTGTCCAAGGTGTCTATATGAAGGGTAGGAAATCTGCACCCACTAGACAACTGTAGTCTAGTAAATAAAGTGATTGTTTGCCAACCAATGCAAAGAAGCTACTGGGAGTCGAAGGTATAAAACCAAGGACAGTACCATCCTCATCACACCAATGGTACTTCCAGACCAGGATTCCCTCTTTGACAGTGGTGGCAGAAATAGCACGACAATACCCACCCCACTCCTCAACACACTTTATCTTCTGTACCTTCTAACACCCCAAACTTTCCCTTCCCTTTTTCTAATGCCCCTAATTTCTCCCTCTTGTACGCCACTGGGGACCTATTGTCTATTAATCTAATTTAACTTTTCCCGAGCTTTCTAGTATCCTTAACTTTTCCCTTTCTTCCCTCCCCTCTTGGTTCACTTTGTAATACAATGGCTAAAATGAGCCTTTTGTTTGTACATGTTTCACAGTGTAGAATCTTGGAGGAAAAATGCTTACCTGAATGGCAAGGGGCCAGAAGAGATGCCCTTCGTCATAAAATGTGTAAATGTGCAAGAGAGTCTTTCTCAAAGATGCTCCTACTCACGGATGCAGCCTCACCATTGGCTGCGTCATCTTCATACTGAAGGACATTTCTCTCACACCTTGGGCGTGGCCATTAGGGTTGCAGCCACTTTTTAGTGAAGCAGCATGGTTTAGTGGAAAGAGCATGGGTTTGCGAGTCAGAGGATGTGAGTTCTAATCCCATATCCGTCACTTGTCTGCTGTGTGACCTTGGACAAACCACTTCGCTTCTCTGTACCTTAGTTACCTCATCTGTAAAATGGAATTAAGACTGTAAACCCCACTTGGGATTGCCTGATTACCTTGTATCTATCCCTGTGCTTAGAACAGTGCTTGGCACATAATAAGCACTTAACAAATACCATAGTAATTATTATTATTATTATTCTTAGCTCATCAGTGGTATTCACTGAGTGATTATTTTGTGCAAAGCACTGTATTTTTTATGATATTTGTAAAGTGCTTACTATGTTCCAGGCACTGTATCATTTCATTTTTACAGTTCATTAATTCATTCCATCGTTTTATTGAGCACTTACTGTATGTAAAGCACCGCATTAAGCATTTGGGGGAGTACAATATAACAGTAAATAAACACATTCCCTGCCTGCAATGAGCTAAAGTATTTGTTAAGCAATAACTGTGTTCCAGGCACTATACTAAGCGCTGAGGTAGATACAAGCTAGTCAGGTTAGACAAAGTCCATGTCCCACATGGGGCTCATAGTATTAATCCCCATTTTACAAGTGAGGTAACAGGCATAGAGAAGTTAAGTGACTTCCCCAAGGCCACAGAGCAGACAAGTGTCATAGCCAGGATTACAGCCCCGGTCCTCTGTCTCCCAGGCCTCTGCTCTTTCCACTTAGGCCATGCTGCTCTTCATTGCAATCAGTACTCAGCACTTAATCAATCAGTCATATTTATTAGCCGCTTACTGGGTGCAGAGCACTGTTCTTAGTGCTTGGGGTAGCACAATATAACAGAGTTGACAGACATGTTTCCTGCCCATGAGTTTATTATGCAGCACTGCTGCTGTACTTGAGCAAGGTTTGAATTTAGGGGTCCAGTTCTACTGACACCAGGACACAACACACTCCTGAAATCTTCTAATATGTTGGTCACAACCACGTAGCCGTTAACTAAGATGCAAGGGGCTTTGTGTTACTTGTGAACCCCGGGTTCTTTTTCAGCTCATGAGCTCTTTCCCTGATCCTCTGCGGAGCCTCTGGGCATTTGGGAGCCAGTGGGAGTTCTCCTTGTTGATTTCGGGAAGCAGCGTGGTCTTTGTGTCTCAGTTCCTTCAACCTCAGAATGGGGATTCAATTCTGTCTCCCTTCTGTCTAGTCTGTGAGTCTCATGTGGGACCTCATTATCTTTTGTCTACACCAGTGCTTAGTAAAGTGCTTGACATATAGTAAGCACTTAACAAATACCATTATTATTATAATTATAACCATTATCATTATTATTATGATTATTACTATTTCAGGGCTCAAGTCGATCTCCAGCCCAAGTGGTCCTTTAAGAGCAGGAGATTATGTGGAAGGCTGTAGACCTCTCTTCTTTAGCTGACTTATTTCTCAAATGACCCAGCAATTTTCTAGCCAGAAGCGATGTTTCAATCCCAGAGACCCTGGGAAAATGTTGGTTTTCTGGGAATGTCATGCTCAGTAAGATCATTTCTTAACTTGAGCTCAGTGAGCAAACAGTAGGGGAATGCCTCAAGGAGATTCATTTGGACCCCTCCTTGTCCAGATTTTCTGATAAGGAGTTAGTCTTGTGGTGGAGGTAATAAAAGTGCGAGTGAGTACATATGTGTGCAGGTAGGAAATGAACCTTTCCATAGTCTGCCCCATAGCCATCAAGGGGGGGAGATGTGGGGGGAGGGCAGAGTATGTGGCTGAATTTGGAGAACGGGAGCTGGGCCTAGAAAAGCTGGGGCCATGGATTTGGTTTGAATGGAAGCAAGTGGGGTTGCAACAGCTGTATAACAATTCAGTCTGTGGGAAAGACACGTTAACATGTCTCTGTTTCTTCATCTGGCCCCTTTACAGCCAATCCAGAGGATCTTGCTATATCACAGACGTAATTTTGTTCATCAAGCACAGTTGGTTTTTGCTGTGCCTCCCGTCCTCTGACTTTCACACATTTTTGAGCAGAAAATAGTCTAAAGTGAAAGCTCCTTGTGGTCAGGGATTGTTTCACTTCTTTATTCTGTACTTCCTAAACACATAGTACAGTACCCT
The DNA here is from genome assembly GCF_015852505.1 of Tachyglossus aculeatus. Classification (NCBI taxonomy): domain Eukaryota; kingdom Metazoa; phylum Chordata; class Mammalia; order Monotremata; family Tachyglossidae; genus Tachyglossus; species Tachyglossus aculeatus. The sequence continues at coordinate 105,168,434 of NC_052069.1, read as the reverse complement.
GCACCAAGTAGGCATTCAAAAGCTATTTATATTAATGCCCGTCTCCCCATTTACACTGTAAGCTTGTTGGGAGCAGAGAACATGTTTACCAACTCTATTGTTGTGTACTCTCCCAAGCGTTTAGTGTAGTGTTCTGCACACAGTAAATGCTCAGTAAATGCCATTGACTGTGATGATGATGATGATTACTACTACCACTGAGGGACTGCCCCCAAGGAATCAAGTACTCTTCAGGGCCCAGTAAAAATTGGCTCTGAAGAAGAAAGGTTTTTCCCCCACTTTCCTCCCCACCTTGCCCCACCCCCACTCACCTGCATCTTTTCTAAAAACCCATTCAAAGTGCTTGACCTGCATCTCCGAGACAAATGTTGGGAGCTGAACAATAAAACCTCCAAGCTGAACCCAATGAAAGTGAGAAAATATTTACTGTGGAAATTGCATTTTGCGGCCTGTTGTTGGTATTGCAGAGGAGAAGTTTAAATGGGGCACAGTCAAATTCCTCCCAGGAGTGAAGCCAGGTCAGACTCACAAGAATGGAATCATCTTCCATTATTGATTTTTTTCTTTTTTGTACCCCTTTGATGCTTATTTGGTGCTCTTCTTCAGGGCCATCTTTTACTCAAAAATCCAAATCAGGAGCTCAAGCTTTTCCAGGGACAAAATCAGCCATGGGGGTCATGAAAATTTCCCCTGGCCCGTGGAATTTGCAGTGCCGCCTCCCACATTAGTAGGGTTCTGCGTTAGGGCTCCTCATTCCCTCCCCCACTCCCCAGTGTAAGTGCCCATGAGAGCTAAGGTGAATGTGGCTGTCTCAAAGTACCAAGCAGTGGTTACAACATGTGGCCTGGAGGCTGGTATCTTCAAGTCCCAAACTGGGGCGCTTCTCCATGGAAATGGGGACCAACTGTAGTCCTTTGAAGGGCATACACCCTCCCCACATCCCCCTCTAGCCAAAGATTCCCAAAGGAGCATGTGCCCTGAAGTCCCCACGGCTCTGGGGCAGCTTTCTCAGTGGTGATTTCATTCCTACATACTCCTCTTGTCCCCCTTGCCATCTGATTTATTTCCACTGACTCTTCCTCCTAACCTCACTAGACCTAGTGAATACAAGCTCAGCCCGATAGAAACCCTGATGCCCACGGAAACCGAGCACAAGAGAATAAGCGACATTGTGTTTATTGCTTTAATTACTTTTTTTAAAAGTCTGCTGCCTGATTCCTTTTTTTTTTTCTGGCTTCCAGTAGTGGTAGTCTGGCAGATGGGCCCTCCTCCTCTTTCCCAAGGGTTGGCAGCAAAGTGTAAGTGATAGGCAGTCTGCTGAGGACCCACAGCTGGGGATTGGTTGGTGGAACCCATTCCATGGAGCTCAGAGGTTCCCTAGTGGCTTGTAATGTGCCCTTAGTTTCAAGAGCCACAGCCTAATGAAAAGAGCATGGGACTTGGCGTAAGGAGGCCTGGGTTCTAGTCCCAGTTCTACCACTGTTCTGGTCAGTCCCTTGAACTTTCAGGGCCTCCGCTCCCTCATTTGTAAAATGGGGATAAGAGATTTATACAATTTGTTAAGCACTTACTATGTGCTGGGCACAGTTCTAAGTGCTGGGGTAGACACAAGCTAATCAGGTTGGGCACAGTCCATGTCCCACGTGGGGCTCACAGTCTTAATCCTCATTTTACAAACACGGTAACTGAGACACAGAGAAGTGAAGTGACTTGCCCAAGATCACACAGCAGACAAGTGAGGGAGCCAGGATTAGAACCCAGTCATTCTGATCCCAGTCCCAAGGGTCCCTGTGGGAGAGGGACTGAGCCCGATCTGATAACTTTGAATCTATCCCAGTGCTTAACACACTTTCCGTGTGTAAACACGGAAACACGTGGAAAGTGCCATTGTTAAATTATTCATTCTCAAAAATCGAGAAACCAAAGACCAAGTGGTCAGTGCTGTAGTAGTCACACTGTGGGTCCAACTTAACCTTGGTTGGACCTTACCCTGTTCTCCCATTGATTCTGTGGTACTGGGCATACGAGCTGGCCCAGCACTGCTTGAGAATGCCAAGAGAGTGAACACAGCCTAGAGGTTATGGATCCAAATTTCCCTAAAATGGGCATTTTGTTTTCAGGAAGATTCTGGAATCTCCATCCTATGAACCCTTGATAAACCCAAGAGAGATGGCCCTCCTTAGGAGATGACCTAGGGGTAGTCCTGGCTAAAGGCAAGAATCCTAGAATTGGGAGGTAAAATGATTTTAGAGAAGCTGTCTGGTCCAGACCCATGTCTCTAGATGCAAGGAATGGCCACCCAACACTGTGCCTGCTGTCGGCTTTTCTCTTATTAATCTTTCCAGCAAGCCTGTTAGGTCAGGCAGGGACAAGTTGTTTGCATTCTGTTCTTTCAGGGAGAATCTGAAGCCCCTGAGAGGGTTAAAAGTCACACGACAGCCATGGAGTCTCATTTGTTCCTGCCCTGAAACCCAGCTTTGTGAACTAGATCACTGCTAAACCAGACGTTAAAAAAGCAGGATTACCTAGTGGATGGAGCATGGGCCTGCGAGTCAAGAACCTGGGATCTTGACCTTGGACATGTTACTTAACTTCTCTGTGCCTCAGCTTCCTCATCTGTAAAATGGGAATTGAGACTATGAGTCCTATATGGGACATGAACTATGTCCAACCGATTGGCTTGTAACTGACCCAAAGCTTAGCGCAGTGACTGGCTCATAATAAGCACTTAAAAATACCATAAAACTAACGGTCTCTGCCCCACCCTCCCTTTCTATCCTCAGCTCAGTCATCCTCTCTTTGCCTTATTTCTCCTCTCCCCCTGCCTCTCCTTCCCTTCTTCCTCATCTTCCCTCTCCCCTCACCCCTCCTTTCCTCTCCACCAGGTTCAGCATGTTTATCAGAAGTAATGTGGAGTGAGCTTGCGAGAACCATGGCTGAATGAAAACTCTTCAGTAAAACCCCTCGAGCCAGGCAGGCTATTATCCAGACACCTAGTGTAACCAGGTTCCAGTGACATTGTTAACCCCACTGAAAGGATGCTTGGTCCTGAGCCCAGCTCAGTCTTATCTGTTCTGTCTCTGAAATTCCCTGGCAGCCTTTACCCGCCACTGCTGCCTCAAGCATTCTCCTCTTTCGCAAGGTCACCCTAAATCAATCAGTCTTTGGAATGTTTGATTGCTTATTCTGTGCACAGAACAGATAAAGCACTTGGGAGAGTATATTAGAGTAAGTAGACATGATTCCTTGCCCTCAAGGAGCTTACGACCTACGAGGGGAGACAGACATTAAGATAAATTACAGGTGGGGGAAGCAATTGAGTATAATAAATTAAGTATAAGCAATCAAGTCCTCTCTGCAAAAAGAGGGAGGGGGTGGTTCTTACGGAGAGATTTATGGATTTGCTCTCTCTGGAAACATATTAGTGAGAAAGGACATGGGACAGAGGGGGTGTGTGTGTGTGCGTCCCCATCTGTCCGTCCATCCCAGTCCTCTCCTGTGGACACAGAAGAAGGATTTGGGGGAGTTCTTCCAACCCAGAGATAAACATGATTACAGTCACATAGAAAGGGTAAGTGCCTGGCCGTGAAACTCAGGAGTACACATAGCAGCACTCCAAAAGATGTACAGAGAGACACGATCATCCTGGGGTAGCAGGAGTGATGGCATGACCACATCAGGTGAATGTATTTTCTGGGAAGGCTTCCTGGAGGTAGTGTGTGGTTGTGTGGAGAGGGGGTTCGGTAGGACTTTGAAGGAGAGAAGCAATGTGGAAGGGTAAGGAGGAGAAGGGTTGGGGGATAATGAATGAATGGCCTAATCAATCAGTTCCTTCAAGGGAGACGGAGCCAGTATAATTGAAAATTAAACCTCTCTTGTTGGCCCCTATCCCTAGGTTGCTGGCAGGCAAGTTCTGAAGGTCACCAAATCCCCCGACTATTGACACAGAGTCTATCCCTTCAGCCTCTCCCTGCCTTGTTCACCTACCCTGACCTGATTCTGTGGCTGCTCTTTCTTTGGAAGGGTGGAAGTAATGGAGGAGAAAACCTACGTACAAGCCTAAGGGGAGGCTTGTTTGAGATCCTCCAGATTAAGATACTTCCAGAAAGGAGTATGTGTGTGGAGGGGGGTAGAGTGGGGTGTTGCTTGCGTGCTCATGGTTTTGTTTTGGGATTGGAGAACAGGCCTCTATTTCTGGAAGAATACAAAACACAACCTGGGGCCCTGGTGCTACCACCTGTTTGCACTAGCAGTTCCTCCAGCAGTCTTTCAATGGGGCCTGTGGTATGGCACCCTAAAGACTCAAGTCATGCCTGTACTGACTGTCCGCACTGGCCTCCCACTCTGGGAGTCCAATTTCTGGATTTCCCAGATTCCCCAGAACAGCTTTTGGAAATGGGTCTGGTTTCATGGGGGCTGGTGACCCTCAGAAGACACAGAGTTACTTTCCTCAGAAACGATTAAGACTAGGACAGACACCCACTAACCAGGTAAGAGGGGGAGGGGAAGATGGGAGAATTCAAGTCCAGAAAGAACCTTTATGGGAGGTGCTCTGATGATTTTTCCAAGTCCATAGAGGACAGAATAAGAAAAAATCGACTTTACTCCTCAGAACTGCCAGGTGGTTTTTACTCATGTCTGACTGAACTCTCTCTTGGTGTATTTTAACACTGCTGAGATGATCAGCGGTTGTGGAATTCCTATGCCTGAGGATAGGGAAAAAAAGACATCCATCTGCCTTGGGGCAGGGGATTGGACTAGGCATTTTTTTAATGGTATTTTGGTAAGTGCTTCCTATGTGTCAAGCTCTTTTCTAAGCTCTGGGGTAGATACAAGATAATCAGGTTGGGCACAGTCCCTGTCCCATATGAGGCTCAGAGTCTAAGTCAGAGCGAGGAGGCTTCAATCATTATTTACAGTTGAGGAAACTGAAGCACAGAGAAGATAATTGACTTGCCTAGGGTCACACAGTAGACCAGCAGTGGAGCTGGAATTAGAACCCAGGTCCTCTGACCCCCAGGCCACTCTATCCACTAGGCCACCCTGGTACCCTCTTGACTTCCCAGCCCTAGGATTTGGGATTCTGTCGCATTGTCCCAGAGGCAATCAGAGTCCAGCTGGTCTGGGTTTTCATTCATTCAGTGGTATTTATTGAGTGCTTACTGTGTGCAGAGCAATGTACTAAGCACATTGGAGAGTGCAATACAACTATAAACAGACACATTCCCTGCCCACAATGAGCTTACAGTGTAGGATGCAAGGAGACAGACATTAATATAAATAAATAAATTACAGAAATGTACATAAGTGCTGTAGGGCTGGGAGTGGGGAAGAACAAGTGGAGGAAGTCAGGCCTATGCAGAGGGGAGTGAGGGAAGAGGAAAGTCGGGAGCTTAGTCAGGGAAGGCCTCTTGGAGGAGATGTGCTTCAATAAGGCTTTGAATGGGGGGAGAGTAGTTGTCTGTCAGATTTCAGGAGGGAGGGCATTCCAGGCCAGAGGCAGGACATGGGTGAGGGGTTGGCTGTGAGATAGACAAGATTGAGGCACAGTGAGAAAGTTAGCATTAGAGAAGCAAAACGTGGGGGCTGGGTTGTAGTAGGAGAGCATCAAGATGAGGTAGGAGGGGGTAAGGTGATTGAGTTCTTTAAAGCCAATGAGAGGGTTTCCCTGACAGCCACAGGTGGGTGGGCCTGTTTGTGTTCATTCATTCATTTAATCATATTTATTGAGTGCATAGTATGTGCAGAACAGATATGTGCAGTATGTGCAGAGTATGTGTACTTGGGAGAGTACAATATAACAATAGAGACATTCCCACCCCACAAAGAGCTTCATGTTGGACACTGCCTAGCCCCTCTCTGCATCCTTCACCCTTGGAAGAACTGATTAATCAACCAATCAGTGGTATTTATTGAGTGCTTACTAAGTGCAGAGCTCTGTACTAAACCCTTGGAACAGTACAGTACTATAGGGTTGGTAGATGTGATCTCTGCCCACATGGAGCTCACAGTCTATAGGGGTGACAGATATTGAAATAAATTACACATAGGGGAAATAGTAGAGTATAAGGATGTATACATAAGTTCTGTGGGATTTGGGTGATTAGTAAAGTACTTGAAGGGTGCACAGTTAACTGCATAGGTGACACAGATGGGAGAGTGGGTTTCTCTCCACACTAGCCCTCTCTCCCTCCCTCGGAATGTTTCTGCCTATTTTTCCTCTCCCAGGCTCGAAAAAAGAATCAAAAGCAGAGGTCCTCGTTGGTTTCAAGGAGCCCAGGTCTGGGGAAGAATGGGCAAACAAAGTTGGAAGGGGCTTAAAATAAATCAAGCTTCAAGTAAGAAAATGTTGCTGCCTATTCATGGAATGTGGAAATTTGGTGGTTCAGGTATTTTCCCAGAAAGCCTCTTTGTGAGGTTGAGGCCAGGAACACCTGGGTGGGGCCCCTGTTCCTCCAGAGAAAGGCCTGGCTGGAATTCTGGGTACAGCACCCTGAGCACTTCAAGCCTGCTGCACCCTGTCTTCCATTGCTGGGCAGCGAGAGGGAGAAATGTGGAGAAGGCACCTCAAAAACAGCCCTTCTTGGCCAGTGGGGTCAAGGCCACCAGCCCTGCCTCCTTCAACTGGTGGTTGGGGGAGGGGCTTGATTTCAGCCATGGGGCAAGTGTTTAAAACACCCTCGCAGGCCCCTCTGCTCTCTCCTCTTCTGCAGCCCAACCAAGGTTCACTTCACTGCTAAAACATCAGCTGGCTCTCCTCCCACCAGAGGCCTTGGAAGTAACTGAACGGCCCCTCTTCCCACCAAGATTGCCCCTGGTAACTGGTGCTTTCTCCTTCCCTTTGCTACCTTTAGATTTTCTTTCTCTATCCCTATTTTTTAGACAGAGAAAGAGAAATTCACTTGTTAAGGAAGGGAAAGTGACTGGAAAAAAAATCCATACAAAAGAAGAAATGTGGTTGCTACGGAAACCGTAAGTATAAGCAGAAAGTTTCTCTCGGACTGAGGCTGATCTAAGCCCAAGTGACTGAGGAGAGTGGGCTTTGGCGGGCAGCCAACTGAGCTCTCCTCTTGCCTGCCATCCCTCTGCCTCCCTCCGTTCCCTGAGCTAGCTGAGAAGGAAGAAATCAATCTCCCCCTCTAAATTGGAAACTCCCCTCTCCCCCCACATCCCAACCATGCTGTTGGAATCCAGATTTCATTGTCTGTAGAGCCCAAAGTGGGTGTGGGGGCTGGTCATCCAGGCCAGGCAGTGACCGGGCATTCTCAGGCAGGACATCGCCGTCCATCCTGTAGGGAGCTGGTGGACACCAGTTAAGTGGCCACTGATGTCAGTAGAGAATAGCAGACATGTCTTTGCTGATCTGGAAGCAAAAGGTGCTAATTTACATTGCCTAAAGAGACATGAAAAGTACTGCAGTAACAAGAGGGTGTGACTTGGGAGACCTCTGACACTCCTCCCTCACCCCCTCCCTCCCTGTTCCCGTTACTTCAAAGTCTCTGGGCACACAGCACTGCTTCTGAGCTGCAAGACTTGGCAGGGAGGGTGATTGAGTGTTTTAAAGTGAAAATACCAGACATAAAGGCACCCGGGCCTTCTCAGTACTGGACCAGGGACAGACGGCCTGAAAACCAGACTGCTCAGTATACAAGCAGATGAATGACCACCCTGGACACATCCCCGCTGGGCCATCACCTTGGATGGAACGATTTCCTCACCTGTGTCTGTTCTGGAAGGAGAGGAAGGAAGGGGGTGTGACAGCATTACTGCTTGGCCCAGGGAGGATCAGACAAGGATATTGCTCCGTTGCTAAGGATGCCAAGAGAATAACCACCTGAGGCAAGTATTCCATCTCACTCCCCCTGGGTTTACAGTGTGTTAAGGTTGCATGGAGGGTTTAAACCCGTCATGTTTCCTTACCCACGTTCTCCCAATGGCCAGGAACACCATCCACTTCCATATTCAACAGACCACCACTCTCCCTACCTTCAAAGCCTTATTAAAATTGCATCTTCTCCAATTAAGCCATCTCTTCTCCTACTTCCTCTCCCTTTGTGCTTGAATCTGCACCCTTTGATCATTTGATATTCACCCCATCCACAGCCCCATAGCACTAATGTACATATCTGTAAATTATCTATGTTGATGTATGTCATCCCCCTCCAGACTGTAAGCACCTTGTGGGCAGGGACTATGTCTTCCAGTTCTGTTGTACTCTCCCAAGCACTTAGTACAGTGGTCTGCACACAGTAAGTGCTCAATAAAGACCACTGATGGATTGACTGATGAGTTGCCGTTTTGGTGTTTTCATAGGAATCCCAGAACTCAACAGAGCCTTTGAGGAGTCACCTGGGCCAGCCCCCTGCCTTTGAATAGACAAAGTAGTAAAACATCCAGGATGGGTAGAATTCTGTCTTTTCCAAAAGAACTCCAGGAATGGAGGCCCCATATCCGTTCAGGAGTTTCACCATCCAGTCAATCAGGAAGTTCTCCCGTATGTCTGACTGAAGTATCTCTTTCTTCGTTTATTATCTCCATCAGTCCTCAGTGAGCTGAGAGACTAGCTGGTTAGCATCTTCTCCTAAAAAGTGTGATCTGGGTTGTTTCCAAAGGCATAGGGTGCCCTAATTCTGCTTACAGAAGAATTAGATCCGTTCCACACTCCAACCTCAGGAAGAGTTCAAGTCCCTCCCTTCCCACCCCCGGCAGTCTGTGGGTATCCAGATCCCTTCCCTTCAAGGTTCCATGAAGTTTGCAGGGCACCCGAGACTTCATCTCAAACCCACCTAATAATAATAACGAGAATGGTATTTGTTAAGCGCTTACTATGTGCAAAGCACTGTTCTAAGCACTGGGAAGGTTACAAGGTGATCAGGTTGTCCCAGGGGAGCTCACAGTTTTAATCGCCATTTCACAGATGAGGTAACTGAGGCACAGAGAAGTGAAGTGACTTACCCAAAGTCACACAGCTGACAGTTGGAGGAGCCAGGATTTGAACCCATGACCTCTGACTCCAAAGCCCGGGCTCTTCCACTGAGCCATGCACCAGGTTGGCAAGTCCTCCTTGAGGTGTAGGGGTGAACTCTCTACCAGGGGGTGGTTTGTGAGCCCTAGGCATGAGGGGTACCCCATCCTAGGGCACCAGAGAGAGGGAATAGAGAGGGACCCCCTGCCCCTTTCTTAAGTATCCACCATGTGAGCCTCTTGGCAGCTGTCAGGGGCTAAGAATATCCCAGCTGGATGTATTTTGAGACAGAGGCTAAAGTGAAGGGTCTTTTGACTCACAGAGGAGGAAGCTGGTTATTTAGACCACAGTTATCTGTGTCATTTGAGTAACTGGAGAATAAAGTTTGAAAAACTATGCCACAGCAGTTCCAGGTGCCTGTCTGTGGGAGTGATGGTTTGTTGCCTGCACTAGCCTCAGGTCCTGTTTGCTCTGCTTTCTCCACTGTACTGAATTCTGGGCCATCTCCAGTTGAGGTCTCTCTGCTCTCTTTCTCTCTTCCCTCTTCCTCCCCCTACACGTGCACGCACCCACACACACCCCGACACACACCCTGGGAGGCAAGGGAAAGGTATCTCACCAGAGGCGGCTCCTGTTTTTGTGATCTGCCCCAGTTGGATTTTTTTTTTTTTTGAATGAACGCTTGTAATTCCGCACCATCAGCCTCTCCTTGCCACTGTGCTGGAGCGGTGTTTTCAATTTCTCAGGGGAGGTGGAACAGAAGAACAGATATATTATTAAAAGGCAGAAAGGCCACGTGCCGGGTTTGAAATATAATGGGCAAAATTATTTGATGGACTATAAATCATGGAAAGAGAAGCATCAGGAGCTGCAAAAGATGATTAATAAATCCTGAGTTATTACTTATTCATGAGGTGGGGAAGGGGAATCATTTCCAATCACAGGGCTCTTGGCCCATGTGGCTAGTGTAGAGAAAATTGAGAGGGAATTTCCTGGAAGTTAGTGATGAGGACAGCTTGGGACTGGATAGAGGAAGGCCATACTGGCCTGTCAAAGTGAAAGAAAACAGTGTCAGAGTCTGGGCTGAAACCCCATTCCCCTTTTGCCATCCAGCCTACAACTGTGTCAAGACCATACCTACCTTCTACTTTGCAACCAAGACTAATGTCTCTTTTAAGCTCCCCAGCCCCCACCCCAGGCTTCTCAGGTTCCTTCTCTCCAGCCACTGTCCCCATAGCCCCAAACTAGTCCCCTGTAAATATTTTTATGGTATTTGTTAGGCACTTACTATGTGCCAGGCACTGTACTAAGCATTGAAGTGGACACAATCTAATCAGGTTGGACACAGATCATATCCCACAAGGGGCTCCCAGTCTTAATCCCCATTTTACAGATGAGGTAACTGAGGCAGAGAGAAGTGCCTTGCCCAACGTCACAGAGCAGACAAGTGGTGGAGCTAGAATTAGAATCCAAGTCCTTCTGATTCCTAGACCCATGCTTTATCCAGTAGGCCATGCTGCTTCTCAGCCTTAGCTCATCTCCCTGTTCTTCACAACTCCTCTCCCAGCGTTTTGTTATTTTGTTAGGTCCCTGAGAGTATGGATCATGTCTACCAACTCTGTTGTATCATGGTTTCCTAAGTGCTTAGTTCAGTGATGATGATGATGATGGCATTTGTTAAGCACTTACTATGTGCCAGGCACTGTTCTAAGCACTGGGGTAGATTCAGGGTAATCAGGTTGTCCCACATGGGGCTCACAGTCTTAATCCCCATTTTACAGATAAGGGAACTGAGACACAAAGAAGGTAAGTGATTTGCCCAAAGTCACATAGCTGACAAGTGGTGGAGTCAGGATTAGAACCCACGACCTCTGACTCCTAAGTCAGTGCTCTTTTCACTAAGCCCATGCTGCTAGCCCTCAGTAAAAAGTCTTGATTGATTCCAAATGACATTAATGCCAATGCGACTGGATCTCTTTACCATCTCCCACAGCCCCAAACCCAGGCCACTGTGAGCGCTCAGGGTCACTAGAGCTCGGTGCTTTTCGAGAGTGGGTGCAGGGAGGGAAACTGAGGAACTGCCACCTAGGGTGTTTGTGCGAGGTCCCGAAGAGCAGTCACCTCTGAGGGAAGTCTCTGCTCACCTGGGAGCAGCACATGTGCAGAAGTGCTGTTATCACTGCATTCTCAATGCATTGAGAAGCAGCATGTCTTAGTAGAAAGAGCACAGGCTTGGGAGTCAAAGGACATGGGTTCTAATTCCAGCTCCACCACTCATCTGCGTTGTGACCATGGGCAAGCCACTTAACTTCTCTGGGCCTCAGTTACCTCATCTGTAAAATGGAGATTAAGACTGTGAGCCCCACGTGGGACAACCTGATTACGTTGTATTTACACCAGCACTTAGAACAGTGCTTGGCACATAGTAAGAGCTTAACAAATACCATAGTAATTATTATTAATCATTATTATTCTGTGGTTGAGGTCATCAAGGGATGATTCTAGGGGATAAAGACTGGTTAATAAAAAACATCATCATTATTATTATTAGTGTCAAGTAAGACAAAATGCCCAAAGTCTGCCTTTACCTAAAATTTGAACCATGCCAATTTTGCTCTTGGTTCTCCTCTTACTATTTTGACGAGATTTAATAAAACATACGGACATTGTTTTTTTTTTCTTTTTGGCAAAACTTTCTTTCATGAAGTTGAGAAAGCCACCAGCTGAATTCAAGTGCAAACGAAACTTGAAATTTCAGGACAACGAAGTGACTCCAGTTTGGGTCGTAATTTCAGTTCAGATTGGAATGTGCCTCTCTCCTTACAGTATGTGGACTATTTTCCTACACAGTGCTAGAGGAAAAAGAATAGTCTTCCAGGCACCCTGTATTGAGACCAGACTCTACTAACAACACAGGTGTTTTGGCTACCAGTGGCCACCTTTCCAATTGAGTCATCAATCAAATATTTTTGTGGAAGAGCATCTGTGGGGGGTGGCAGTGGAGGTGTGTATGGAAGTGGAGAAGCAGTGTGGCTTAGTGGAAAGATCATAGACCTGGAAGCCAAGAAACCTGGATTATAATTCCAACTCTGCTATTTGCCTGCTGTGAGGCCTAGGGCAGGTCACCTAATTTCCCTGTACCTCAGTGTCCTCATCTGTAAAATGGAGACTGAATATCTGTTCTCCCCCCTATTTAGACTGTGAGCCCTTGTCAGACAGAGGCTGTGTCTGACCTGATTATCTTGTATTTACCTTAATGCTTATTGCAATTCTTGGCACATAGTAAGTGCTTAACAAATACAATTATTACTGTTATAGTTGCTGTGGTTAAGGAGGCTGAGAGTGAGGAGAATACACTAATAATTTAATTAAACCTGTGGAGGTCTGAAAATCCGTACCAATAATCTTGTTAAAGTATGGAAGGAAGGCAGGAAGAAACCAAGCAAACAAAATTTACTGAAACAGAAGCGAAGTCAATTATTGTGCTTTCTTGATCCCAAGAGGAGTTATCTGAGTTACCTTTGCACCTTTACCCGACCCTTACTATTACGATGCTTGGCACAACGTGCCTAACAAATGCAGTAAATCATAATAATACGGAGTGATGAACTTTCAAAATGCATTCTCATCAGGAATTCGGGAAATGGCCACCTCTGCACAGGGTCAGCAACTAGAATCAATGAATCGCCAAAGAATCTCGAGCCTTGCTTTGGGAGTGGAGGGCTAGAGATTCCTTCGATCTTACCAGAAGGGGGCACCGCTTCTTTATGTTTAAAGTGACCCTGACAGGCTGTTTGATTGTGGCCTTGATTGGTTTTCTGGGGTGACCCGTGGGGAGGGATTCCAACCTCTAGGGAAAGGAATGTTTTCCAGCCCTCCTTGCTCTGTTTTCTCTTGGAGTGATGCCCTTACAGATGCCCTTTCCTGACCCTAACCCTTCTAATAATAAGTATCACTATGATGATATTCATGTAGCCCTTACTATGGGCCAAGCGTTATAATAATAATAATAATAATGTTGGTATTAAGTGTTTACTATGTGCAAAGCACTGTTCTAGGCGCTGGGGTAGATACAAGGTAATCTGGTTGTCCCATGAGGGGCTCACAGTCTTCATCCCCATTTTACAGATGAGGGAACTGAGGCCCAGAGATGTGAAGTGACTTGCCCAAAGTCACACAGCTGACAATTGGCGGAGCGGGGATTCGAACCCATGCCCTCTGACTCCAAAGCCCGGGCTCTTTCCACTGAGCCACACTGCTTCCCCATAAGGACCCTAGTCCTTATACTAAGGACTAGGCTAGATGCAAGATTATCAGGTTGAACACAGGCCCTGTCCCACACAGTGCTCACAGGCTAAGTAGAAGGGAGTAGGATATAATCCCCATTTTGCAGATGAGGAAACAGAGGCACAGAGAATGATAATAACAATAATAATGTTTGTTAAACCCTTATTACATACCAGGCACAGTACTAAATGCTGGGGTAGATAAAAGTAAATCGGCTTGAACACAGTCCCTGCCCCACAGATGAGGTAACTGAGGCACTGATCACACAGCAGACAAGTGGCAGAGCTGGAATTAGAACCCAGGTCTTCTGTCTCCTCAAAGAGCCCAGGATCCTCTGGGGGATGGGGAGGGAGTCAAACTTCTGCTGTAAGGTTTCAGGGGTTGGAAGGAGAGTCAGGGAGATGTGATAACAGTGGGGAAACCAAGGCACACATTGAGTATCTATGTCAGGTCCTGGTTTCGTCTCTGGCCCTGCTCACCAGCTGGAATGTCAGTTGGTGGGATTGTAAATTTTAGAGGTGGCTGAAGGTGGGGTACCCCTCCTTCTTCCAGTTTCAAGTGGAAGGTCCGGCCTCAGTGTACTCATCAGGGGCTTTGGCAGGAATGTGGAGAGAAACTTTGGGGCTCTGGATGGAGCCTGAGAGACTGTCCCACCCATCCCCAGCCCCCCTCTCTCCAGCCCAGCCCCTGCGGCCTCTCAGGCCTGCGAAGCCTCCCCTCCAGGATAGTTTTGCATCATCCCAGCCTCCACCAGTGCCCGCCGCCTCCAGAAAGAGACACCTGCTGCTTTGATTCACCAGTGGGAGCTCAGCTTTCATTCATCGTAGAGGCTTTAAATAAGATCTCAGCCAGGGTGGGAGGAGGAGGAGGCTCCTCAGCCGGCTGAATGGGCTGAGACAACAGCAAAAACTTCCCCTCTCCCACTGCTCCTCAAAATCTTTCTCAGCCCCATCCCAGGGAGTGTGTCACAGCCGGATGTTTCTCCTGGAAGTGTTTGCTTCTGATCGGCCCCCGCCTGAGCTGTGTCTCTAGGACAGGAGCACTCCTGGAATCCGCTCTCTCCTGAGGGTCTGGGGCAGCCGATGCCTGGGGTCAGGGCTCCAGGGGCTCCCAGGCCCTAGGGCAGCTCTCATGGATAGGAAGTTACTGCTTCTGGGGATTTCACGGGCCTGAAGGGAAGGCCATAGAGGTGGACAGTACACTACCCCCTTACCGCCATTCCTTTAGTATTTGGTTTGGCCGGATGCAGTGACGGCAGAGTCCGCAACAGGGAGGGAGCCAGAGCAAACAATGCCTCTGCCGGCCTGAGTGCTCCCATCCTGTTGGTTGAAGGGAGAGTTCATCCTCAGGAGCAGCATGGCCTAGTGGAAGGAACACAAGCCTGGGAGTCAGAGGACCTAGGTTTTAATCTTGGCTTCACCACTTGTCGGCTAGGTAACCATGGGAAAATCACTGAACTCCTCCAGGCCTCAGTCATCTCATCTGTAAAATGATTATTAAGAGTGTGAGCCCCATGTGGGACAGGGAGCATGGGAGTGTGCCCAACCTGATTAGCTTTATCTACCCAGTGCTTAGAACAGTACTTAGCACATAGTAAGCACTCAAGCACTATAATTATTATTATTACATCTCTCCTCTTTTCCTCAATTACCTCATCTGTAAAATAGGGATTAAATCTTCCTCTCTCCTACTTGGACTCTAAACCCCATGTAGGACAGGGACTGAGTTCAGCCTGATTATTTCAAATCTACTCTAATGGTTAGTACAGAGCCTAGCACATAATAAGCACCTAAGAAGTACCATTAAAGAAATGGCACTGGTGTGTCAACCATGACCACCATCCACAGGAGATCATACTTACTGGGTAGCAGGCAAGTATAATTTACCACCCCCCTGCACAGGGACTTTTTTCTATCTGGGCACGTGGATCTGAAAGCAGGATCGGCCAATCCCTCAGTCAGGTCTCTGACCCAGCAGGCAATACTCTGAGAAAGACTCCTTTAGGGAGACAAGACTTCTGAGGGTTCTGATCTGCCTTCTGGTCCTATTATCCCGACGTCGAATGAAGCCTTGAGGGTCTGTCGGCGACTTTGGATGTGCTGTTCAGAAAGATAGAGGGGGAGAGTGGGTGAATTGTTTGGGGCAGATGCCCAGGGATTTGGGTTCCTGGGTTTTATCAGTAATTCAGCCAAACATATTTATTGAGTGCTTGCTGTGTGCAGGGCACTGTACTAAGTGCTTGGGAGAGTACAGTACAACAGTAGACACAGTCCCTGCCCACAGTGAGCTTACAGTGTAGAGGGGGAGACAGACTATATATACATAAATTACAAATATATATATGTAAGTGCTGTGGGGCTGGAAGGGGGGAATGTAAGCAGCTGAGAAGACTAACCCATGGCTGGGCATCATCAGAGAGAGAATAAAAGTAAGAGTCTGCCACTATGAAAAGTTACACTGCACCCGCACCTGCAGTCCCGGGTTAGCTGGTGGGAGGTTCGTCACCCTACATTAGGGAGGACAGAATAGAGTTGGGGAAGAGACACTCAGGTCTGCCATTACAAATGTTTTCAAGAAGGGAGAAAACAATTAGAGAATGTTCTTCCGCCAAGATCAGCTTGTCTGAGCTCTGGGTGCCACATTATTTAGAGAAACTGAGAATGGGCAAGTAAGTCCATAGCAGTTTTCCAGAATGTGAGATTTTGTCAGACACAATCCTTGTGTTATAAAAGAACTGTATGTACTTAGAAGGGCAGTCTAGGTAATTGGGGGTTCTACATGAGGACAGACTGAAAAGGTTAGAACTCTTTAGTTTGGAAAGATGTGATTGAAATTTTCAGTCATGAAGAGTGTTTTTCCAGGAGATGTGGTATAAATGAACAAACAAATGTGACTTTTATTAAGCACTTTCCATATGCCAAACCCTGTACTAAGCACTGGGGCAGATACAAGGTAATTTGGTCGGACAAAGCCCACATGGAGCTCAGAGCCAATCAAAGGAAATGTTTCTTCATGGCGGTAAACATGGAATTTGTCCTCATAGGAAATATTGAAACTTTCCATACATTAAGGAAGGATTTGGATCAATTCTTGGACAAGAGGTCCAAATGGAGTTAATAGAGGGCAAGTTAGAGATTAGGGATGTTTGCTGACCCATCTCTAATCATTAGGAATAATGTCATTGTAGGCATCTTATCCTCACTGATGGAGACAGAATATTGTCCTGGATGAACCATTGCTCTAACCTGATAGTGGCTCTGCTGAAGTTGCATGTTCTTATAACTGTTGTGGTAATGGGCAAGGCTAGGGTGTAAGAATTGAACCTGCCATTGTTTTAATGGAAAGGGCACTGCTCTGGGAATCAGGACACCTGGGTTCTAGTCCTAGTTCTGCGAAAGCTAAAGTGGCTTTGTTCTGTGTGACACTCCTAGCCCTCTTGTCTCCCTCTGTGCCCCAGGAGGAGCATAATTGTCAGGAAAGAGAGAGTGTGAGTGATTTTGCAACAAGCCACTAGCTATTTCATCAGTTCCTCTGCACAGGTTCTCGTTCTGAAAGTCTAGGGGTTGAAGCTCATTGGTCATCCCTGCTGGGAGACCACATCATTTGTATGTGTGAGAAAGTATTTCTGTGGTTTGTATATAGGAGTGTGCCATGAAGAAAAGATGTGTTTTTTCTTCCCTTTGTAGTGAATGCATAGATGTATGTGGGTAAGCTGAGAGAACAAAGAGGATCACAAGCTGAACATGATAGCATCATTATTCAAAAAGCCCAACTTGGTACCAAGACCCAACAATACGCTTCCACTATCTCAGTATCAATCCATCAATGGTATTTATTGAGTGCTTACTGTGGGCAGAGCATTGTACTAAGTGCTTGGGAAAGTACAACACAAAAGAGTTGGTAGACAAGATCCCTGCCTCCAAGGAGTTTTCAGTCTACAGAGCCAGCTGGCGTTTTAGTTCTCATCACCACATTTTTAAAATTATGCGCTCATTTTTCCTGGTCTCATCTGTCTCGCTGCCAGCCCCTTTCCCACATCCTCCCCCTAGCCTGGAACTCCCTATTTATACCAGACCACCCCTCTCTTCACCTTCAAAGCATTATTAAGGTCACGTCTTCTCCAAGAGGCCTTCCCTGATTTAACCCTCTTTTCCCCAGCTCACTCTCAATCAATCAATCAATCATATTTATTGAGTGCTTACTATGTGCAGAGCACTATATTAAGTGCTTGGGAGAATACAACAGAATTAGCAGACACGTTCACTGCCCATAATGATTTTACAATCAAGACGGGAAGACAGACATTAATATGTATAAATAAGTAATTTATAATATACAATTTAAATAATAATAATGATGTTGGTATTTGTTCATTCACTGTTCTAAGCACTGGGGTAGATACAAGGTAATCAGGTTATCCCACGTGGGGCTCACAGTCTTCATCCCCATTTTACAGATGAGGGAACTGAGGCCCAGAGAAGTTAAGTGACTTGCCCAAGGTCACACAGCTGACAAGTGGCGGAGCCAGAATTAGAACCCATGACCTCTGGTCCCCTGGCCCATGCTCTTTCCACTGAGCCACGCTACTTCTCGTTTAAAGATATGTAAGGGATACGTAAAAACTTTAAAGATATGTACATAAGTGCTGTGGTGTTGTGAGTGGGGCAAATATCAAATATCCAAAAGTCACAGATTGAAGTGCGTAGATGATGCAGACGGGAGAGCAAGCTGAGGAAGAGAGCTTAATCAGGGAAAAGATGTGACCTTAATAATGCTTTGAAGGTGGAGAGACTGTTGGTCTGGTGTATATGGACAAGGAGGGAGTTACAGGCTAGGGGGAGGATGTGGGAAAGGGGTTGGCAGCAAGGTAGATGAGACTGGTGCAAGAGGAGTGGAGTGTGAGGGCTGGGCTGTAGTAGGAGATTGATGAGGTGAGGTATGATGGGGTGAGCTGACTGAGTACTTTAAAGCCAATGATTAGGAGTTTTTGTTTGATGTCTCCCCCTTTTAGACTGTGAGCCCATTGCTGGGTAGGGACTGTCTCTATATGTTGCCAACTTGTACTTCCCAAGCACTTAGTACAGTGCTCTGCACACAGTAAGCGCTCAATAAATACGATTGATGATGATGCAGGGGTAGATGGCCAGCCATTGGACGTTCTTGAGGAGTGGGGAGACATGGACCGAATGTTTTTGTTGATGAACAGAATACCACTCACCATTCTGCATCTTGGGTCTGTGAACTTTGGACATTTGATAGTCTCCCCACCCCCAACCCCACAGCATTTATATACATATCCTTAAGTTATATATTATGAATTATTTATTCATATCAATGTCTGTCTCCCCTTCCAGACTGTAAGCTCGTTATGTACAGGGAAAGTGCTAATTCTGTTGTAGTCTCTCAAGCGCTGAGTACAGTGCTCTACACATAGTAGGTGCTCAGGATATACGATTGATTGGTTGATTGATTTGATGTAGAGAGACTACAGAGACACCGCCCCCCCCCACCCGCCAGCCCCCAAGAAGGGTGACAACAATGTTTATAGGCTAGAAAGCAAATTTTATGGGGTAAACTTTTATGAGAAACAGTGCATGGGCTTGGGAATCAGAGCACCTGAGTTCTAATCAATCAATCAGTCAATCAATCAATCGTATTTATTGAGCGCTTACTATGTGCAGAGCACTGTACTAAGCGCTTGGGAAGTACAAATTGGCATCACATAGAGACAGTCCCTACCCAACAGTGGGCTCACAGTCTAAAAGGGGGAGACAGAGAACAGAACCAAACATACCAACAAAATAAAATAAGTAGGATAGAAATGTACAAGTAAAATAAATAAATAAATAAATAAACAGAGTAATAAATATGTACAACCATATATACATATATACAGGTGCTGTGGGGAAGGGAAGGAGGTAAGACGGGGATGGAGAGGGGGACGAGGGGGAGAGGAAAGAAGGGGCTCAGTCTGGGAAGGCCTCCTGGAGGAGGTGAGCTCTCAGCAGGGCCTTGAAGGGAGGAAGAGAGCTAGCTTGGCGGATGGGCAGAGGGAGGGCATTCCAGGCCCGGGGGATGACGTGAGCCGGGGGTCGATGGCGGGACAGGCGAGAGCGAGGTACAGTGAGGAGATTAGTGGTGGAGGAGCGGAGGGTGCGGGCTGGGCAGTAGAAGGAGAGAAGGGAGGTGAGGTAGGAGGGGGCGAGGTGATGGACAGCCTTGAAGCCCACATGGCCTTGGGCAGGTCATTTAACAGCGTGGCTCAGTGGAAAGAGCCCGGGCTTGGGAGTCAGAGGTCGTGGGTTCCAATCCCTGCTCCGCCACTTGTCAGCTGTGTGACTTTAGGCAAGTCACTTCACTTCTCTGTGCCTGTTACCTCATTGTAAAATGGGGATTAAGAATGTGAGCCCCATGTAGGACAACCTGATTACCTTGTATCTCCCCCAGCACTTAGAACAGTGCTTGTCACATAGTAAGGGCTTAACAAATGCCACGATTATTATTATTATTTAACTTCTCTGGACCTCAGTTACCTCATCTATAAAATGGGGATTAAGACTGTGAGCCCCACGTGGGATATGGACTGTGTCCAATCTGATTAGCTTGTGCTTAGTACAGTGCTCTGCACACAGTAAGCGCTCAATAAATATGATTGAATGAATGAATTAATGAATCTAACTCTAGCACACACAGTACAGAGCCTGCTCCTTAACAAACACCATAAAAGAAAAGTGAAGGGAATTGGGAAGTGTAGTCTGGAAAAGAGGTTGAGAAGGGATCATTGAATAAGTCTTCAATGATGCAAAGGTTTTTTATGGGGAGGCTGCTGACTGGTTGTTTTCTGTGGTCACTGGAGATCAAGCAAGAAGAAATGGCCTTAAAAGAAAGCAGGATAGAGTTCGGCTGGCCATAAAGAAAAATGTTCTGGCTGCTGTGGGGATGAAACAGTGGAATGGGCTACTGAGAGGAGGCTCCATCCTTGACCAAATGATCCCTTGAGGTCCCATTCAACTCTAGGGTTCTCTGCTCTGCTGTGGCATGCATGGGTTTTTGTGTCTGGGAATAGTTATTATTATGGTATTTGTTAAGTGCTTCCTATGTGTTAAGCACTGTACTAAGTGCTGGGGAAGATACAAGTTAATCAGGTTGGACACACTCTCTGTCCCACTTGGGGTTCACAGTCTAATTAGAAGGGAGGGCAGACATTGAATCCCCCTTTTACAGGTGAGGAAACTGAGGCACAGACAATTTAAGGGACTTAAGTTTTATTTTAATGCACCAGGCACTGTACTAAGCACTGGGGTAGACACAAGGTAATCTTAGTGGACGAAGTCCACATCCCACTTGGGGCTCACAGTCTTCATCCCCATTTTACGGATGTGGTATCTGAGGGCCAGAGAAGTGAATTGACTTGCCCAAGGTCACATCACAGACAAGTGGCAGAGCTGGGATTAGAACCCCGGTCCTTTTGAACTCTATCCACTAGGCCATGGTGCTTTCCTGGTCTGGGAAGTTGGGGTGTGTCTGCATCTAGCTCCCACCACCACTATTAGAGGCTGTTGGTTAATTGGCTGGAGGGATGTGTCTGAATTACCCCGTACCTCACATTGATCCAGAGCTCCAGGTGGAGGAAGACTTCCAAAAGGACTCCTTATATCCAGCTGTTCAATCTCTTTTCTCTTAGTGTCAGTCAGGTCTTATCTGAAAGACCAGTGAGGGCCTGAATGTGGGATAAAGCCAGAGGCCGCTCTGGGCAGGGAATGTGTCTGCTAATTGTGTTGAATTATGCTCTCCTAAGCACTTAATACAGTGCTCTGCACATAGTAAAGGTTCAGTAAATAAGATTGATTGATTGTGGAGACCCTTGGGCAATTGGGTTTGGTCAGACCCCAGAGGCCAGACTCCGTTAGAGGTGCCCCAATCCACTGAAAGTGCCGGGGGTGACTGTCTTAGGTAAGGGGCCAGGTGCCATGCAGAGAAAACTGGGCACCAGAGCAGTGGTGGCTTTCCTAGCCTGTTGGAGGAAGCGTGGCTGAAAAGTGAAAGTGTCTTCTATTTCTATTGTATCGTACAGCCCCAAGTGTTTAGTACAGTGCTCTGCATATAGTAAGAACTATATGATTGATTGATTAATTGAATGAAAGGAACCCAGGGGGCCGACGTGAGGCTGTGGGATTGTCTTAGGAGGCTCAGAAATTCCCTCTTCCATGGTTCTGGTCCAGGCTTGTTTTTATCCGACTCTTTTCCCTCAACCCTGAGGACTCCTGGGACTAAGTTCCCTGGGGAATAACACTTTACTGAGCCTGGAATCTGGTGATTGATGGATTGGACAACTCCGCCCCCCTCCCCCTTTAGCAAGAGGACACATGAGCCAGGATCCCATTTAGCCACTCTCAGGTGGGTCTCCCCCCAACATCTTCCTGAAACCCAACTCCCATATGCACACATGTACGTGCATTGATGGAGGAACCAATGTGTGTGTGTGTAGGGGTGTGTGTGGGGGGGGGGGGTAATCATTTATCAAGGGCAGTCTGGGGTACGGGTTGTGCGGCTGGCTCCGGGAGGTGGACCCTCACCTTTCACAGGCATTTTTGGGTTGGGGCTGGTGAAGGAAGGAGAGTATGTGTGCAACAGGCCTGTGTGTTCCTATACGCGCGGACCACTTGTGTGCTTTTGTGTGTTTGAGTGAACATCCCACGTTTTCCGCAGAACAATCGCGGTCTGTTTATTTTACTTCGGTGCTTGCACAGTAATGAGATTTTGGCTGCTTCCTGTTTCAGAGGCTCAGGAATGCAGCTCTCAGCCCTCTCTCCTGCAATTTTCATTTTTCCAGATGAAGAAAAGGGTGGGGGGGGGGGGGGAGGGGAGAGAGAGAGAGAAAGCACTTGGCCTTGGTAATAATAATAGTAATGATAATTGTGGCATTTGTTAAGCTCTTACTGTGTGCCAGGCACTGGACTAAGCGCTGGGGTGGATACAAGCAAATCGGGTTGGATGTAGTCCCTGTCCCACATGGGGCTCACAGTCTCAATCCCTGTTTTTACAGATGAGGTAACTGAGGCCCAGAGAATAATAATAATAATAATAATAATAATGGCATTTATTGAGTGCTTACTATGTGCAAAGCACTGTTTTAAGCGCTGGAGCGGTTACAAGGTGAACAGGTTGTCCCCCGTGGGGCTCACAGTCTTAATCCCCATTTTACAGATGAGGCAACTGAGGCACAGAGAAGTGAAGTGACTTGCCCAAAGTCACACAGCTGACAAGTGGTGGAGCCGGGATTAGAACCCATGACCTTTGACTCCAAAGCCCATGCTCTGTCCACTGAGACACGCTGCTTCTCTAGTCAAGTGTCTTCCCCAAGAACCCACAACAGATGAGTGGCGGGGCTGGGATTAGAACCCACAACCTTCTGACTCCCAGCCTCAGGCTCTAGCCACAATGCCATGCTGGTAGGGGTCTGTGGCTCCCGGGGGCCACTTATCAGAACTTGCCCCTTCCTCGGGGTTCAGGGATGGGGAGGAGTGGTGGGAGGAGCCGAGGAGGTCAGACATGGTCAGCTGTGGCGCAGCGTGGCCGGCTAGGAATCCTGCTCGCTGGCCTTCCTTCTGACCCTCCGAGTCCTGGACTTGCAGGGCTGGCAGGATCCTCCTGAGGGTCTCCAGACCCTGGCTCCGAGGTTGTGTCAGTCCTGCTGGGGGACCCCGCTGGCTCTCGTCCACCAGGGATAGGTGGCAACTCGTTTCCAAGTGTAGTGTGTGTGTGAGTGAGTGTGTGTGTGTGTGTGTGTGTGTGTGTGTGTGTGTGTGTGTGTGTGTGTGTGTGTGTGTTTTGGGAGAGAGGAGGCCCCAAAAGCAGCCCCCAGCCCCCACCCCACGACGCTTAGGAAAGCCCCTGAAATGAAGCTCCAGCCCAATTCTGCCACCCAAGCTGGAGCTAACAATAACAAAGCCCGCTCAGTCAATAATCAATCAATGGTATATACTGAGCGCAGACCTCTGTACTAAGCGCTTGGGAGAGTACAGTACAGTGGAGTAGGTAGACTTGATCCCTGCCCATGAGGAGCTTACAGCCCTTGGGCATGGTCTCGTCCCCCTCTCAGCAGGGCCCTGGTTGGCTATGGCTAGGGGGGAAGTGGTCCTGCCTGGCAATTTGGGGTCCTCTTTGACTTGGTTGGGACTGGGCTAAGGGGGGCGGGGGGGGACCTCTCCCACCTTCCTTCTTCTCCTGCTGCCCTGGTCCGACTCTGCCACTTACCTTCTTTGTGACCTTGGGAGAGTCACATCCCTTGAGAAGCAGCGTGGCTTAGTGGAAAGAGCCCGGGCTTGGGAATCAGAGGATGTGGGTTCTAATCCCGGCTCCACCACTTGTCTGCTGTTTGACCTTGGGCAATTCACTTAACTTCTCTATGCCTCGGTTACCTCATCTGTAAAATGGGGATTAAAAGTGTGAGTCCCACGTGGGACAAGTTGATTACCTTGTATCTGTCACAACGCTTAGAACTGTGCTTGGCACACAATAAGGGCTTAACAAATACCATTATCATTATTATTCTCTGTGCTTCAGTTCCCTCATCTGTAAAATGGGGATTGAGATTGGGAGCCCCACGTGGACAGGGATTGTGTCCAACCCGATTTGCCTGCATCCACCCCAGGGCTTAGTAAGAGCCTGTCTTAACAAATACCATCATTATTATTATCCCTGTTGTTCCCCAGGCAGTGCCCCGCTCCCCTCTATTTATTTTATTTTGTTAATATGTTTTGTTTGGTTGTCTGTCTCCCCCTTCTAGACTGTGAGCCCGTTGTTGGGTAGGCACTGTCTCTCTATGTTGCCAATTTGTACTTCCCAAGCGCTTAGTACAGTGCTCTGCACATAGTAAGCGCTCAATAAATATGATTGATGATGATAAATACGATTGAATGAGTGAATGAAAGTGGTCACTCTGGAAGTGGACAGCTCAGGCCACCCCCCTCGGCCTATCTCCCCTGGAGTCAGTCGCCCTTCTTCTCTGGGTCAGAGGAGGGGAAGAGGAAAAGGAGGGAGAGGGGGCCGCGGGGACCACTCCTACCCCCCAAAAAAACCCCTCTAGCCCCTGGACCACGGTCCTTCAGGGCCAGGACCCGGCCGGACCAACTCCCGTAGGTCCGGAGCGCCGCGGCAGCCTGGCACGAGAAATGAGGGTGGGCAAGGAGGACATGGTCCCCGTCCCCCTCCCAACCCCTCGCTCCTGCCAGGAAAAGAGAAGCATCTCCCTTCCCCCATGTTTCTCCCCGGCTTGGATCCTTCCATCCCCTTCCTCGCGGGGAAGCTGTTGTTAATTTGGCCGCGGCTGCCTCTGCCAAATATGAACTGAACAATTCATTTATTCAGTCGTATTTAGTGAGCACTTAGTGGGTGCACAGCACTGTACTAAGCGCTTGGAAAGTTCAACATAGCGATAAAGAGAGACGATCCCCGCCCACGACGGGCTCACAGTCTAGAGGGGGAGAGACAGACATCAATATAAATAGAATTATAGATATATACAGAGCCCCCACCGGCGTCCCCCTCTCCGGCTTTCCTGGACCCTCACTTCCCTTCCCCTGCGCCTCCCCCCACCTAAACTTTTCCCTTCTTCTGTTTCCCTGGATCCCTTCCCAATTCCCCTGCGAGCTCAGCGCGGCTCTGCTTCCCGGGGTTGGAAGGGAACTATGTCCCCCAGGTTCTGGGGGAGTTCCTGGCTGGAGGGGTTGAGTTCATTCCTCCCCCATCTCCCATCTGCCCTTCTCCTCCCCGAGAGCCCGTTTTGCCTCCAGATCCGAGAACCCAGGATTGCCCAAATGATTCTTCACTATTGGCTTTAAAGCTCTCCATCACCTCTCTCTCCTTCCTCACCTCCCTTCTCTCCTTCTCCATCTTGCCTCCAGATCCGAGAACCCAGGATTGCCCAAATGATTCTTCACTATTGGCTTTAAAGCTCTCCATCACCTCTCTCTCCTTCCTCACCTCCCTTCTCTCCTTCTCCATCCCAGCCCGCACACACCATTCCTCTGGTGCAGCTAACCTCACTGGGCCTCCATCTCTCTTGTCTTGCCTCCGACCCCTAGCCCGTGTCCTACCTCTGGCTTGGAACGCCTTTCTTCCTCAAATCCCACCGACAATCACTCCCCCCCCCCACCCCCACCACCCAGCTTCAAAGCCTTATCAAAGGCGTATCTCCTCCAAGAGACCTTCCCCTACTAAGGCCCCCTTTTCCTCATCTCCCACTCCCTTCTGCCTCACCCTGACTCACTCCCTTTGCTCTTCCCTGCCTCCCTGCCCCACAGCACTTATGTATGTACCTGCAATTTTATTTATTTATACTGATATCTACTTGTATTGATGTCTGTCTCCCCCCCCCCCCCCCCCCCCACCTCTAGATTGTGAGCTTGTTGTGGGCAGAGATTGTCTCTCTTTATTGCTGTATTGTAATAATAATAATAATGGTATTTGTTAAGCACTTACTATGTGTCAAGCACTGTTCTAAGCACTGGGTGAGATATAAGGTTATCAGGTTATCCCAGGTGGGGCTCACAGTTTTATCCCCATTTTACAGATAAGGTAACTGAGGCGCAGAGAAGTTAAGTGACTTGCCCAAAGTCACACAGCTGCCAAGTGGCAGAACCGGGATTAGAACCCAAGACTTCTGACTCTCAAGCCCGGGCTCTTTCCCCTTCCTCCCCTCAATCACTCCAGTTGACAGAATCTCTCCGCACCATCAATCTGGGGGGAGGAAAGGGACTTCAGCGTGTTGTGAGCAGAGGATGTGTCTGTTTCTTGTTATACCATACTCTCCCAAGTGCTTAGCACAGTGCTGTGCACACAGTAAGTGCTCAATAAATATGACTGACTGACTGACTGACTGAGCTGGAAAGGGGAAAGGCATTTTACTTAATTCACGTGGGAGTCCTACAGCACCGTTATGATTGTGAAGTGCTCTCACAATAGTCATCTCGTTTAGTCCCCAAGGTCCCCCTGTGAGGTAGGGAAAAGAGGGTATTACTATTCCATTTACAGAAGAGGGAACAGGGGCCCAGAGAAGTAAAGGGATTTGCCTGAGGTCACACAGTATGCTAGTGTCAGAGCTGGAACTACAACTCAGGGCTCTTCCAGGCCCAGGCTCTTGCCACTAAGTCTAGCTGCCTTCCATACTTGATCTGTAGAATATCTGGTTTTTTTTTTTCCATATCTTGTAGGAAGTGTGGGGGTAGCAGCTCGGGGGAGTCTGCATTTGAAACATGACTGTGGAGGACACCCTCTCTCCTGTACTTGGGGGAGGTGTGGGTACAGGTACTTTGGGTTGTGGGCAGGGACTGTGTCTGATAATTGTTATTTTATAATAATAATGATGGTATTTGCTAAGCACTTACTCTGTGTCAAGCACTGTTCTAAGCGCTGAGGTAAATACAAGGTACTCTGGTTGTCCCACGTGGGGCTCACAGTCTCAATCCCCATTTTACAGATGAGGTATCTGAGGCACAAAGAGGTTAAGTGACTTGCCCAATATCACAAAGCAGACAAGTGGAGGAACCAGGGTTAGAACCCATGACCTCTGACTCCCAAGCCCGTGCTCTTGCCGCTAGGCCATGCTCCTCCTATTAGTCACCCAAGCGCTTAGTACAATGTTCTGCACACAGTAAACTCTCAATAAATATGATTGACTGACTTCTGGGGACCAAATCAGACCAGTCTCTGGCTAAATTCCATCTCCCGCCTGAATGCATACTCCTGGGATGGGAGGGAATGAATTGGAAACTATACCCCTTTTATGGCCACAGGTTGGAAAAGCCAGAAATCTCAAAAACCTCTGATGTCTCAGGTTGTCCTCACCTCATTTCTGTGGGGTGGAGCAGAGGGATTCTCTTATAGATAGGAAAAGTGAGGCACCGAGATATTTCTTGCCCGAAGTTACACAGTGATTGGGTAACAGAAACCCAAACAGGCAGACAGGGAAGGATGTTCTTTCCTTGGAAATGCAGAATTTTCATTGGTGGTTGTTGGATCACTTGATTCCAGCCCCGGGGCAAGCCATCTGTCATGCTTCTCCTCTCTTTCAACTCCCTCCTCTCCACTAACCCCGGTGCACTGTCCAGCAAAGGAGCTTTGGTGGTTTCTGTTTCCATCCTCTGAGTTCCTCCCCTCCATCTCCTTCCACATAATTCTGTGACAGGCCTTGGAGTCAGGCTGTGGCTGGCCTGGGACCCTGTCTCCTAACACTTCTAAGCCTTGGGCCCATCTCTCTTCTCCCCACCCCATTTATATATATACACACTTACTATGTACTAGACACTGTACTAAGCTCTGGGGTAGGTACAGACAATTGGGTTGGGCACACTCCGTGCCCCACATGGGGCTCATGGTCTTAATCCCCATTTTCAGATGAGGGAACTGAGGCACCAAAAGTTAAGTGACTTCCCCAGAGGCACACAGCAGGCAAGTAGCAGAGGTGGAATTAGAACACAGGTCCTCTAAATCCCAGACCTGTGCTCTTTCCATGAGTCTATGCTCTCTCTCTCTCTTTCTCTCTCTCTCTCTATCTCTCTCTCTCTCCCTCTCTCTCCCTCTCTCTCCCACCCCCCTTCTTCCTTCCCTCCCCAGACAGAGATTCCTTGATCCAGAACAATAATGGGAATAGGATGTCAGGGGAAGCCCCCTGGGATTTATTCATTCACTTATTCAATCATATTTATTAAGAGCTTTTACTGGAGGTTCCTGGGTGGCTTCCAGCCCAGGCACCCCCCAGACAGGTGCAAACCACAAAAAGATTTTCAAAAGATGCTTTTTCTATGCCCAGCTGTTCAAAGATAGAGCCCAGCCGGTGACAGAACTAATCACAGCCTCGTTTTCAAGTCTTTCATTTCCGAGAAGGAAATGGGCATCATGCCGGAGTCCCAGAGCCGAGGCATCCCTGCCAGGGATCAAGGAGCAATCATTTGGTTTGGCTATTAATAACCCCGGAGGAGACTCCGTGGAGAAACTGAAATGCAGCAGTGAAAAGATAAAAAAGAAGCCAGCATCAGAGCATCCTCTTCCAGACTTGGAGTAAAACCAGAGCTGGACAGGAAACTCTTCAGTCAAAGCAAAGCCGAGAGATTTTCCTCTTTTTCAATAGTTTGGCAAAAGTAGGGGTGTATATATGTTGTTGTGTGTGGTCATGGTGGGGGGTGAGCTGAGGGTGCTGCCTGGGAGTGAGCAGTTGTATTTCCTCTCTTTAGCAAGCTGTTTCTCACCCATGTTCATCTCTGCCCTCTGAACCACTTGTACACATACAAGGGTCATCTCACCTCAGGCCTGGCTGGATCACCCCTGTCCACATCTGGGACACAGCGGCCTCTCCCCTGTCCGTTTCTGACTTAGTCGGGTGCCAGACACTGAGCTCCGGGAAAAGACCAAGCCTCTCAGGGGTGGCAAGGGGCAGAGGTTTTTAGGCAATTGAATATTTGAGTGTTGGGGGACGGGGAAATGCTTTAGGATAAACAACTCTGTTGAAGCAATGCAGTTGTTATAGGGTGTGGATGTTTTATACTGCCCAGAGATGGTTTATGGATGTTATCATTCAGTGTCTGAATTATAGGGACAGAAAATAAAATATCGAGGCATTGGGAGAGATCTTTCTAAAATTCCTGTTTTTAGATTAGTGTAGTTAATTCCCAAGCAGCCTCAAGGGGGTAAAGGATGAAGAGTGGTCAGTTTTTACCAGTGAGGCTGTGCTATTCCTGAGTTGGGAGGCTATACTGGTAAGCTCCCTGTGGGCAGAGATCACGTCTACCAACTTTGTTGTACACTCCCAAGTGCTTAGTACAATGCTCTGCACACAGTAAGTGCTCAACAAGTACCATCCCGGTTCATTTTAGCCCCTCCCTCTACCCCCAGGGGATTGCCCAGTCCCAGCTGTATTATCACCCACAGGAAACTGGTGGCTTCCGCTCCCAGACACCCCGCCTTGTAACCTCCGTGGATGGAGCTGTGATGTTTTTGTTTAGGCTGGGATCCGTGCTTGGATTTGTGTTTCCCCAGGGCTCTGAGAATGTGTTTGTTTGGGACTTGCAGGACACCTACTGAGCTTGGTTTTCCAGAGCTGCAATTTCCACATTAAGGAGACTGGGGGACTTAAGGAGAAAGGTTAAAGATACGGGAGAAACTAAGGCAGAAACTCAGGCTTGAGAATTCCGGGCTGGAGTGGTTGGAAGGGGGGCCAGAGAGAGGAACAGAGGCGTTTGGAGGCCCACGTGGTGCATGAATAATGGAAATCCCATAGCCCTTGTTAAGTCTCCAGCTCATTAGTCCTTGAATGTGAACCCTGATTATTCCCTTTTACAACCTCTCTTTCCCGGCTGCCTTCACCTCCTCACCTCTGGGGTGGACTTATCTGTGTCCCCCCCATTCCCATCCCCCACGACCCCAGGTTCTCTCCTTCTCCGCCTGCCCCCTCTCCATATGATATCGCCATGTTTAGGGGCCTAGCTATATAGTATCAAAAGACCCAATTTCACCCCTCCAGGCTTTCTGGAAGGGTTTAGTGACCTGTCCCTCAATGATTTGAACTCCCCAATCCTAGCATGGCTTTCCATCTGGTTTTCGTTCATTCAGTCATATTTTTTGAGCAATTACTGTGTGCAGATCACTGTACTAGGGGGAAGCAGCGTGGCTCAGTGGAAAGAGCATGGGCTTTGGAGTCAGAGTTCATGGGTTTGAATCCCTGCTCTGCCAATTGTCAGCTGTATGACTTTGGGCAAGTCACTTAACTTCTCTGGGCCTCAGTTACCTCATCTGTAAAATGGGGATTAAGATTGTGAGCCCCCTGTGGGACAATCTGATCACCTTGTAACCTCCCCAGTGCCTAGAACAGTGCTTTAAACATAGTAAGAGCTTAATAAATGCCATCATTATTATTATTACTAAGTGCTTGGGAGAGTACAATATAACAGTAAACAGACACATTCCAGAGAGCCGAGTTCTCAGTTGTTTAGTTCTTGTCTGGTACGGATCTGGTGCTGGGCTCCTTCTTGTCTGGAATTTTTATTTTAGGAACTCAACCTCCCACCCCCTCATCTCCTGTCACTGAGTTCCATGGCTCAGAAGCGGCACCTGTGTTAGTAGGGGAGAGGGAGGGGAGCACAACAGTTCTGGAGCAAGGCTGGGGGGTGCCGGCAGGGGTTTCTCTGGAGAAATTCTCTAGATCAGGGTAGGTGCTGATGGATTTCACAAAACAGTGCATGCTAGTTGTGATCAGG
Source organism: Tachyglossus aculeatus (assembly GCF_015852505.1). NCBI lineage: Eukaryota > Metazoa > Chordata > Mammalia > Monotremata > Tachyglossidae > Tachyglossus > Tachyglossus aculeatus. The sequence goes on along the minus strand of NC_052069.1, from coordinate 105,137,930 downwards.
GAATGTGTCTGTTCATTGTTATATTGTACTCTCCCAAGCGCTTAGTACACAGCAAGTGCTCAATAAATGTGATCGACCGACTGACTGGTATTCATTCATTCAATTGTATTTATTGAGTGCTTACTGTGTACAGAGCACTGTACTAAGCGCTTGGGAAGTACAAGTTGGCAACATATAGAGACGGTCCCTACCCAACAGTGGGCTCACAGTCTAGAAGGAGGAGACAGACAACAAAACAAAACATATTAACAAAATAAAATAAATAGAATAAATATGTACAAATAAAATAGAGTAATAAATACATACAAACATTTATACATATATACAGGTGCTGTGAGGAGGGGAAGGAGGTAAGGCGCAGGGGATGGGGATGGGGAGGAGGGGGAGAGGAAGGAGGGGGCTCAGTCTGGGAAAGCCTCCTGGAGGAGGGGAGCTCTCAGTAGGGCTTTGGAAGGAGGAAGAGAGCTAATTTGGCAGATCATCATCATCAATTGTATTTACTGAGCGCTTACTATGTGCAGAGCACTGTACTAAGCGCTTGGGAAGTACAAATTGGCAACATATAGAGACAGTCCCTATCCAACAGTGGGCTCACAGTCTAAAAGGGGAAGACAGAGAACAAAACCAAACATACTAACAAAATAAAATAAATAGAATAGATGTGCGGAGGGAGGGCATTCCAGGCTAGGGGGATGATGTGGGCCGGGGGTTGACGGTGGGACAGGCGAGAATGAGGCATGGTAAGGAGATTAGTGGCAGAGGAGTCGGGGGTGCAGGCTGGGCTGTAGAAGGAGAGAAGGGAGGTGAGGTAGGAGGGGGAGAGGTGATGGACAGCCTTGAAGCTGAGGGTGAGGAGTTAAGACTTCTCACCTCATGCTATCATGGGAAAATCTTTGGCCAGAGAAGAATGTGTTGAAGGGTCAGTAGATTCTGAATCATTAGGCAAATATGGAAAAATCATCCAACCCTTCAGCTTACTCATGTGACAATTGTCTTTTTTCCTATTTACTGTTTTCATGTTTCCCTGTGGTTCTTTCATTTACATTTAGCTTAGGATATAGAAACACTTTATTTTGGACAGTGCTGAAAATCCCGCTGGTCCTTAGGAAGAGAGGGTGGTATCTTTACAGTCTGCTGTGGGCCTATCATACCACATAGGACATCACATGTACCTGTGTGTGCTGTGCTGGTGAAGGGCATCTGTGTCGACTCCCACTCAGCCTACCTCAGCCCCAGCTCAGTTTCAGCCAAGACAGAGGTTCTGCTTCAGTTCCCAATTCAAATTGATCAGGGGTGGCGTAGCTGCATACCTCCCCAGAAGTGGCTGCATTCCTGGGCACTCCCTGTGGCCTCAGGTGGTCAAAAGGGAGGAGGGAAGAGTCTCAGCTCTGGGGGGGACTGAATGGGTTTGGCATGAAAGACTGGGAAAAGGAGGAGGGTTTTGTGGTTATAGCAGCATGCCTCCCCCCCAACCCCCTTAGGTTCAGGGAGAAACCGTGTAAAATTTGGGAGTGGGGGGAGGAGGAGACAGGAGGCAGGAACTAGAAAGAAGGGACAGACGAACGGGTGAATAGCGGGTGGGGAGAGGAAGGGAGGAGGAGGGGGTTCTGGGCTTTCTCTTTGTAGCAAATTGATTCCATATGGCATTGTTTCTTTCTTTCTTTTTAAGATCATGGGGGAGAAGCACTGAGAGAATTGTTTGCCTCCACCCCAGGGGGGCAGCAGAGGAGGTCTGCAGTAGGCAGCCATTTCCCAGGTCTCCAGCCTGAGTGGGGGCGGGCAAAGTGGTCAGCTCCATGGGAGTCATTGGAGGTGGGGATGACTGGGGACGTTGTCCCCTAAGGATTCCAGCTGTATGGGTGAAGCTGTTGTTCTCAGCCCCAGTGTTGTTTGGCTAGAGCTCCCAGCCTCCCCACTCATCCCAAGGCTCCAACCAGACTTGAGGGCTTCTACCAGGGCTGCAGAGACCCTAAATCTAGTCTGCCATCTCCCTGCTAGCCACCCTCCCTCTATGCCTGCCTCCCTCCCCGCCTGCCTGTTGGTCTCCCTCCTATTCTATCTTCATCTCTGCCTGTGTGCCTGCCATCCTCACTGCCTGCTCTCCTCTCTGCCTGCCCACCTGCCTCTCTGCCTGCCTGTCTCCCCACTAGTCTGCCTCCCTCTCTGCTAGCCTGCCTCCCTCTCTGCTAGTCCACCTCCCTCTCTGCCTGCCTCCCTCTCAGTCTGCCTTTCTTTCTCTTTGCCTGCCTTCCTCTCTGCCTGCCTTTCTCTCTTCTTGCCTCCTTCTCTGCCTGCTTCCCTTTCTGTCTGCCTGTCTCTGGCTGCCTCCTTCTTTCCCTGCCTCCCTCTTTTCCTGCCTTTCTGTCTGCCATCCACTCTGTCTGCCTGCCTTCCTCTCTGTCTGCCTTCCTCTCTGCCTGGTTCCCTTTCTTCCTGCCTCCCTCTTGCCCTGCCTTCCTTTTTCCCTGCCTCCCTCTTTGCCTGACTCCCTCTCTGCCTGGTTCCCTTTCTTCCTGCCTCCCTCTTGCCCTGCCTTCCTTTCTCCCTGCCTCCCTCTTTGCCTGCCTCCCTCTCTGCTTGCCACTCCCAAATCCCATCTCACGTGCCGCCTCCCCCACAAAACCTCAATCCCTTTTCACCCTGCCCTCTAAATGGACAGTTGGCCCCCAAAGAAGAACATGATCTTCTGCTGCCTTGTTTCAGACCAATGCCGCTTCTGGAGTGGTCTTTCAGTTCTGTGGGGCAAGGTCCCAGACCCTCAGAGAATTGGAGGGAAGCTAGCTGGCTCCAAGTCTGACCAAGTTATTCCCAAACCCAGTCAAGCTCTGGGGTTGTTCCTGGAAGGGGAAATGAGGGTGGGGGTGGGAGAGTTCGTGGAAGAGTAGGATTTTGGCTCCCTACAACATCACAGTTTGCTAAGGGCTTTCCTCTCCCTGTGTGGTGTGAGTTGACTTTTTGCTTTTCTCACATTGAGCATCTGGCGGGATCCCAACCCAGCCCACCCCGAAGGCAGCCGCTTGCCCTGTGCCTCAGCCGGCTGTGGAAGGAGGAGGTGGTAAGGCCTGCTGAGAAGGCAGGAGGAACGGGAAAGGAAAAGGATGAGGCTGTGTTTCCCTGCCCAACCTAGTTCGTTTTTGCCACCTGCCCCCCTGCCCTGCTCCCTACCTGCAGTCACTGCAGAGGTTCCAGACACTATCTTTGCCTTCTCGTGAACTGAAAGCAGAGACCAGGGTGTGTCCCTGTGTGACATGAGGCAGAGGAAAGTAAAGACTTGGACCCTGCCTTTGAGGGCTGGCAGTCTCTAATCAAACGATGGTATTTAGTGACCACTTACTGCCTGCAGAACATTGTATTAAGTGCTTGGGAGAGTACGGTAGACACGACCCCTGCCTTTGAGGTACTTACAGTCTAGTGGGGAAGGCAGACATTAAAATAACTTACAGATACGGGAAATGGCAGCGTATAAGCACACATATATATATGTGATCTGTGGGTGGGAGTGAGGATGGGGGAGTAGCACAGAGCTTAGGGGTGCAGATTCAATAGCATGGGCTTGGGAGTCAGAGGTTTTGGGTTCTAATCCCGACTCCACCGCTTGTCAGCTTTGTGACTTTGGGCAAGTCACCTTAACTTCTCTGTGCCTCAATTCCCTCATCTGTAAAATGGGGATTAAAACTGTGAGCCCCACGTGGGCCAAGCTGATTGCCTTGCATCTACCCTGGCACTTAGAAAGCCTGTTGTTGGGTAGGGACTGTCTCTGTATGTTGCTGATTTGTACTTTTCAAGTGCTCAGTACAGTGTTCTGCACACAGTAAGCGCTCAATAAATATGATTGAATGAATGAATGAACGAGGGAGAATAAGGTGGGGGAAATGAGAGGATAGTCAGGAAAGGCTTTTTGGAGAAGACATCATAGTCAGGCTTTGAAGATGGGCAGGGTGGTCATCCATCAGATGTGAAGGGGGAGGGGATTCCGGGCCAGTGTGAGGATATGGGCAAGTGGTCACCGGTGAGAAAGATAAGATGAAGGTACAGTGGGTGAATTGGAGTTAGAGGAGGGAAGTATGTAGGCTGGGTTGTAGTGGGAGACAACGAGGTAAGGTAGGAGGGGGACAGCTGATGGACTGCCTTAAAGCAGATGGTAAGGAGTTTCCTGAAATGTATGGACAACCACTGGAGGAGTGAGAGGCACACACAGCAGACAGCAGAGTGAAGGATGGGCTGGATAGGTGAGACTGGAGGCAGGGAGGGCAGGGAGCCAGCTGATGCAGTAGTAGAGGTGGAATATTATTGATAAGTGCTTGAACCAGAGTGGTAACAGTCTAGCCTGGGAGACAGGTCAGATAGGCACTGACACACTCCACACTGGGTGCCGAGTGGAGGGACAGAGGAGGAGAAAACACAACAGTGGTGGTTTGTGTTAAGTGCTTGCTATGTGCCAAACTCTGTGGTAAACACAAGGGTAATTGCAGTACAATCAGATTAGACAGAGTCTCTGTCCCACATGGGGCTCCTGGTCTAAGGGGGAGGAAAAACATGTATTTCATTCTACTTTATAGATAAGGGAAGTGAGGCACAGAGAGGTTAAGTAACTTGTCCAAGGTCATATAGCAGGTAGGTGGTGTGGCCAGGATTAGTGTCCAGATGTCCTGACTCCCAGGGCTGAACTCTCTGTTAGGCCACACTACACCTCCTGATCTCAAAGAAGTCATTCGAGTGGAGGAACCGAAATGCACACACATAAATACGCAAATGTACACACACACATTCGTTGTCTTGAGCGCTGGAGTTTGGGGAGAGAGGATGAAGGCATCACCTGTGTGCTTCAAGACTGAAAATGTAATGGGCCAAAAAGGACACACCAAAGTCAGAGAAACAGATATCAGCTCCAAACACAATCAACAGAAAGATAACCAAATACAAGATCATTTGGAAACAAAACCATCTATAAACACAACTGGGACAGATAAGCAGTCTGTTGCCTGGGCTGTCAGGGATGGGCGGACTAGTGGTTTGACCTGCTGGTGGGAAGCTGGAGACGGGGGACTGCTGGTTGTCCAGGCAACTGGACCGGTATGGCATTGGTGGCATGGTATCCGCTGCATACCATGATTCTGTCAGTGCTCCACTGGTTTTTCCTGCTGGTTGCCTGGGAGGGGCCTTAGAGGCAAAGTCCCAGTGGGAACCAGATGGTGCAGGCCGTGGGGCTGGCATGCAGCAGCACACCAGGGGCCCCCTCCGCCCTCACCTTCCTTCCTGATCATTCCCACCTGCTGGAGTGGAAGGCTGGGCTGGCTGAGGGTGAGGTTGCCTGAGGCCCTGCCATCCCTCAGGGGTCGGGGGGGAGGGGGTAAAGGTATCTCTTCACGTGGGCCTCGACCCCTTGGTAGCTGGAGGATTCCCGCAGTCCCTGGGGGAGGAGATTTGCAGCGTAGCTGGAGTTAAGCCCTCAGAGCCTTGTGGGGACCAAGGGGGGCAGGCCAGAAAGCTGGCTGTTCCACCATCCCCTCACCCCCTCCTGGAGATCAGCGGGGGATTGGCATAGCCATGTCTCCTACCCCAGGGAGGCCGGAAGAGCTGCTGGCTAGCCAGCCAGGACCTGTCCAGCCAGACTGCACTTTCTCTGCCCATGCTGCCCCCACCGAGGTCAGGGCTCGTTGGCCACAGACCCCAGTCCTCCATCAATTAATCAATCAATCGTATTTATTGAGTGCTTACTATGTGCAGAGCACTGTACTAAGCGCTTGGGAAGTACAAATTGGCATCACATAGAGACAGTCCCTACCCAACAGTGGGCTCACAGTCTAAAAGGGGGAGACAGAGAACAGAACCAAACATACCAACAAAATAAAATAAGTAGGATAGAAATGTACAAGTAAAATAAATAAATGAATAAATAAATAGAGTAATAAATATGTACAACCATATATACATATATGCAGGTGCTGTGAGGAAGGGAAGGAGGTAAGACGGGGGGATGGAGAGGGGGATGAGGCGGAGAGGAAAGAAGGGGCTCAGTCTGGGAAGGCCTCCTGGAGGAGGTGAGCTCTCAGCAGGGCCTTGAAGGGAGGAAGAGAGCTAGCTTGGCGGAGGGGCAGAGGGAAGGCATTCCAGGCCCGGGGGATGACGTGGGCCGGGGGTCGATGGCGGGACAGGCGAGAGCGAGGTACAGTGAGGAGATTAGTGGTGGAGGAGCGGAGGGTGCGGGCTGGGCAGTAGAAGGAGAGAAGGGAGGTGAGGTAGGAGGGGGCGAGGTGATGGACAGCCTTGAAGCCCAGGGTGAGGAGTTTCTGCCTGATGCGCAGATTGATCGGTAGCCATTGGAGGTTTTTGAGGAGGGGAGTAATATGTCCAGAGCGTTTCTGGACAAAGATAATCCGGGCAGCAGCATGAAGTATGGATTGAAGTGGAGAGAGACACGAGGATGGGAGATCAGAGAGAAGGCTAGTGCAGTAGTCCAGACGGGATAGGATGAGAGCTTGAATTAGCAGGGTAGCGGTTTGGATAGAGAGGAAAGGGCGGATCTTGGCAATGTTGCGGAGCTGAGATCGGCAGGTCTCACGGGCTCCCAGGGCCAGGGACAAACTCAGTTGTCTCTGGCCAGGGTGGGAGATATGCAGCTTCCCTTTTAGCCTCTTGCCCTGATGGAGTCACCCAAATGTTGCCCCTTCTGTCACAGCCCTGCCTCCCCCATTTTCATTTTCTTCTCATGAAAACCTGGAGAGAAAATGGGGAGAACAGGGCCAGGGACTGAAGCTGCATGGATCAGGATGGAGCAGCTTAAATGGGCTCCTCATCATTTTCCCACCTTTAGGTGCTCATCAAAAAGCTGGGGTACTGGGTCCAAGCTTGACCCTTTCCCATCAAAACCCTGGGATGCTCCCCTTCCCCCCACATTCCTGGATGGACTTGAGGGTCAGAGCCAGGTCAGAGGAAGAGGACACTCTCAGTGGGGAGGGGGCTTCAGCACAGTAGAAGCAGGAGGTCTCTAATTCTCTCTGAAAGCTTCTCCCCCAAGAGCTTTCTCCTTGGTCCCCCCAGCTCACACCTACCCCAGGGATCTGGACAACTGTGCTTTGAAGCCCTTCCTTGCTTAACCCCTTGGCAGCACCTCCCTTGCTGGGATATAATCACTTGCCTGCTGTGTGACCTTGGGCAAGTCATTTAACTGTGCTATGTCTCAGTTTCTTTATAAAAATGGGGCTTAAATACCGGCGCTCCCTCTCTTTTAGACTGTGAGCACCATGCAGAAGGGACTGTGTTCTGATGATCTTGTACCTACCCTTGAGTTCTTGGCATATAGAAAGTGCTTAACTACTGTAATTTTTACTATTATTACTATTTCTATTATTATTACCCTCTCCCAATGTACCCTCCTCCTAATTCATGCCCCAAAGCCAATGGTTTCTTTCCCTAGCCCATCCTGGCTTACTGAAGAAGAACCCAAGTGGCCAAACTCATTATACTCAGATTTCCGTCACCAAATCCTGTCGGTCTCACCTTCAGAACATCGCCAAGATCTGCCCTTTCCTCTCCATCTGAACTGACTCGCTCCCTTTTTCTCTTCCCCCCCTTGCCCCACAGCGCTTATGTATATATGTATATATCTATAATTCTATTTATTTGTATTGATGTCTGTTTACTTGTACTGATGTCTGTCTCCCCCGCTCTAGACTGTGACACCGTTGTGGGCAGGGATCGTATCTCTTTATTGCTGTATTGTACTTTCCAAATACTTAGCACAGTCCTCTGCACACAGTAAGCGGTCAATAAATAAGATTGAATGAACGAATGATTTGGAATCCCGGGTGAACCCGTGTGAACTACAAGCAGAGGTTCGTAGTCCCTGGAGCCCGTGTGGAAATCCAATGGGAGGGTGGTGGGATTATCTGTTCACAGCTCCACCTCCGTCCTGTTCCCCACATTCCTCCTGCTCCTCTCCTTCCCCCATCTCTCCTGTCCTCCCCACTTCTCTCCTCATTTGCCCCCTCCCCCTGCCCCTCCTCTCCCTGTATCCCCCCCATCTCTCTCCCCCTTTGCCCCCCCCTGCCCCTCTTCTTCTCCTCCCCCCGCTGTCTCTCCCTCCATGCCCCTCTCCCCGCCTCCCCCTCCGCCCCGAACTGTGCAGGGCCCGAGACCCCCGGCCACTTGGGACGCGGAGAGGACAAGGCCCCGGGGGCAGTCCCGGCTCTTTGTTCCTACAAGTTCGAATTCGAGTTGTTCCCTCTCATATTTCACGGGGGGCGAGAGAGAGAGAGAGAGAGATGGGGGGGAGAGAGAGAGAACGAAAGAAAGAGAGACGGGGGAAGAGAGAGAATGAAAGAGAGACAGAGAGGGGGAGAGAGAACGTAAGAGAGACGGGGGGGGAAGAAGGGAGAGAACGAAAGAAAGAGACGGGGGGAAGAGAGAGGGAAAGAGAGACAGAGAGGGAAAGAGAGAGAGTGAGAGAGGGAAAGAAAAAGAAAGAAAGAAAGAAAGAAAGAGAAAGAGACAGAGAGAGGGGATGAAGAGAGGGAAAGAAAGAGAAAGAAAGGAAGAAAGAAAGAAAGAGAGAACGAAAGAAAGAGACAGAGAGAGGGGGGATAGAGAGAGGGAAAGAGAGACAAAGAGAGAGAGGGAAAGAAAGAAAGAAAGGAAGAAAGAGAGAACGAAAGAAAGAGACAGAGAGAGAGGGGAAAGAGAGAGAGAGGGAAAGGGAGACAGAGAGGGAAAGAGAAAGAAAGGGAGAAAGAAAGAAAGAAAGAAAAAGAAAGAAAAAGAAAGAAAGAGAGAACAAAAGAAAGAGACAGAGAGAGGGGGGAAGAGAGAGAGGGAAAGGGAGACAGAGAGAGAGAAAGAAAGGAAGAAAGAAAGAAAGGAAAGGAAGGAAGAAAGAAAGAAAGAAAGAGAAAGAAAGGGAAAGAAGAGAAAGAAAGAAAGAAAGAAAGAAAAAGAAAGAAAGAAAGGTAAAGAAAGAAAGAGACAGAGAGGGGATAAAGAGAGAGAGAGGGAAAGAGACAAAGAGAGAGAGGGAAAGAAAGAAAGGAAGAAAGAAAGAAAGAGAACGAAAGAAAAAGAAATAAAGAAATAAAGAAAGAAAGAGAGAAAGAGAGAACGAAAGAGACAGAGAGAGGGGGGAAGAGAGAGAGGGAAAGAGAGACAGAGAGAGGGAAAGAAAGAAAGGAAGGAAGAAAAAAGAAAGAAAGAAAGAAAGAAATGGAAAGAAAAGAGAAAGAAAGAAAGAAAGAGAAAGGAAGAAAGAAAGAAATGGAAAGAAAAGAGAAAGAAAGAAAGAGAAAGAAAAAAGAAAGAAAGAAAGAAAGAAAGAGAAAGGAAGAAAGAAAGAAAAAGAAAGAAAGAAAGAAAGAGAGACAGAGAGAACGAAAGAGACAGAGAGAGGGGGAAGACAGAGAGGGAAAGAGAGACAGAGAGAGAGGGAAAGAAAGAAAGGAAGGAAGAAAGAAAGAAAGAAAGAAAGAAAGAAAGAAAGAAAGAAAGAAAGGGAAAGAAAAGAGAAAGAAAGAGAAAGAAAGAAAGAAATGGAAAGAAAAGAGAAAGAAAGAAAGAGAAAGAAAGAAAGAAAGAAAGAAAGAGAAAGGAAGAAAGAAAGAGAAAGAAAGAAAGAAAGAAAGAAAGAAAGAAAGAAAGAAAGAAAGAAAAAGAAAGAAAGAGAGTGTCCCTGTGTCCAGGGGTTCGTGTGTTGGGGGCTGACCCCCCGGGTCCGCACCCTGAGCCCACCCGGCCGGCCCTGCCCTGCCCTGCCCTGCCCCTCCCCGGAGGACCCCGCCCCCCCCGCCGGGGGCCCCGCCTCCGCCGGCCGTCCGATCCAGGCCGGGATTTCGTCCAGCCCGTCCGGCCGCCCCGCGCCCCATCCGGGAGCCAGTGCCCTCCTGCCCGCCCGCAGCTTTCCCTTTCCCGCCCCGGCTCTCCCCCGGGCTCCCCCGGTCCCCTCCGGACTCCCCCGGGCTCCCCCGGTCCCCTCTCTCCCCCGGCTCCCCCGGGCTCCCCCGGCTCCCCCTGCCTCCAGCGGGTCCCCGCGCCGGCCCGTTGCCCGCTCGGGCATCCCGTGCCCGGGCACCCGTCCGTCTCCCGCGGGCATCCCGCCCCTGGGTACCCGGCCCGGTCCCCCTCCCGTCGATGTCTCCGGGGCACCGCTCCCGGCCCAGCTCCCCAGTCCCCAGCCGCTGCCCCGTTGTGCATTAGCCCCTCGGGGAGCGAGCTAGCCCTCCCGGACGGCCGGCCACGGGGGCGGGGGGGGAGAAGGGAGCCAGCCCGCCTCCGGGAGCTGATGCCAACATGTCAGCTCCCAGCAGGAAAAGTTCTGGGAGACCGTCCTACTACTACCGCCTGCTCAGGAGGTCCCGCCTGCAGAGACAGAGGAGCCGATCGCGCAGCCGGAACAGGCCGGCCAGCAGGGGTAATAAGAAGAATTATCATTATCATGCTATTTGTGAAGCGCTTGCTAGGTGCCAAGCACTGTTCTTAGCGCTGGGGTAGATACAGGGTAATCAGGTTGTCCCACGAGGGGCTCACACTTTTAATTCCCATTTTCCAGATGAGATAACTGAGGCACAGAGAAGTGAAGTGAGTTACCCTAGGTCCCCTTCCTCCCCCTCTTCATCTCCCCCGCCTTACCTCCTTCCCCTCCCCACAGCACCTGTATATATTTATTACTCTATTTTATTTGTACATATTTATTCTATTTATTTTATTTTGTTAATATGTTTTGTTTTGTTCTCCGTCTCCCCCTTCTAGACTGTGAGCCCACTGTTGGGTAGGGACCGTCTCTATATGTTGCCGACTTGTACTTCCCAAGCGCTTAGTACAGTTCTCTGCACACAGTAAGCGCTCAATAAATACGATTGAATGAATGAACATAGCAGACAGGTGGTGGAGCCGGGATTAGAACTCAGGTCCTCTGATTCCTAAGCCCGTGCTTTTGGGCTCCTTTCATCTCTCGGGACACCAGCGCCCACCCCCCACCCCAGCCCAGCCCTGCCCGGAAAGACCGGGGGGTGTCTGGAGTGGGGGGCATGGGCGAGGGGTTCTCCGGGGTGGTACCGAACCCGGGACTGGGAGCCGGGCTAGGAGGACAGGCGTTTTAGCTAATTAATAATAACAATAATAATAATAATAGTATCTGTTAAGCGCTTATTATGTGCCAAGCACTGTTCTAAGCACTGGGATAGATACAAGGTAATCAGGGTGTCCCACGTGGGGCTCCCAGTCTTACTCTCCCTTTGACAGATGAGGTCCCTAAGGCACAGAGAAGTTAAGCGGCTTGCCCAAAGTCACACAGACAAGTGGCAGAGCGGCATTAGAACCCACATCCCCTCTGCCTCTCAAGCCCAGCCTCTTGCCACTAAGCCATGCTGCTTCTCCAAAGACTAGTTGTTGATCTAGTGGCAAGAGCACGGATTTGGGAATCAGAGGACGTGGGTTCTTCTAATCCTGACTCCGCCACTTGTCTGCTGGGCGATCTGGGTCTAGTCACTTCACTTCTCTGTGCCTCAGCTACCTCATCTGTCAAATGGGGATTAAGACTGTGGGCCCCACGTGGGACAACCTGATCACCTTGTATCTACCCCAGCGCTTAGAACAGTGCTTGGCACATAGTAAACGCTTAACAAATGCCATCATCATTGTTATTATTTCCTCAGTGTACTGCCTTGAGAAACAGAGCGGAGAGGGGCAAGGAGTATCGGAGTGGGGGCTGGTCTCGTTTAGGATTTGCCGGGGGATCCGCAGGAGGGAGCCGAAACTTCTGATATTAACAACTTTTTCTTCCTTTGCTCTTGTCCCTGGGGCTTACCCTCCCACCCCCGGGGCCCACGTGTCTAACCCAGTGCCTACCTTAAACCGCCTCAGCGTTGAGAGATCAAGAGTGTGGAACGACTTCCCGTAGGGGTCTTTAACTGTAAATACCTGCCCTGCCCAGAGGCAGGGGGATGGCTCCGTTTAGAAGGGGAGAGTGTTTTAAGTTCACTGTCTTCCCTGAGTCCTGCGGGTCCCCATGGTGAATATTCTCTGCGAGATGGTTATTTTATTGTGTTATTTTTAAGCGGCTGACCTTTGACTCTAAAGGTTAAAAGCTCAAGAGAAACTGGCCAGTCTTAGGTTTGTCAGGGCCTCCAGGCATCAGACTGGAAAACTGGTCCCGTGGGGGAGAGAAAAAGTCGGGTAGCCTCCTTCTGGAGGGACTAGGGAGAGGCGGAGATGGGGGGGACACAAGTGGGCAGGGATCTTTGCCCAGGCCCTCTAGGGATCGCCAACTTCTGGAATGGGAAAGGAAGAGGAGTCTTGGAGTCACCCTGCAGAGAGTGCCAGGTGGATGGCCAATTCCTAAGGGAAGATGTGCCTGCTGACGCCTCGTGGATCAGAGGAAGGAGGTGGGGTTCCGCTCTTTGAGAAATGGAAAAGCATCAGGTCCAAGGAGTTTTTTTTTCTTTTAAGAGACCGTCAGACATTTACATGAGGGACAGGGTAAGGTGCTGTGTGATGGAGTGGATTTATGAAAGTATGGAGCTTTTCCCAGCTGAGTTCTGGCAGTTTGGAAGGGGGTTTGGGAGTAGCGGCTCCTTAGTCCCTCCTGGCCCAGTCTCTCTGTGTGGGAAGCAGAGATCCAGATTTGGCCTCCCTTTTCTTGGGGAAAGAAAGGGGTTTGTGGGTGCGTGGTTGCCCCCTGTTTTTCCCTAGGCAGTTCTTCCTTCCTACAGGATCCCTAGGGATGCCCTTCCTTTCCTTGCTGGAGCCAGAGTTCCTGGTCCGCAAGCCAGTTCGGACACATTTGACAGTTGGGCAGGCTGAGGAACAAGAAGAGGCAGGGCGAGTCAGGGTACGGTGCTGGCTGCTACAGACTGGAAGCTCGAGGTAGAGGAGGTGCAGACTTTTGACTGCAGAAGCACATCCAGAAATGTCCATGACAGAGGCAGGGAGGGGAGGAGGGGGCGGAGGTCAGTGAGAGGCCAGCAGCCTGGTAGTTCTTTGCCTTGCAGGAGAGGCCATGACCCTCAGGAATGTAGTGTGACTGTTTCTGGGGAGGGACTTTACCATTAAGTTACCTTTGGTCTTTTAAGTGGCTCACCAAGCTGTCTGGAGGGGCCCCTTGAGCCCCTCCAGAGGGGCCTGGATGGGTGAATAGTGACCCAGACGACTTATCTGATATGGGCTTGTCCCAGGGTGAAGGAGTTGGTATCGGGGAGACAGCCCTTTCCCACTCGGAGGAAATCCTGTCCGCAATGTGAGGCCCAGCTGAAGCTGGCATGGAATCAATCAATCACTCAGTCGTATTAATTGAGAACTTACTGTGTGCAGGGCACTATACTAAGCACTCGGGAGAGTACAAGACAGCAGTGTTAGTAGAAAACAATGGCCCGTCCCCAGAAAACAGTGCTGCAGCTCTCTGTCTTTTTGACTAAGCTTTCTTTTCCTTTCCTTCAACTCCCTTCTGCATCACCCTGACTTGCTCCCTTTATTCATCCCCCCTCCCAGCCCCACAACACTTATATACATATCTGTACTTTATTTGTATTAATGTCTGTCTCCCCCTCTAGACTATAATCTCACTGTGGGCAGGGAATGTGTCTGTTACATTATTCTCTCCCAAGTGCTGAGAACAGTGCACGGCACACAGTAAGGGCTAAATAAATATGATTGACTTATGTACTGACTTTCTGGGGATTACTGTCTCTATACAAAGATCCCCCAACCCTGCCACCGCCGCCGTCTTATCTTGAGGGTTTTCTTTTTTATACTAAGTTCTGGGGTAGATTCAAGATAACCGGGTTGGACACAGACCCTTGTCCCACATAGGGTTCACAGTCCAAATCTCCATTTTGCAGAAGAGATAACTAAGGCACAGAGAAGTTAAATGACTTCCCAAGGTCACACAGCTGACAAGTGGTGGAGTCAGGATTAGAACCCCAAGTCCTCTAACTCCCAGACCCATACACTTTCCACTAGGCCACACTGCTTTTCTCTCACTCTATCTCTTATTTTCCAGGTGCCTCGCTCAGCATCTGTCTCCTGTCTTTCTTTTCTCTGTGTCTCGGTCACCCTGTGTCTCTGCCTGTAGGCTTTTCTTCACGTTCCTCTCTGTTTCCTATTCTATCTTTGTCAAATTCTGGGCTACCTGATGCCTATTCTGTTATGGCTCTTAGAATTGAATGCAGAGTATTAGGTTTTGCTCTCCAGGAGGGTATCCCATCTTGAATTCATCCCTCCCTTCACTCCCACCTACTCCATCCTCCCTTCCCAGCTAGGATAGAGTAGGGGGACCAGGGAAAGGTGCAAAGTCTGCAGTCTCCTTGCTCCCTCTCCTGCCCACTCCTGCTGTGCTAGAAGGAGCAGCGTGGCCAAGTGGAAAGAGCATGGGTGTCAGAGGACCCTGGTTCTAATTCTGGCTCCACCACTTGTCGGCTGTTTGACCTAGAACAAGTTACTTAACTTCCCCGTGCTTTAGTTACCTCATCTGTAACATGTAGCACATAGTGCTACAAACCCCCCCAAAACTGGACCCTCCACCCTCTAGAAGATTTGATGATGGATGGGAGTGGGAAAGAGGCTGGATCTTCCACGGCATTATGGAAAGGGCCATGTGATTTCTTCAGGAGGTGCCTAAGAACCAGTGCTCACCACTTAGCTTCCTGGACACTCATTGCTTTCTCTTTTCTCCCACTCTGATCACTTCCCTGTGGTTTGGGGTGGTCCACCCAGGTGGCTAAACAGTTGCCAGATCTTCTGTGTCCCAACAAGGGATCTGCACCATGCCAGCTTCTTTTTTCTTTGTGCCTTATCTTGTCTGGCACTTGGCCTGCTCAGCATAGAGTTCCTGCGAAATGGAAAGAAATCCAGTTTTTTAAAAAATCTTCTGAATGGCAACAGAACGAAAAATTCTTTGCCAGAGGAACACCGTGGGCTTGGCCCAGCCTGGCCGCAGCTGAGCCCCATGGACTGTCAGTGCCTGAAGGGAGCTCAGCCTCATTTGGGAGTGGAAGGGGCAATTGTGAGCAATGTGTTTGGTCATGCATATGGCCCTGTGGGATGCTGGGAAAGCTACACATAGTAAGTGTACCATATATGTATGGAGGCATCCTAATGCCAAAGCTCCCTGGACATTCCCACCCCCCACAGTCCCAACCTAGTGAGGGGTTCAGGGCCCCCTTATTCAAACCAGTTCTGGACCCAACTGATTTTTGGCTTCTGAACCAATCCATAGACTGACCCAAACCAGGGTAGGACTCAGTTGGGACTAAACTGAGGACTGCCCCTGACCCTCTTCTCACTGTTAGCTGAATCAATCCATAATAACAATAATAACAACAATAATAACAATTATGGTATTTGTTAGGTGCTTACCATGTGCCAGGCACTGTTCTAAGCGCTGGGGTAGATACCGGATAATTAGGTTGGATATAATCTTCTGGGAGATGGAATGGTTGAGGGAAGATGTGGGGATCGTGGTACTGTATTTGTTCAGCAGTCCATCTGCTTCTTAGGCGAGCCTCTTAGAAGCTATTCAGTGACTGGACTCCTGAGTGTGCGTGAGTCCTGGGCCCCAGAAGTCCCAGCGGTGGACCCAAGTTGGCCATGGACACCCTACCTGATCCTGTGGATCCATTTGCAGTCCCAGGATCCTAGATCCTTGGACCCACAGGGCTCAGGCACAGAGCTTGACTAGGAGGAGTTTAAGATCTTGACATCATCCTTTTCTTCTTTCCTACCTGAAGCAGATGGGCCCAAGAGAGGCAGGCCAGACATAGGAAGGCTTCCTGGTAGTCCCAGCACTGAATTTAACAGCCCAGCAGCCCGAGGTGGAGTTTTGTGCAAAGAGGAAGGGGTATAGTAATCACCTCTGGCCAGGCATCTGTGGGAAACAAGCTGTCCGAACTGTCAGTGGGAGCTTTGAGAGGCAGCTGATGGAGCCCTATGCTAAATACTAGACTGGAAGGGTTTTTTGATGAGGGTGGAATGAGGGTTGTGGAGAAGGAATCCACCTCTGCCTCTGGTTCAGAGTCAACTGACACACAGCACCACTCTGCCAGACCCAGAATCAGTTCGGCTACCCTCTCTCCAACATCAAACCCTCCAGGAAGGGGGGCAGATGGCTTTTTGAACCATGATAATTGGTTGGAAATCACCCGCCACCATCTCCTCCTGCTTCTGAGCTCTAAGCCTAAGCTGTGTTTGTCAGCATGTGGAGGCAGTATAATGGTTTTATTTGGAGAACAGTATTCCCCAAATCCTCCCCACTCAACTCTCAGTTTGGGACTCCTGGGCTGTTTGTTAAAGGATCTTCACAGGAAGATTCATGAGGCCTAGGGTCAGGATACCTTGGGGTCAACTTCCTGCAATGTCCAGTTGCTGCAGCTATCAGAGCTGTGGGGATGAGGGAGGCAGTGGGGAGGCTGGATTTAAAGTGAAACTCTCTAATGCCACATGCAAAGTAGGCCCTGTGTGTAAACCTACAGACATCTGGCCTCAGGGTTTTCCTTCCTGTCCCTGCTCTCCCTTAATTAGGGACATAAATCCAGAGCAGGTGTAGGTCAGAAAATTCTCCATGTATTTTGGAATTGTGTGCCACGATTCGGGAATTAAGAGGAGGCCTCTGGGTGCTGCGCCCATTGTTGGGTAGGGACCGTCTCTATAGGTTGCCGATTTGTACATCCCAAGCTCTTAGTATAGTGCTCTGTGCACAGTAAGCGCTCAATAAATATGATTGAATGAATGTGTAGGATGGAGGCAGAGCCTTCAGAAACGTTCAGGAGCCCAGAGACAGATGAAACTAGGATTCTCCCTCTACCCTCTTCTCTGCACCCAGTTTTGGTTTCCAGAAAGATGGGAGTGAGGCTCCTTCCTCTGATTGGTGGACAGACCAGAGGGAGCATTCCACTACCTTCTCACCCTACACCAGTGTTTGAAAAATGTCATAAGAAACTAGGAGTTCTGCCTCTCGGGCTCGGTGGTTTGATGAGTCTGGGAAAATCTACCAAGAATCCTCCAATCTCCACTCTAGGTCATGGGGTGTCAAGGCCTACTGCCTTCTAGACTGTAGGTTCGTTGTGGGCATGGAATGTGTCTGTTTATTATTGTTTTGTACTCTACCAAGCACTTAGTACAGGGTACTGCACATAGTAAGCACTCAAGAAATACAATTGACTGACTGACTGCTCCTTCTCAGTTGTGGAATTATGAACTGCTGCCCTAGGATGTTATCATTGGCAAATCCGTGCAAACCCAAAGAAGGAGAGTTTCCATGGAAAGGAATGAGGAAGTTGTTGCTTGTCACCTGAGAAGACATTGGGAGGAAAAGGCCCCTAGGGATGGTTGGCTGTGTCCAGCCTACTAGATCCTTGGATAGTCCATTACAATGGTGGAGGCTCTAGTGGGTGGGGTTGGGGGCCACGTGAATGTGGAGACTACTGCCTCCATGGTAATAATAATAACAGTAATATTTGTTAAGCACTTAATATGTGCCAAGCACTGTACTAAGCGCTAGAGTTGATACAAGGTAATCAGAGAAGTAAGAAACAGCATTGCACAGTGGATAGAGCATTGGCCTGGGAATCAGAAGGATCTGGATTGTAATCCTGGTTCTGCCAACTTGTCTACTGTGTGGGCTTGGGAAAGACACTTAACTTCTCCGTGCCTCAGTTACTTCACCTGTAAAATGAGGGTTATAATAATAATAATGATAATGGCATTTGTTAAGTGCTTACTCTGTGCAAAGCACTTACCGTTAGCCTCTTGTGGGAGATGGACTGGGTCCAGTCTGATTAGCTTGTATCTTCCCTAGCTCTTAGTACAATGCCTTGCTCATAGTGCAAAACAAATGCCATTTAAAAAAAATCAGTTTGGATCCAGTCTGACTGGGTGGGAAAACAAGTAGTTATCCATTTTACAGATGAAAAAACTGAGAAACAGAGAAGTTAAATGAGTTATCCAAGGTCACCCAGCAGGCAAGTGACAGAGTCAGTGTAAGAACCCATATCCTCCGACTCCCAGGCTCCTGCTTATTCTCTCCATCTTCATTTCCTCAACTCCAGAAAAGTGTGGGCTCCCCAATCTGACTATCAGTGCTCCCCTGTACCCAACAAACACACAGGAGAGGTGAATTGAGCCCTATCTGGGAAGAGAAAATAGGCAGTCCCGGTCCCCCTTTTATCTTTATAAGGGAGTCTGGAAAGCACTTTCTCCGTGAAACCTGGGCAGAGGCTGGAGAGAAGTCAGACTCGAAGCTGGCGTATGCCTTAAGGGGCGAAGAAAAGCTCTGTAGGTAATCCACCAAGCGGATAACCCATTTCTGGTTAATCGAAAGCTGACCGGATTGGGAAAACTAGACATCTGGGAAGCACTTGGCAGAGGAAGGGAGTTAGCAAGCAGGCTGACTGACTTCCAGCTTGTGCATCCAGGGGGGTGAGGAGGATTCCCTGGGGGCTCCGTTTTAGCTGATGGGACCCTTTAAAGCCTAGCCAAAGGGGCAGGGCACGGTCAGAAACATCTGGGGATCCAGGCACCAGGACAAACGAGCAGAAAGCAGCCCTCCGCCACAGAGGTCTACGGCCTACCTTGAAAGAGAACAAACAGGGACACGGAAATTTCATGCAGCTGCAGTCCCTTGCAAGGACAGAGGCAGCTTCAGTGGGGCTTGGGCGTGCGAAGAATTTTAGCTTTGAGGACAGTTCAGCAGCGTTCTCCTGACTTCACCTCATGTCCTCCCCAGGCCAACCCTCAGGAATTCAGGGTCCAAGTTTGGGATCTGGGGAAGAGCGCCTGAGTGTTCAGAGAGGGAAGAAATATAGCAGACAGACATCCTACCTGCTTCCCCTTCCCTGGATTCTGGGGGACGAGGAGCGTTTCCAAGATCTTGCTTTCAGGAAGGGCAGTGAGGAAGTGAGAGAGAATTTCACCCCCACATTGGGCTTCAGTGCTTAAGTGTATTTATTTATGCTCCAAGGAACTTATCCAGAAACACTCTCCAAGGACAGGGGGAAACTTTCCTGAACAAAACCCAGTTAAAGCAGCTCCATCTGCTCACTCTTTGCATGGCTTTCATCTTCCCAGCTGTAATTGGAGTGTTTTATTCCCTGTCCCCCAGAAAGTTCCTGCCTCTTACTGCCTCGTCTGTCTTCCTTGTCCCTCTCCTGCTGTCCTGCCCCCCAACCCCTTGGGCTTGCAAGGGGCTAACCCCCGTATTCTTGCATTTGTACCCTCACTGGGACCTTCCATCAATGGCATTTATTGTTTCCTGTGTGTGGAGCACTATACTAAAGTCTCAGTTGCTGCAGCAGAACTGAGCAGAACTTGGATAAAAATAGGGAGGAGCAGAGGTGAGAATTCAACAGGAAGGCTAAACATGTCTCTGCTACTTCTCCCAGCCTCAGCCTTCTGACACATGTATCTTAGCCTTATTCAGTGGGCAAAGTGGGGAGGGGTTGGAAGGGTCAGGGGCAAGGGAATCTAAACAGTCAGTCATTCAGTCAGTGGTATTTATTGAGTGCTTATTGTGTACACTAGACACATGGATAAGAACAATATGATAAAGTTGGTAGAACCAAACCTTGCCCACAGGAGCTTATGGCCTATAGGAATCAATAATGATAAACATTTGCTTTGTTAAACATTTACTTTGTGCCACACACTATGCTAAGCAAAGGGATAGATATGATACAATCAGATCAGGGAGCCTCTAGGGGTCTCTTGTATTAAGAGGTACTTGGGGTAGGAGGGAAGGAAAGACAGGGCTGCAGTGGGCTGTCTTTATTGGCTCCATCGCTGTTGGTTTGACTACCCTTGCAGGGGCTTCTCCCAAATGGCAGCACCCACTCCAGCTCCGAGACTATAGCTTTCACCGCAAGGGTGAGGATGCGGAGACACACAGGTCAAGGGGCTGGGAAAAAGCTGCCAGGCTGATGGGAGACGGAGTGGCACTGGGTCAGCACCACCCAATCCCTTGGTCCCTCGGACACTGCTGCGTACCTCCTGGCAGATGTCATTCTCATTCTTGATGTTTGGGAAGGATCTGGGTTCAGGCACAACAGGGATCCAGAAGAGATGTTGCTCTCCCCCCTCTGCCTGTTCTACCCCTCTGCCACTTGGGTAGACCGTCCAGGCAGAGAGGCACTTCCTGGACTCCCTAATTGGGAGAGTCCCATGGCTGTGGGGTGTTAGCCAGGGGCCTCTAGGATTCTCTCTGTTGGAGAGGGGGATCACAGACTGCAGAGAAGCCCCTGGGTGCCTTGGCCTATGTGATGTGGAGGGTCACCATGACGCATGAGTATTTCTAGTCCCCCTACTCTCCACCCTCTCCCCAAACTCCACCTGCACTCGCTGGGCCCTTTAACAGACTGGCAGCCTTCACAGCCCAAGTCCAGAGGGCAAGACCCCAAGACAAAAGCCTCAACACCCACCGTTCCTGTCCACCCCCCGACTGTTGTTCCCTGACTCACATCCTGCAGAACGAAACGGGCCCCAGCCCTCGATTTCATCCCCGTTCCCATATCAGTGACTCATTATTCAATCTCTGTTCCCAGACGTGGTGCCTGGGAAGGTGGCTTTGACCTGCAGCTCACAGGACCTCTGCTCCTGAATGGAGCCAGAGCCAGGGGCCAGGGCTGGCATCGCATGCCCCTGACACATGGGGAGAGGTGGAGGGAGCAGGAGAGTAGGGCCGGATGACAGAGATCCCTGGAACTCCTCTTCCTGAGGCTGGTGGGATGAGGTTGCAATTTGTAGCTTTTCATCTGGGCCCTAGCAGGGCCCCCTGACCCTACCCTGTGGTTAGGGTAACTAAGGGCACCCCATAATTTTCCTTTGCCGTCTCAACTGCCTCATGTTCCCCTGCCCAAGTGGCCCTACTAGATTGATTTAATGCCTGGGCCTCAATTCCTTCCAAGTGGAAGTCTTGCTACCCTCTAGTCTGTAGCCCATCCTCTAGACTACAGTCTTGTGGGCAGGGAATGTCTGTTATATTGGTATTTTGTACTCTCCCAAGTGCTTAATACAGTGGTCTGCACACGGTAATAATAATAATAGCATTTATTAAGTGCTTACTATGTGCAAAGCACTGTTCTAAGTGCTGGGGAGCTTACAAGGTGATCAGGATGTCCCACGGGGGGCTCACGGTCTGAATCCCCATTTTACAGATGAGGCAACTGAGGCACAGAGAAGTTAAGTGACTTGCCCAAAGTCACACAGCTGGCAATTGTTGGAGCCGGGATTTGAACCCGTGACCTCTGACTCCAAAGCCTGTGCTCTTTCCACTGAGCCACGCTGCTTCTCTAAGCAGCTTCTTCTCTGCTTCAGTAAATGCTTAATAAATACAATTGACTGATGGACCGACTCCTCCCTTTTCCTGCTCTGGTGGGCAGGATGGGAAAGTGACCTGGGCACCATAGGCCATGGCACCCGGGTGAGGAGGAGGTGCCCAGCTGGTCGCATCATGCCATGGCATGATGGAGGCAGTGGTTGCTTGCCAAGAGCCTGCTGATGGGCCTTAGTGGTAATTGAGCCAAAGTTCATGGGCCTTTGAACACCTGCTCTCTTCCATTGTATCGCATGCCTCCCTCCCACTCTCCCCCTCCCTCCGGCGCCTACTCTACAACCCGGGGAGCCCCGGCTCCCACGTGACCGGACGGGGAGGGGGGGATGAGGATGGGGGGGCACCACCCGGCCCTCGCTGCCGCTGGCGGGGGGCAGAGCGCGCCCCCAGACCCCCAACGGACACAATCTGGACCCTATTACTCCATTTATTTATTTATTTTATTTGTACATATTTATTCTATTTATTTTATTTTGTTAATATGTTTTGTTTTGTTCTCTGTCTCCCCCTTCTAGACTGTGAGCCCACTGTTGCGTAGGGACCGTCTCTATGTGTTGCCAACTTGTACTTACCAAGCGCTTAGTACAGTGCTCTGCACACAGTAAGTGCTCAATAAGTACAATTGATTGAATGAATGAATGAAATTGTATCGTCACCTCTCCATACTGGAACGCTCTCCTGCCCTGGGAAATGGTCTTGCTACTGAGAACTAATGGGGCAGATTTCAGATGCATGGTGTGAGGCAGCCTTGTTCCACTTTACACTCAAGTGCAAAATGTCTCCAGGTGACTTTGTGGTTCAGGTCCTGCCCTGGAGCGTTCTGCCTACAGATCTGCATTGGCGTGCCTCCTCAGAGCTGGGTTCTGACCCACGTTCCCAGTCTGTGATGGATTCCATACCAGGTATTCCAGGTTCCACCCCGGTCCCTTAGTTCCTGCCAGAAATGCCACCAAGCCAGACTCCAGCCACTGAGAGAGGATTGAGCCTCCCATCCGAATGTGTGGGTAGAATAGCGGCTGGAGGCGGGGAGCTGAGCTGAGGCCTCTATAATAGTGCAGGGGTCCAGTCTAAAGCAGTTCACGAACTAGAAGAAACGTGGGGCTCCGTCCTTGTGGGCCTGGCCAAAATGGGCAGAGGTTAAGTTTGCAACAGAATTAATGGATGTGACTCACTGTGTGTGTGGTTGCCCATTTTATAGATGAGGTAACTGAGGTTCAGAAAGGTTAAGGGCCTTTGTCTTGGGCCACCCAGCCAGGTGTGTTGACTAATGCCTCCAAGTGGTTCCCCAGGGTTTTTTCTATGCCTCCCTCAACCCCCGCCCCCACGCATCTCCAATTAAATCCATTGACTCTAGGGTCATTCAGTTATGTTTATTAAGCACTTACTATGTGTAGAGCACCGTACTAAGTGCTTGGGAGAGTACAATACAACGATAAACAGTTATATTCCCTAAACACAACAAGCTTAGCAGAACTGGAAATCTTTGATTTTACTGATGTCTATCTCAAACTCATCCTCACCTCCTCTAACTTTGCCCTCTCCTCTTCCCAGCAACAATTCTTTTCCATCCTTATTGACTCCCAGGCCCATTGCCCACGTTAGTTGTTCCAGACTTTTAACTACCTCCTCAAACACCCTGTCTCCCCCTCCCCTTCTCACATCTCTTGGCCCCAGTGAAATGGCCATATACTTCCGTTAATAAAATTTTGAAATCATTAGGCGTGATCTCCTGAAAATTTCCCCTACTTCTCTCTAGGCCCTTCTTCCTCCTTCCCTGTCTTCAACTTTCCCATCTTTCCCAGCAGTGCCTCAAAAGGAGATCACCCACTTCCTCTCAAATTCTACCCCCTCCACCTGTGCCTTCTGCCCCATCCTTCTGCACATTATCAAAACATTTGCCCCCTCCCTTCTGCTCTCCCTGACATCAATCTTCTCCTTTCCACGTTCCTTGAGAGAGTCATCTTCACCTGCTGCCTCCATTTCCTCTTTTCTAATTCTCTCAATCCCCTGAAATCTGGCTTCCACCCCTCTTCGCTCCGCAAAAACGGCCCTCAGTAAATATCACTGATTGACTGATTTTCCTAAAATGGGGTTACCAAAATGGTATGGAGACCACTCTAGCAAAAATATTCCTTGGGAAACACCGCTGTAAGGGTATTTTTGTTTGTTTGTTTTTTAGTTTATCGATGGGTATAGCAGGTGGGACAGAGTCAAAAGCTCTGGGAAAGCCAACATAGATTCCATCAGTTGCTTCTGTTCATGCTTTAAGCTAATCTTTCTGACATGGAGTTATGTGAGGGTTATTAGGTAACCATTTATTGACCTTTGACCTTCCTGGGTTCTGGGAAGCATCATGGTCCCCTGGTGTCTCAGAGGCAACTGGTATGACTAAGAGATCATACCCCTGATCACACCTCCAGCCTCTGACCATGGTTTCGTGCAGTGCCGTCTTGCATTACCACTATCAGTTTATCAGTGCGGTAGGGAAACTGAAGTTCATAGACATTTCTGTCTGTGGTAATTGACAACCCCCAGAATGAAAGAGTGGTGACTCCCAGACACACTTGCTAGAGTGCCTTCATAAGAGCTTCTTGGTAAAACTTCATTGGTGGGACTCACAGCTCGTGGGCAACTTTAAACAACCCCAAACATGCACACACCCTGAACCACTTGTGTGTTTAATTTGAAAACAGCAGGAAGTTTTTTTTTTTCTTTTTTAATTGTCCCTCTTACCCCTGCCTAGTAAGGGAAGGAGAAGGTAGCCTAGAGAGGAGGTCTGATTTCTCCTGGAGGTAGTGCATTTTGTCTGTCTTTGAGTAGCAGAACAGTCCCATTTCCCTAATGTTAATAATAATAATAATGCATGATATTTGATATGTGCTTACTCTATACCAAGCAATGTACTAAGCTGTGTCAAACACCTGTACTAATATTCAGGCCTGATACAGTCTCACATGGGGCTCATAGTGTAAGGAGGAGGAAGAACTGAGGTAGAATCCCCATTTGACTGATATGGACTCCCACCTCTGGGGCTTGGCTCCAGCTTGCTGTTTGGCCGGCTGCCAGCAGCCTATAAAATGATCAAAGCCTTCTAGACTATAAGCTTCTTGTGGGCAGGGAATGTGTCTACCAACTTTTGTATTATACTCTCCCAACTGTGTAGTATAGTGGTATGCACACAGTAAGTGCTCAATGAGTGTTCATTGATTGATGTATTAAAAAGGAGATTGAGTTATGGAGCACCTCAAAGGTGCAGATGGCAGCCAGTTGTTCATTGCCACAGAGCTCAATTGGAGACTTTGCAGTCCTGTGCTGAATTGAATTGCCCAGTGGAAAAGGATTAGTGAGATTGGAAGTGTTCTTCTATGGTGATGGTTTTTCTGGTAGCATGGACAAGGAAGTGTGGAAGCATCTGCTGCCTTTCCTCCTAAAAGTCCAGTATGGTATAGGGTTCCCAGGGCATGAGCTTGGCTCTGAGATTGAGGCATCCAGCCAGGCATCCATGCAGAAGACTGATGAAGCTGATTGAAGTGGGGAACTGACATCACGCTGGAGCGACACACCGCAGTTCATATGGGGTGGGATAATAATGCTGGTATTTAAGCGCTTACTATGTGCCGCATACTGTTCTAAGCACTGGGGTAAATAGAAGATAATCGGGTTGTCCCTCGTGGGGCTCACAGTCTTAATCCCCATTTGACAGATGAGGTAACTGAGGTGCAGAGAAGTTAAGTGACTTGTCCAAAGTCACACAGCTGACAGTTGGCAGAGCCAGGATTAGAACCCACGACCTCTGACTCCCAAGCCCATGCTCCTTCCACTAAGCCACGGTCTTCCCCCGCTTGACTCCATTTCCACATTGAGTTCTGGTGGTCATTTGGGCCAGAGGGCTTTTCTCAGTATTTGACTTGGTTTCGATTTCCCTGGCCTCTGTGTTTTCTGATAAGATAGTTCAGTTGTAGTCGGGGTTCATTTCTGCCTTCTCTTTTGTCCTTTGGACTTGAAGTGTTGACATAGATGTTCGATAGGAAAAGGAAAAGTCAGGGAAGTGGGATGTGAGGTGTTGAGGTGCTCTCCGGCTTGGGAGGAAGGGGAGGTAGGTGGAGCAAAGGAGAGGGAAGGGACAGGGTTTTGGGGTCTGGGGAGGATAGGGCCAGAAATGAAGGGGAGAGGAAAGTGGGAGAGGATGATTCAGACCAGGACCTTGTGTTCTCACCTTGCAGAGCCAGCTTGACATGGTACCAGCCTCTGGTGTGGGTGTGATTGCTGGCCCTGAGATGGTGGGAAAGCAGGGAATGGGTAGGTGTCAGGGGTATGGTTTGAAGTTGAAAACGGGACAGTCAAGAGAGACAGCAGAAAGCTGAAACAGGTGTCACAGAGGCAACTTATTTGGAATCATGGGTAAATCTCTCTTAGCTGATGAGAGGGAGGGAGGAGGAGTTGAGGGAATGTGGCAAGGCTGTAAAGCCCAAACAAGGTCTGTATCCCCAAGGCGTACCCAGCCTGAACTCATCTGGTTGTCAGGATGCTAGAACCCCAGAAATAGGGAGAGGTGGAAGTCGGGCTGTTCATGCTAAGTATTTTTTTTAATAGTATTTGTTAAGCACTTACTATGTTCCAGGCCTGTACTGAGCACTGGGGTGGATGCAAGCTAACCATGTTGGATACAGTCCATTTTACAAATGAGCTAACAGGCCCAGAGAGGGTGAAGTGACTTGCCCTAGGTCACACAGTGGATTGGCAACAGAGTGGGGACGAGAACCCCCGACTCCTGGGCCCACGCTGCTTCTCCGAAGCTGCTCCTTTCTCGATCGAGACTGATTAGTCCTCCGACTTGACACCTGTCCACATGTTTTGTTTTGTTGTCTGTCTCCCCCTTCTAGACTGTGAGCCCACTGTTAGGTAGGGACTGTCTCTATATGTTGCCAACTTGTACTTCCCAAGTGCTTAGTACAGTGCCCTGCACACAGTAAGTGCTCAATAAATATGATTGAATGAATGAATGAATCCTCCCAGAAAAAGCCCAGCATGTGGGCCGCATTCACTTTTTGTCAATCTATTAATCAGTGGTATTTATTGAATACTTACTGTGTGCAAGTGAGTGAAATGCTTGGGAAAGTAAAATCCAGCAGAGTTGTCAGACATGGTGCCCATAAGGAACTTACATTCGATTTGGGGAGACAGACACTAAAATAAATTACAGATAGGGGAAATAGCAGAGTGTAAGGGTACATACATAAGCGCTTGTGCTGAGGGAGGGGAGAATATCAATATCAAGTGCTCAGGAGCAGGTTTGGATTCAGGAATGGATTCTGAGGGAGAGGAGCCCAGAGACCCAGCAGCATCTGACTACCATTTCAAGGGTTTTCCGGAACCCCACGGAGCCCCCTCTAGGGCCAGGCTTTCCATGAAGACTTCCAGGGCTGGAGGGCTGAGAAAGGGTCAATTCTTTCTCCCCGATTCTCCTAGAGTCCCCTCTGCTGAGAAGTCAGCACTCAGGTATTAGGATTGAGAGGGCATACACTTGCCCTCTTCTTCCCTTTACTCCATCTTCCCCTTCACCCTGGACCCTTCAGATAAACCTACTCCATGCCCAGTGGCATCTGAGGTCCCCAGGAAGGGGATGCCCTACTGGCTTGTGGACAGGTGGCTTCTCTGAACACCCAAGCTCAGTTTTCTTGCAAGGACTTTGCCTGAAATGGTTAAGTATAGTTTCTCTCCCTCCCTCCCTCTCTCTCTTTCTCTCAAAAAGGAGTCGAAATTCCCCCGGATCCTGCAGGAGAGATGCTTGGGCCCTGAGGGTCGGCTGGTGATTATAGGGCAGGTTGGGTTGATGGGAGAACTGAACCGGCTGGGAGGACTGGTTTACAGCTCTGATGGGGAAAAGGAAATCTGTGACAACACCTGGGGGTTGTGGGGAGAACCTGGCCAAGAGAGACAGGGGAAGGAAAAGTAGGTCAGCTCAGGGACCACCCTTTCCACAGCCAGTGCTTTATTGCTTTTGCTCTTAAATATCCAGACCAGTGCTTCTACTCATTAATAGTACTATGGATTTATGTATGCCTTGCCCTGAGAAGGCTCAAAGTACTTTCTCATGGGGCCTCCCACAGCCTTAGGAGACAGGGAGGGGCAGGGAACTTTCTCATTGTCCATATGGAGAAACTGAGACTCAGTGACTTGACGTAGTTCCCACAGCAGGCTGATAATAGCAATAATAGTAATCATGGTATTTGTTAAATGTGTAGTCTGCCAAGTGCTAGGGAAGGTACAGGATAATCAGGGTGGACACTGTCCCTGCCCAACAAGGGACTCAAAAGTCTAAGTAGGACACTCGTCTTGTGCTCAGGCCCAGACCTTCCCAGGTGGTGGTAATAATAATAATAATAATGGCATTTATTAAGTGCTTACTATGTGCAAAGCACTGTTCTAAGTGCTGGGGAGGTTACAAGGTGATCAGGTTGTCCCACGGGGGGCTCATAGTCTTCATCCCCATTTTCCAGATGAGGGAACTAAGGCACAGAGAAGTGAAGTGACTTGCCCAAGGTCACACAGCTAAGTGGCGGGGCCAGGATTTGAACTCATGTGATGTGGTGTGTCGGGGCATCCCCAGTTATTTTTTTTTGTAGTGGCATCACCATCTTCAGTTCCACTTGCCCCTTCTAGTTTTGGGAGTGGACTCAGGAGTGGCGGTGTTCCCAGTGGGAGCCTGGCCTTCTTGCTGACACTTTCCAATGTTTCTTGACCTTTTTCGGGAGAGGGAACGGGAAGTCAAGTAGTGATCAGCCACAGATCACTTGTCTGATGTGGGATGAGCCCTTGATGGAAAAGGTGTGAGTGTGTCTTGCTCTAACTACTAGGCATCCGTTGCCTTTTGGTACTCTATAGTAAAAGGAGCTTGGCTCAGTGGAAAGAGCATGGGTTTGGGAGTCAGAGGTCATGGGTTCTAATCCTGGCACCGCCACTTATCAGCTGTGTGACTTTGGGCAAGTCACTTAATGTCTCTGTGCCTCAGTTCCCCTCATCTGTAAAATGGGGATTAAGACTGTGAGCCCCACGTGGACAACCTTGATTACCTTGTATCCCCCCCAGCACTTAGAACAGTGCTTGACACTTAGTAAGCGCTTAACAAATACCAATATTATTATTATTATTGTTATTATTATATCTTCTCTTTGAACCCTAACCCCACCCATCCCTCTTCTCTCTCTCTCCAAGCCTCTGTTCCTCACCTGTGACTGTGCCTTTAAATGGCATGTTTTTTCTGCAGAGATTGAGGTCTAACTTTAACTCGTTCTTAGTATTCAGGTCTGGACACTGTAAATGGACCCCTGTGAAATCTGGGGTCTGGGCCCAAATTTCATGATGCTCTGAAGGCCCCTGAGTTACTATGGGAACCAGTAACCATTGTCCTTCATGATTAGGTAGTGTCCATGGCAACCGAGCTAGATGCATTTGAATGAAACTGTTTTTTTTTTTGTGTGTCCTGGTGGGGTACAATATCTGGTAGATGAGGGTTAAAAAACACATTTATTTGTGCTGATGTAAGCAGCTTTGGGGATGGGAGGAGAGGGATACACTATACTGTCTGCAGTCTCTTAGGTTAAAATAGGACAGTTCTTAGGTTAATCCCATCTGGATTTAATCTTGGGAGTTTGGAAGACCCAGTTCTAGCCTGTTCAATTCAAGTCTGGGGAACCCATGGTATACCTCAATTCCGAACATTTCTTTGTATGAAGAGTATGAACAAGATAAACACAGATTTGTTGTTCACCAAAACCCATATTACAATGATAAGAAGCCACCCACTAAAGCATGAACGTAGTAGATCCAAAAAACGAAAAAGCAACACTTCTTCACAAGTAGGGCATCCCAAAATCAACCAATCAGTCAATAGTATTTATTGAGTGCCTACTATGTGTGGAGCAATGTACTAAGGGCTTGGGAGAGTACAATATGACAGAATTAGCAGACATGTTCCCTGCCCATGATGACCATGCAGTCTAGAGGTCAGGTAATAATAATAATAATGGCATTTGTTAAGCGCTTACAATGTGCAAAGCACTGTTCTAAGCACTGGGGAGGATACAAGGAGATCAAATCATCCCACGTGGGGCTCACAATCTTCATCCCCATTTTACAGATGAGGTAACTGAGGCACAGAGAAGTGAAGTGACTTGCCCAAAGTCACATAGCTGACAATTGGTGGAGCAGGGATTTGAACCCATGACCTCTGACTCCCAAGCCCATGCCCTTTCCACTGAGCCAGACCCAAAGTATCAGCAGGTTCCAGAGGGGATAGGATAAAGTCATTTGTGAGAGGTTCATAATGGCTTACTTCCTACAGGGAAATTTAGGGATTCAAATATTCTAATCCCAACTAGGAGGATGAGTGTCAAAGAAGGGCAGGGACCACACAGTTCTTTCCAATATCCCATTGTCCCTATTGAAGGGACAATCCTGGTTTGGCTAGACCAGGAGGCTGACAATAATGCCTTTGTTGATAGTCTTATGTTTCTTGCAGAGAGAAAATGTCTGCTTTCTGAGGTCTCCCCACACTCCCCCCATCCAAACTTGCTGTTGAGAGCATTATTTAATAGTAGACATGGTGGGGGATAGGGCAGAACTGCCCTTTACAGGAAAAATCACCAAAAGAGAAACAGCATGGCCTAGTGGAAAGAGGGTGGGCCTAGAAGTCAGAGGACCTGGCTCTGCTACTTGTCAGCTGTGTGACTTTGGGCCAAGTCACCTAACTTCTCTGAGCCTCAGTTCCCTCATCTGCAAAGTGGGGATTCAAAACCTGTTCTCCCTCTTACTTAGACTGTGAGCCCCATATTGGACCTGAGTTTCTTGTACCTACCCCAGCACTTAATCTAGTGCTTGACACATAGTAATTGCTTAAGAAATATTATTATTATTGTTGTTATTGTTATCATTCCACTCTCTAGTTAGGTGTTCTGCCTGCTGATGTAAAAAAACAAAACAAAAAAAAAGCTTGTAGTCCTTTCAATTTGTATGAGAACTGAATCACCTGTTGTTTGAAAGTTCATCTTCTTCTGTTGCTTCTTGACTTGGGAAGACTGAAACCTAACCAGCCCTTTTGTTCTATTCCCAGGGAAAGGAGGAATTCGTTGGGCCCGGTAGTGACTTTTTCAAAGGGATGTGTCCCTCCGTCATCTCTTGGGTGAAAGGAAAGAAGTCCCTTCTAAATTAAACAGGTCAAGGAATGAATACAGTCAGACTCTCTGATGGAATTTAAACCCTGAGGGTTGGAATTAAGAAACAAGATGACATTTTAAATTGAGCCAGATCTTCCAATTTTAAAGAAAGTAGAGTTTATCGAAAAGTTGAGGTGAAAGTTCTCAAGATGAAGAAGAAAGCCCTTGGGCAGAACCAACTCTTCATTTATGTGCTCTGTGAATTATCTGCAGCAGATTTCTGAGCTTCCCCTAGCTGCCTTTCCTCCAACTTTCTCTGGGGTCTCATTCCCCAACCACCCCCTTTCCCCCCAAGCTTGACAATATCAAACGTTGATGTAAAAGTGTTGTACAATAAAGGGTAAAAAACAGCAGACAGAAAGACTTCTGGCTTCTCTCTAGAGCAGATGCACTCCCAAGCCCTTGAAGATGACCATGAAAACTAGCTAGCTTGTAGTTTCTGAGCCCTCTCTGGTGGAAAACTCATTGGTTAAGGAAGGTTTCTTAGGCAAATCATAAATTCAGTTTACAGATGGGAGTGTGTTAGGTTCCTGCTGGAAGAGGAGGCTGTTCCCTTAAGGATAGGGCTTTTGGAGATCCACTTGCTCACTCAGTAAGACCACAGAGTATAGTGGGTATTTAGCAACACTTGACTGGGAGAATGAAGCAGCGTGGCTTAGTGGAAAGAGCACGGGCTTGAAAGTCAGAGGTTGTGGGTTCTAATCCTGTCTCTGCCACTTGCCACCTGTGTGACTTTGGGCAAGTCATTTAGCTTCTCTGTGCCTCAGTTACCTCATCTGTAAAATGGGGATTAAGACTGTGAGCCCCAAGTGGGATAACCTGATAACCTTGTATCTACCCCAGCGACAGTGCTTGCACATAGTAAGCACTTAAAAAATACCATTATTATCCAGTGCTTAGAACAGCGCTTAACAAATACCATTATTATTATTATTATTATGATCACCCATGCCCTGTGTGGCTGCGAGGGAGCTTGCATCTAGTAATGCCTAAATGCTTAAAGTGTCCCTTAAACAGGACTGTTCCATTTGACTTGAATTTGGGTTTCTGAATATTTAAGCAGGAGGCCTTAATCAGTCCCCTAGAATGAATTGATTACTGACTCTATTCACAGTCCTATACTAAATGCTTGGGAGAGTACAATCAAGTATGAAGACACAATCTCTACCCTCAATGACCTTGCAGTACAGTGGGAGACAAACCCGAACTAAGTTAGAGATAGAATAGATGAGACACCCTACCCCAACAAACTGTGGTTTTTGCTGTGACTCTTGAACAGCTGTTTCTCACACTTTTCCATGGAAAATGTATCTGATCCACATCATGGGGTTCTGAGATGGAGACAGCACCCTTTGAGGGCTGGAGAGTCAGGAAAGGTTAGGAGTGCCTATTATTAGCAACGCCTGGGACAACAGGACCCTGTGGGTATTGGTAGAGGAGAAGGGAAAGGTTCTTATCAGTCTCCAGGAACACTGTTAGCTGCAGAGTCACTCTTCATGAGCCAGAGGGAGAGAGCCTTCCTTCCAGTAGCCCCTAGTGCCTTCCGTGGAAAAGAGAAAAAGGTGGCTGTGCTCATTCAGAAACCTAGATAGTAATCAAACCAGTAGTCTCCTGCCCCTCTAGCCCTTCCTTTCTGTCCTTCCTTATTTCCTCCCCCCTGCCCTTGAGAGAACTACTCTGCAAGAAAAGGAAGAAAAATGTGGGTGGAGGTTCTGTCCAGATGCACTCTGGTTGAGTTGGGGAAGGTGGGGGTGAGAAATGGCTATCTACCCCTGGTTAACTTTTCTTCTTCCTCTGAATAATGAAGGGCAAAACAACCCTGGCGCAGAATGGTCCTCCCTGCCCCGACTCCACGTGGGAGGAGGAGCGTAGGGTAGGCGACGGGGGACAGGGCAGGAGCCGGGTATTGGGCATCATAGAAGAAAGTTGCAGGGGCAGAGAAGACTCCGAAGGGGCAAGGAGGGGATGATGTTCTCAGACCCAGGAAGGAATCTGTGATTGACTCTACCATTTCCTTAGATTCCCAGTGCTAAGAATCAAGCCTACCGGACTTCATACCTCTGCAAAAAGAGCTTATAACTGTTATTACGTGCTTCCCGGAAAGCTTAAATCTTAATCTGGTGTATTTTGAAACGGCTGGGAGCAGAGTGGTGGGCCTGACCCCGTTTATTCCCCTAATGAAGGGCCATCAATCAAACATCTGTTTCAGCACAATCAAAAAGAATCAAGCCTCTCCTGAGTTACATTTGGTAATTACAGTTTCATTTATTTATTTATTTTTATTTCCCGAGCACAGACCAGTTACAGAGAGTGGAGTGCCTGACAGGAAAAAATGAGGTGGTAATTAAACTGTGCAGAAGATCCTGTGTCACCAAGTGATTATGCCAGATTGAAAGCAAATAAGCAATCTGCTGTGCCCTGCACTGAGCCTGTCTCCTAGAGCCAGCTACTTTTCAAGATCTCATCAAGGGAGACAGAGGGGTCTGTTTCATTTCTGGACCCCATTGCATCTGGTGTTAGGGTTCTGGGGTTTAAAAAGTAAAAATACCATCATGCCTACAGCATCTGGGTGGCCTCAGCAGGAAGGACCTGGTTGGAATTAGAACACCTGCTTCTTTGCCCCTTGGTGCCTCTGCATGGCAGTGGGTGGGGGGTATCATAGGGAGTGGGGCAGACCCTAAAGAGAGCCTGGTCTGAGATTAAAGGCCTGGACAGACTCTAGAATCCATGCCCCTTGGGAAGAGGGTACAATGAGTCCCTTCCATTGTTGAAATAATCCCAGGCAGCCTCACCTCTGGAGGCTCAGGAGTGACTGTTTTCTGCAGACTTTAGCCAGCGTTTGTCCTTCTCTAGTGACATTCTCCTCCGACACTGGCTCTCCCCTGTCCTCATACCCCTCCTCCCCCACACCACACTCTGAGGCCTAGTTTCTTTCTAAATGGTAGTATTAATAATAATCATAATAATAATGTTGGTATTTGTTAAGCGCTTACTATGTTCCAAGCACTGTTCTAAGCACTGGGTAGATACAAGGTAATCAGGTTGTTCCACGTGGGGCTCACAGTCTTAATTCCCATTTTACAGATGGGGTAACTGAGACACAGAGAAGTTAAGTGACTTCCAAGGTCACACAGCTGACAAGTGGCAGAGCCGGGATTAGAACCCATGACCGCTGACACCCAAGCCTGTGCTCTTTCCATTAAACCATGCAATATTGATCTAAGCCAAACCCACTGGGGCAGTCTGGCTCTTAGGCACCAAGGAAGGAGCTTCCCTTGAGGAGCTGACAAGTCTATGAAGGCAGATCAGCCACACCCTGCTGCCGTCCTAGGGAAGGAGGGCTAAACAGAGGGAGAAGATACAGTTCCTGGCCTCGAGGGGCCGATGGTTTGATGGGGAAGATCGAACAAACACAATTAAATAAATGGACTAAATCTAAGGTGCCTGTGGCATAAGATGAAAGCAGGCTGAAGTACACAAGCATAGACACAGATCATTGCCAGAGATGCCTGAAGCACTGAGTACCAGTGGGTGAAAGAAGCCACCAGCTAGGAGGGTTTAAACTGGGAAGGTTCCCGGGGGATGGAGTTGATCTGATCAGAATTTGAAGGTTTGCTTTTCCTTGACTCTGCTTGACTTTGGTTTCTGCCTGTCACCTGTTTAATCGGCCCTGAAGGTGGGATTCGTTCTGCAAACAGCAGCCCCTCTGTGATCCCTCTTGCTTCTGAGCAAAGTTCACGGGTCTGTCCCTCTCAGCACAGTTCAGGGGAGAATGAGTCTGGGAGATATCGAACCCAGCTAGCAACCAGACTGCCCCATCATGTCCCTGTCCATGTTTGCTTTCCAGTGTATAAACCCTGCCCCCAGCCCACTCCTCTCTCAGTGTGAGAGCTATGAGGAGCAGGTCAGATTGTTCATGTTTCATTACTGCCACACCAGGTGCAGGTGCAGCTACCTTGCTCTTGGTGGATGACAAGTGGTCCCCTTTCAAACTGGAGGTGAGCATTTGATTTGCGGTGCTCTGGACATTGGCCAGGGTGAGGTGAGCCATGCCAGGAGGGCCCTTGGAGAAAGGAGATGGGAGTCATTCTAGACACCCCCACCCATCACATATCACATTACAGTTGCCTGATTGACTTGCTTCCTTTCCATGTGAGAGTCAGAGCTCTCACTGGAGAGTTTCAGGGGCTGACCCGATCTTGTCTGGTCCCCTCCCAGAACCAAATGATGGCAAAGTCACTTTGCGATCCAATCTGACTGAAGCTCCTTTTTGGTCTGAAGCCCGACCCCCAGCCACTTGCCAGCAGCCCCCTTGATGTTGGGGAAGCTGGGAATCTGACTGACTCAGGTCCTGAACTGATACCTGATGACAGTCAGTCCTTCCGTACCATCAGAGGTTAGTTACCAGGAGCTGCTCCCAGTGCAAGACTGCTTTTGAATTGTATCTCTTCCTTTGCCCTCACCTACCTCCACCCAGCGCATCATAGTCCCAGGTTATCTCCCTTCCCAGGGTTGATGGGAATGCTGAGGAACAGCTCCATGCCACTTTCCATTCAGTCATTTTCATTTTGACACTCGGATTCCTTGTAACTTATACTCCGCATATTTTTGGACAGCAGGCACCAAACACTTCCCTCAGCCTTTGCACCCTCAGCCTGGCCCACCCAGATCTCCTCACGTGACTCCTCAGAGCTGGTTTTCGTGGAGCCCCTGCCCAAGCAAGGGCAGCAGATATCTTTCAGCACTGCCCCACGGCCCCGTGCAGAAGTAGCCATATGACCCCTCAGCCACCCCTGAAGAAGTGCGGGGTGGCATCTTGCTAGAGGCTCGGCTCAGCTCTTGCTGGCCAATGGCTCTAATCCTCCTTTATGAACGAGGGCTATGGGGGTTTCCAGATCATCCGTGGTGTGGAGGGGAGATTTCAGCCTTCAAATTAATTCCAATTTAATAGTGTCCCAAGGACCTCTGGATACTGAGCCTACAATGAGCTATTTTCTGTCTAAGCCCCAAATCAGCTCTGATCTGGAGGCAGGAAGTGGACAAATGAAGAGGTAATCTTGGTATTTTTCTGATCCTAGGATCAGGGCCAATTTGCAGAAAGGTCTTCTATGTAATTGAAAGGTAGAGTGTAGTATGAAGGGAAAGTGGGGAGAGAGGGTAGTTTAGGCTCAATATCATTCATTCATTTCTACTCCAAATCCCAGCCAGTTAGCTGCCTCTGACCTGAAGGACAGAGCTTAGCTCAGAGAAGCAGCATGGCATAATGGAAAAAACTTGGACCTGGGTGTCAGAGGACCTGGGTTCTAAGCCTGGCTCTGCCACTTGCCTACTGAGTGACCTTGGCCAAGGCAGTTGATTTATCTGTGCCTGTGACCTCATCTGTAAAGTGGGGATTAAATACTTGCATCTATATCCCCCTTAGACTGTGAGCCTCATGTGGGATAGGGACTGTGTCTGACATGATCTTGTATCGACCCCAGTGCTTAGTACATTGACATTATACTGTAAGCACCTAACAAATTCCATTGTCATTATTATTATCATTATCATCATTATTATTCAGCCCATCTATATGTTCAGCTTTCTGCCTCAGGAGGCTAAGGCTTCCCTTCCAATCAGGAATAATAATAATTATTATTATTATTATGTTTACAGAAGCATTGTCCTAAGCCCTGGGGCAGTTACAGAGTAATCGGATCAGATGGAGCTCCTGTCCCACATAGGGCTCACAGTCTAAGAGGGAAAGAGAACAGGTATTTTAACCCTGTTTTCCAGATGAAAAAATGAAAGCATAGAGATATTAAGTGATTTGCCTAGTATCACACACCAGGCAAATGGCAGAGCTGGGACTAGAACCCAAGTCTCTTCACTCCCAGTCCTGTGCTCTTTCCACTAGGAAGCACTGCCTCCCAAATTTGCCAAAGGTAAGCTTGCCTGGACTCCTGCAGTGTCTCCAGAGAAAAAGGACCACAGGGCCCTGAGGCTGCAGAGAGGTCTCCTGCTGTCCCAGCGTCCAGGTGATCTAGCCAGTTTATCTACTAAAGAGTGTTGTCATTTCTCTGCACTGGAGTCGTGGCTGTTATTAATACCTGAGAGGAAGGACACTTCTCAGAACTCAGGTTGCTCTCCCTGACAGTCATTACTGATGGTTAATGAACCCCATCAATTGTAGTTATTGAGTGCTTATTGCATGCAGAGCACTGTATTCTGATTTTATTGGCTCCTGCTAAGAGGTTAAGGGTGTTTTGGGCCAACCCAAGCCCAGTGCACCTGCTCGAAGAAAGGTGTGTGGCTTGCAGGTTGGGGTTGCTGCTGAGAAGCCCATTGCCAGATAAGAACATGCTGAGTAGCTGAGAGGCAGCGGAGGAAACTGGGAACAGCACTGGGTTTGGGTTGATCCAGGCAGTGAGTCAACCCCAGGCCTTGACCCTGAGCTGCCCTTTGAGGGTACACTGCTAGGCCATGGTGCCCCCAGGCAACCCTTCTGCCCCTCAGAGCCAGACATTATTGGGAAAGAGTGAAAGTCCGGAAGGATGTCATGTTCCTGGACAGATGAGTAATAAGAATTGTCAGTGCAGGCAGGGGCACCCTGGGTATCTCCATACAGCTGGTGAACGCTGAGCCAAGCATCAGGGCTCACTCCCCAGGAGTGCTAGGAGTAGCCGGCAGAGGGATTCAGACATAGAGACACCACTTCTGGGAATCTTGGCTTGCCAACCTTTTAAAGTATAGGGTGCCTGAGATTTGAATTTTTCCTTTGTTTCTACAGTCCCAGCATGCCAATTTACTCTGCTTCCTCTAATGCGGCACACCATGTAATTTCCCTTCTGTCGAAGCTCTTCTCTCTTGATGTTGTTTCCGTCCCGCCTCCTAGCTACGGAGCAGGTCACAGCAATGTCATAATATTTGTGATGGGGCATGTTGCTTTTGAACTATCATCTCCTAATGGCACCTAGGGAAGTTAGTTAAGCTTTGTTCCCATTGCTCTTTTCTTTCTTAAACAGGTAGTGATATAGCATTAGAAGTGCCAGTCACAAGCTGGAAGGATGAGAAGCAGTGTGGCCCCAGTGATAGAACACAGGGCTGGGAATCAGAGGACCTGGATTATAATCCTGGCTCCTCCGCTTGCCTGTTGTGTGACCCTGGGCCAATTCCTAAATTGATCTATGCCTCAGTTACCTCATCTATAAAGTGGGAGTAAAACACCTGTTCTCCCTTCCTCTTAGACTGTCAGCCCCATGTGAAAGAAGGATTATGTCTGCTCTGCCTATATTGTATCAATCCCTGTGCTTAGTACAATGCTTTGGACATAGTAAGTGCATGACAAATATCACAATTATTTTCATTCCCATGGAAAACTTGGGGCTCAAGACAGAGAAGCCATTGCCACCTATATCACATATGGTTCTTGTTTGGGCAAGGGATAATCAGCCTTGCTCTAAGAAACCATAGCTTTTGAGAGGCCCCTGGATTCCTAGTCACTAAAGCCTCTTTTTGCCCTCAATTTTGCCCCTCCAACAGAGAAATATCTTGATACAGCTACTGTCCTGCTCTCATTGCTGTATGGTTTCCCTATCTCTCTAGGTGGATTTGGGGAAGGGACAGGTCCTGAGAGAAACTCTGTTTTGTCTGGGCTGGCCCAAGTTCAGAATCAGTCAGTCCGTAGTATTGGCAGAGCAGCTGTTTCATGTTCTGTACTGACTCCAGGAGGGCTTTTCAGTGGCTAATAAAGAACCCTTGGACCCATGGACCTTGCTGTTCTCTCCAGTGTTAGAAGAAAAGTTAGCTGGCTGGAGCAAGTCTGAGTTTGCAGAAGCAGTTTCAGTCCCGGCTTGAAATTCGGATGCCTCAGTTTGGGATTTTTTTTCACTTGACTCGTGCTCAGGTTCCATCTGTTTCTGGGGCCCAGAGGTGCCCAGGCTTGGGGAGTCGGGTGAGGTGGATTTGATCTGTTTATCTCATCGAAGGAAAGCTTTGCTGACAAGGGCTTTCGCCTACAGAAACATCTGTCACACCGACAGGAAAAACCCAGTGGAGACCGGGAAATGTTGTAGTCGTTGGGGCTGCGTTTTTTGTTGTTGTTTGTCGGAGTTTTCATTTTTAGCAGACTGAATTCTTTTCAAAGCGGGAAGTCTGGACGCTGGTTTTCCTCTCTGCTGGTTCAGTCCTAAGTCTGGTAGTTTCCAGCAGTTGACTAAGATGTATGGAGAAGTTGCAAGATGACCCGATCTTAAGTTCCTGAAAACCTGTGTCCGCCGCCGCTCTCTCCGAGGGGCAGTTGCCTGAGTCTGGGCTGTGTCCGGGCTGCCCTCCGGGAAGGCAGGATGTGAGGCAGCCTGGGCCGGGACCAGCAGCCTGGGTGGACTGGAGAAGACTTTTCTCTCCCTTTTCCCCATTGTACTCTTGAAAACCAAGCCATACTGTTTGTCCCCTGGGAAGGGCGGACAGGGGGGAACCTGGTAGAATGGTGGGGGGATGGTCATCCTGTTAGCTGAAGTCACAGCAAATGGATTTGCTCCCTTTTTTCACCCCTCAGCCCCTCAGCAGTTATGTACATATCTGTAATTTATTTACTTATATTAATGTCTGTCTCCCCCTTTAGACTGTAAGCTCACTGTGGGCAGGGAACAAGTCTACCAACTCAGACTGTACTTTTCCAAGTGCTTAGTATAGTTAGTCAGTCAATCAATCAAATTTATTGAGTACTTACTGTGTGCAGAGCACTGTACTACGTGCTTGGGAGAGTACAATATAACAGACCCAATCCCTGCCCACAATGAGCTTACAGTGTGGAGCGCTTACTGTATGTACTCTGTGCACAGTAAGCACTCAGTAAATATGATTGATGGATTTACAGGCAGCTCTGAGGACAGGAGGAGGTGGAAGCAAAATTTTCATACGTTTCTCTGGGAAACATCATCATCATCATCATCAATCGTATTTATTGAGCGCTTACTATGTGCAGAGCACTGTACTAAGCGCTTGGGAAGTACAAATTGGCAACATATAGAGACAGTCCCTACCCAACAGTAGGCTCACAGTCTAACATCTCAATACTGCATGGGGCACATTCTCCTTGCTACCCAGGTGGGGAAACTGAGTTCCAGAGTGGGTGATTTGGGCCCTTGGGAAGTTAGGAGGAACCATGGATGGATGAGGTAGTGATCTTGTTTTCATCTGTCTGGGGATGCTGTGGTTATCTGGAGCCTTGTAATGGAGGAGATTGGAGGGGATCTACTCCTCTTTTGTTCCCCTAGCTGGCCTAAACCAAGGGGTTGCCTTGGGTTTCATTCTCTCTCTCCTTCTGTTGACAGAGTCACCCCAGGAAAGGCCAGGCCAGAGGCGCAGCATGCCCAGCGGCCTCTCTGAGAAGACCCCCAGCATGGAGCCCTCCCCCACCACGCCATTCCGGGTCACGGTAACTATCCCCCGAAGTGACATCAGCCCTTTAGTTTTACCCAGTTCAAACTGCTTTTAAGGGTTCCATGGGATAGGGATGAGTTCTCTGAATCACCTCAGCGTTGGTTCTGGCTATCCCCCGCAGCTTCCATGGCCCCAGAGAAGAGGCGAAGAGGGTCTCTGTGTGTAACGTCCAGGATCCTCCCTGCCCATCTTTCCAACCCACTCTGCCCTCTGAGGTCTGGAGTAGTGGAGGGTCCAGCCCAGTGTCAAGGGGGTGCAGGGTGAGGCCATCATGGCTGCCTGCTGACACTGTTTTCTGCCCAATGCTGTCTTCTCCCGTGGCATTCCAGAGATGGAAAGCATTAATTCGGCATTACCTGAACAGAGCTCAAAGATCATGTAGAGAGAGATTAGAAATTAGCCAAGCGATCGCCCCTGATGCCCCTGCTAGCGCTTTTTGCCTTCTTGATCTGGGTAGATGGATGAGTCACAGAAGGAGCTTGAAGCCTTGTTCCTATCTATGGAAGCTCAGGATACTGGGACATGAGGGATGGGCTTCTTGGTGAAGTGGACCCAGTGGTGTTTTTATTATTTATTATTGTCATGCTGTTGATGATGATGGATCTTTTTAAATGCTATGTGTCAAGCACATTTATAAACACTACAAGTTCATCATATTGAACAGTCCCTGACTCACATGGGACTTACAGTTTAACTAGGAGGGAGACCAGGCATTAAATCCCCATTTTGCAGATGAGGAAACTGAGGCTCAGGGAAGTGATTTGCCCAGGGCCACATAGCATCTAACAGAAGCAGCAGGGAGCTTAGCTCCTCTGGTTCAGGAAAGCCTTGAGACGCAATGGTTGGCCAGTCAGAGAGTGGGCATCTCACTCCCCTCCTCAAAACCCTGTCCTCCCCCTGACTTTCCCATCACTGTTGACAGCACCGCCATCCTTCCTGTCTCACAGTCCCATAACCTTGGTGTTATTCTTCACTCCTCTCTCACATTCAACTCACATAGTCAATCTGTCAATAAAGCTTGTCGGTTCAACCTTCACAACATCACTAAAATCCACCCTTTCCTCTCCATCCAAACTGTTACGATGTTAATCCAAGCACTTTTCCCATCCAGCCTTGATGACTGTATCAGTATCCTTCCTGATTTCTGTCTCTCCCCATTCCAGTCTGTGTGATCATTTTTCTACAGAATCATTCAGGCCATGTTTCCCCACTCTTCAAGAACCTCCAGTGGCTGTCCATCCAACTCAGCATCAAACAGAAACTCCTTAGCATTGGCTTTAAAGCACTCAGTCACCTTGGCCCCTCCTACTTCACCTCACAACCCTTCTACTACAACCCCAGCCTGCAAACTTTACTCTTATAATGCCAACCTACTCAGTGTACCTCGATCTCATCTATCTTGCCGCCAACCTTTCTCCCACATCCTGCCTCTTGCCTGGGATACCCTCCCTTTTCATATCTGACAGACAATTACTCTCTCCCTTCCTTCAAAGCCTTATTGAAGGCACATCTCCTCCAAGAGGCCTTCCCTGACTAAGCCCTTATTTTCTCTTCTCTCACTCCCTTCTGCATCATCCTGACTTGCTCCCTTTATTCATCCCCACCCGCAGGCCCACAGCACCAACATACCTATGTGTAATTTATTTATTTATATTAATTTCTGTCTCCCCGTTTAGACTGTAAGTTTGGTGTGGGCAGAGAATGTGTCTGTTATATTGTTGTGTTGTACTCTCCCAAGTGCTTAGTATAGTGCCGTTCTCACAGTAAATGCTCAATAAATATTATTGATTGATTGATTGATTGATTGATTGAACTGACGCCCTCTGTCTTGGATGGTTTAGTGATTT
Source organism: Tachyglossus aculeatus (assembly GCF_015852505.1). Taxonomy (NCBI): domain Eukaryota; kingdom Metazoa; phylum Chordata; class Mammalia; order Monotremata; family Tachyglossidae; genus Tachyglossus; species Tachyglossus aculeatus. Next base: position 105,096,147 of record NC_052069.1, on the reverse strand, counting down.
TTCTGCCTGGAGGCAGAGGACTGACTTGGATAGATTTCTTCCAGTCAATCATTCAGTCAGTAGTATTTACTGAGTACTTATTCTGATGTGTCCATACCTGGGACCCCTTTCCCAGCCCCGCAAATGCAGCCACTGCAGTTGATGTCATCCAAATGATGTCCACTGTACATAGACTCCCTCCCTGGTGAAAGAAATTCCAAGATCTGCCTCCACCCCATCTTAACCTGCACAGTTCTGGCTCAAATTTGCCTTTGGCCTTCTGCTCTCTGGTATTCTTGGCCTCATCCCCAGTTACCAGAGATTTCGAGCAGGTAGTTTGAACATGAGAAGAAGCCCAGGAACTGACCCCGGGGTGACCCTACGCAGATCCCTGGTTGGAGGAGCCTCACCAAAGTGTGATTTCCACCAGGTAGTAAAGATCCAAACAACCAAAGCAATGTCCTACCCAACCTGTCGGCCATTGCAGAAACGGTGGATGCCTCTGGAGAGCATCAGAAGTCCTAGTGGGAGAAGGCAGACACAATCTGCAGCTTAACTTTTCCCCACAGCCCTTTCCTGAGGAAAACTTTCCAGCTCTTCATTCTTGTACCCTCCCCAGCCCAAGGTTAGGGAGCCAGGCCGGGCTTCCGCATGCCAAATGAAAGGTGTTGATTCTACTAGTAAAATCAACAGAGAAGAGGGACTTCTTGCCAAGTCAGAAATGGGGCTGGGGCTAGGCGGCCTGATAGCCAGCACCAGTAATGTCGCCTCTGTTTCCAGACAGGGAAGAATTCTCAAGGCAGCTAAGGATCCAGGGGGAGGCCAGTCTAGTGTAAAACTGCAAAGGCCAAATCAATCCAGTCCCCATAAGGCTATCAATTGGCTCAGTTTCTTTTTTTAGCCAACTTGGTAACCTGAGGCTGGAGGCTCGCACTCCTTGGCCCTGTCCACTTCTACAGGGGAGCCCCTTTGGACTGGCAGGAGAGATTTGGGTGAACCAATTGGGTGATGCAAGCCCAAAGCAAATTTGGCTAAGAAGAGAACATTTCTCCAGGCTCACCAGCTCACCAGCCAACAGAATGGTGTTGATTATAGTCCTTTCATAGTTTTTGAGAAGCAGTGTGGACTAGTGGAAAGAGCAGAGGCTTGGGAGTCAGAGGACCTGGATTTTAATCCCATCTTTGCCAGTTGCTCGCTGGTTAACCTTGGGCTAGTCATTTAACTTCTCTGTGCCTCAGTTTCCTCAACTGTAAAATGGGGATTCAATCCTACTTCCTCCTACTTAGACTGTGACTGTGAGCCCCATGCAGGACAGGGACGGTGTCCAACCCGATTGGCTTGTATCTACCCCGACCCTTAGAACAGTGTTTGACACATAGTAAGCACTTAACAAATACCATTAAAAAAAATTCCTCTCCGACATCCGATCTCTTTAAGCACCTGGAACTCCAGATGAGTGAATCCTAGCTGACTTATCTCTGTCTCTGAAGAGACAGCAAGCAGCAATATCCTAAGTCTTCTAACTGGGCCACTTGGGCCCCTCATAAACCTTCACTTATCAATCAATGGGGATGGGCAGAAATCATGTCTACCAACTCTATTGTATTGTCCTCTCCCAAGTGCTTAGTTTAGTGCTCTACACTCAGTAAATGCTCAATAAATACCACTGAATGAGGCGGAGTAGGGAAGGGAGAAGGATATTTGGGAAGGTCAGTTGACCTTTGGGGATCTTGGTTTGAAAAGTCAGAGTGAAACCATTGGCTGACAATTGTTGAGGTGAAATGTAATCTGTTTGGTTTAAAAGCAGTAACCAGGAATGAGAGAGCACTGATTTATGGAAAACAATCACATGTGACTTTTAAAGAAAACTTTACTATTTTGTAGGGGACAACTTCCCCTCTACAACCCATGCAATTGATAGCTTCATGGCATTTTTCTTTCCTGTATTCATTTTATCAAATAGCTGCCAGGATTTTTCAGTGAGGACTTTCTAAACCCCACTATCTGGCACATGCTTAAGGTCATCATCCTCTACCTGGGACAGTACCTAGGTGCTGGCAGGGTCATGGGATCACTGTCTGGGAAGGTAGTGGGCCTGAATGCACAGATCCTGCTTTCAAACTTGTCCTTGTCATTTCCAATAATGGACAAAAGCAGACAGAGTGAAGGTGAGGGTTTTTTTTTTCCTTCTCCCTTTTCCAGGAGTTACCAGTAGCTCTTTAATCACCAGAAGCTGCATAAATATTCAGGGCAAGAGGACCTGGATCCTGCATGCCATCCTAGACAAATGTCAAAACTCACCCGAGGGATGTGCAGGTGAAAAGCATTTCCCTGTCAGGGGAGCCAGTGCCTCTCCTGATGGAAATGTGTTTGTTTATCTGATGTGCAAGAAGACACTGTGAGGATAGACCAGAAAGATTCCAGTGAACCTGCTTGTTTTCCTGTGCAGGAGGGGAAAGCAGAGGGAAAAGGAAACTGTATGGGTTTAGTGAGATCTTCCAGAGCGACTCAAAAGAATATAGGCAATAATAATACTAATGATAATGGCAGTATTTTTTATAATATTTGTTAAGCACTTACTATGTGCCAGGTACTGTAATAAGAGCTGGGCTAGATACAAGATCATCAGTTTGGACACTGTCCATGTTCACATGTGATTTACACCTTTAATCCCCATTTTACAGATAAGTTAACTGAGGCCCAGAGCAGTGAAGTGACTTACCCAAGGTCACACAACAGACATGTGGCAGAGCTGGGATTAGTACCTAGGTCTTCTGACTCTCAGGCCTGTGTTCTTTCCACAAGGCCACGCTAAGAGCTTACTATGTGCCAGGCACTACTAGGTGCTGGGGTAGATACAAGCCCTTGTCCCACATAGGGCTCATTGTTTCAGGTTATGGCTGTGAGCAGGACTTCTCTGGGTCAGACCCATGGTCCCAGACAGCCGGATCTCCTGTCTCCAACAGTGGTACCAGGATACTTGTACTCCAGAGGTCAGGAAGGGTTCACGCAGCTCCAGAAAGGGCTGGGTGTTGGGGGTGGAAGGGACAGCTTGCTTCTCCAGCAGGGTCGGAGCCAGTGGGTAAAGGACCAGCCAACCAATTGCTTGGGAAGGGAAGTCCTGTGTGAATTCCTGTGTGCCCAGAGTAAAGAACCAGGACTCTGGGGAATCGGGAAAAGCAGTTTGGGTTTTGGTGACCAGAGTAGAGAAGCAGCATGGCCTAGTGGATAGACCACGAGACTGGGAGTCAGCAGGACCTGGGTTCTAATCCTGGCTCCGCCACTTGTCTGCTACCATCATCATCATCAATCGTATTTATTGAGCGCTTACTATGTGCAGAGCACTGTACTAAGCGCCTGGGAAGTACAAATTGGCAACATATAGAGACAGTCCCTACCCAACAGTGGGCTCACAGTCTAAAAGGGGGAGATAGAGAACAAAACCAAACATATGTGACCCTGGGCAAGTCACTTCACTTTGTGCCTGCTAATTCAGCTGTAAAATGGGGATTAAGACTGTGAGCCCCTTGTGGGACCCGGACTGTGTCCAACCTGATTAGTTCGTGTCTACTCCAGCACTTAGTAGAATGCCTGGCACATAGTAAGCGCTTAACAAAATCCTTTTAAAATAAAAAATGGATAGAGTACCAATTCTCCCCTCTAATTGGGCTAATTGTGATGGTTGACTTCCAGGAGAAATCTGGTTTGGGTTCTTGACTGGGCATAAGACCAATTTTTCTTAGGTGGATGAAACTTATTTTGATTATTTGAGCTAGCTTTGGATCAGAGAACCCTGCCATTTAGGGTACCCGGTCCCTGATGTCTTGATTTTGGAGCTGTTCATAGCACCATGGTCTTTTTCTTTCCTGTATCCATTTTGGGTGGAGCTGTTCATTTTAATGTGCTCTGATTTGCATCAACTAGGCTGAAATATTTTTCCTGAAATTAAAAAAGGCTGCTAATGTCTGGAGGAAAACCAGAAGCTCACAGGAGTCAGATGGACTTACTGTCCACAGGAATCCCTGGCTTGGGCCAGCGGAGCGACCTGGGAAAGAATGGAATTGGGTGGATTTGTCCGCTGGGCCTCACAATAGACTATTCTCCAACTTCTGTTTCTGTTCAGCCCAGAGCACATTCCTTCCATTAATAGGAATGGCTTCATTACGGACCTAGATTTTATGGCTGCCCAGTTGTCAGCAGTTGTCAAACAGGAGAAATAGATTCTGCCTCACCTTCCCTCATTAAGCAGAAGGGACTCATTAGCAGTCGGTCCAAACCTGCCACCAGGGAGAGTAATTAGCGCTTTAGTTTAGTGGTAATGGCATTATTACTTTTTAGCCCTGTTCTGGAGGGTTTTGATGTTGTAAGCGTTGGCATATTTCACAGCTGAATGTGCTGCCTGACACTTTCAGGTCTGTGCCCACCCTGTGCCCGTGCTCAGCCCTGGGAGGCCTGGGTTTGGTGGGTTTAAGGGGTGACACACTGATGAGGTCCTGCTGGGAGAGAGAGTGCGATGCATGGGCATATGTGATGTGTGTGTGTGTGTGCGTGTGTGTGTGTGTGTGTGTGTGTGTGAGAGAGAGAGAGAGAGAGAGAGAGAGAGAGAGAGATCGATCTTGGGCTCCCCCCTTCCCCCCCCAGGAAGTCAGGTACCAGGAATCAGTAGGAGTGGAACAAGAAGGCAGGGCTCCCCATCCAGATAATTCTCCCCCACCCAACCCTGCCCCCCATCTAGGTGGTCCCCCAGTCGACCTTGAAGAAGGTCGGTTCTGCCACTGGGATAAGGAGGTGGGGAAGGGAGCTGTGGAGCTTGGAAACCCAACAGTGTATCGATCCATCCTGATTCCTTCACAGAAAGTTTAAAGTGGAGAGTCGTGTTTGAAGGTCTGTGTGAAATTAGGTCTCCAGGCTGTTTTTCGCTGGGCACAGCAGAAGAAAAAGCATCTGGTCATGAGTGGCGTCTGGGGCGGTGAGAGCAGAAGATAACCTCACTTTAGGAACTAGAGAGCCAATGAAAAGCCCCACTTGTGATGGTTATGAGCCTTATTAAGAGGGTGCATCATTTCCAAAGGCAGAGCCCGCCCGTCCTCCAGCCCCTACTGTGCGTATAGCAGTTCTGAAGGTGCCAGGCTTTGCTGCTGTTGCCAAGGCAATGAGGTGAGAGGCAAGGTCTCGGGGAAAACTTGGAGGCATTTTTGCTGCTGCTATTGAACCTGAGTTGGAGAATCAGAGCCAAAAGGTAATGAGTAAATTAATAATAATAATAATAATGTCCCAAGTCTGTGTCAAACCTGATGATCCTAGATGCCCCGGGGAGAGGTGGCTCTATTAAGCTGAGAAGAGGGGCTTGCCATTGATCTTCCATCTTTTAATTTTGGGGACAACTTGAGCCTCTGCAGGGGAGGGTGGATCTGGAAAAATCCAGCAGCCTGCTGACATTCCCAGGAGTGCAGTCCTCCTGTGTCCATCTGGGATTGGAGAGCCCCAGAGGGATTTTCTAGGAGACGGCTAGTGGACTGTGATCACCACCACTTTCCCCCCCACTACAGCAATCAATCCGTGGCATTTATTGAGCACTTACTGTGTGTGAAGGACTGTACTAAGTGCTTGGGAGAGTACAACAAAATTAGCAGACTGGTTCTTTGCCCTTAATGAGCTTTCTATCTAGAGGGGAGGGAGCAGAGGAGGGGCTGGCCACTCAACACAGTCCTCAGCCTTGGCCTTGTCTGTCTGTTGGCCTGCTGTGCTGTCATCATTGGTAATTACTGAGTGCTTTCTGTGCACTTAACTAAATGCTTAAGACAGTACAATATAACAGAGTTGGTGTACCTATTCCCTGCTCACAATGAGCTATCCTGGACCACAGCTTCTGTTTTTGCTTCAGGCTGCTACGTGTTGTGTGGAAGCCAAGGATTCTCTGCCCACAGTAAGTGCTCAAATCAGTATGATTGATTGATTGATTGGTTCCTCCGCCTCTCTGTGTGATGCTAAAAACCCACCTGTCAACCCAGTTAGCAGCAGCAGCAGTTGATAAACTCAGTTATCAGTAGCATGCTTCAGTGGTTTTGCTTTGTTTCAGATTCCTAAAGTCAGACTAAGTCGAACGGACTCTGGAGAGAATTACTCATCCTGTAGCAAGGCCAAGGCCCGCTGGCTATACACTGACATGTCTCATACCTGGTGTAATTTGCAGTCCATCAAGAGGGATTTGTGTTAGGCTTGTTGAGAGGAGTGCGAGCTTGGCAGTCAGAGGTCATGTGTTCTAATGGCTCTACCACTTATCAGCTGTGTGACTTTGGGCAAGTCACCTCACTTCTCTGTGCCTCAATTACCTCATCTGTAAAATGGGGATTTAAGATTGTGAGCCTCATGAGGGACAGCCTGATTACCTTGTATATACCCCAGCACTTACAACAGTGCATAACACATAGTAAGCGCTTAACAAATACCATTATTATTATTATTGTTGGAGGCTGGGGTGGGGAGAGAGGGACCTGGGGAGTCCAGCTGCAGTTTTGGGGCCCTCACAGAAAGCTTTCATCTTTTGATTTTGCATCTCTCCTGCTCTTCTTTGAGTCCTCTGACTCCTTGCATGAGAGATTTCCCAAAGACAAAGAGCTGCGTCTGAGGACCCAGGTTTGGGAACAGCAATCTTCAAGAGAGGCAGAGTAATAATAGTCATCATAATTGTTATATCTGTTACTATGTTATGTGCAAAGCATTATGTTGAATGCTTGGATAGTTACAATACATACAGATTGGACATAGTCTCTGTCCCAATCTGCAATGGGACACATGTTGAATGCCCATTTTACAGATGAGGAAACTGAGGCACAGGGAAGTTAAGTGACTTTCCCAGGGTCACCCAGCAGGCAGAGGCAAAGCTGGGATTAGAACCCAGGTTTTCTGACTCCCACGCATCTAACCCATTTCCGCCCCTTTCCCTGTCAGACTGGAGCCATCAGCTGTAGACTGTAAGCTCCTTGTGTACTGTGTAAACACAAGTACTTTCCCAAGTGCTTAGTACAGTGCTCTGCCCACAGTATGCACCCAATAAACACCATTAAATTGATTCTTTCAGGGATTCGAGGGTGGGGAAAAGTGAGATGGCACTAATCTCCAGATAGTTGTCCAGGAGGAGAGGAGCCCTCAGATGGGAGGAGGTAAACATCTCCAGATGCTAGCCAGGTGGTGAAGGAGAGAATTCTGACTTCTTTCCTGTTTCTGCCTGGGCTGCCAAAGCTTTACGCTGACCTTATTTTCAAGACTGGTTTTGAACGTTTTGTCCCCCAGAATTTAGCACAGAGATTTCTTCTTTGCAGACAGGACCCCAGGGGTTGGAGAAGATATCCGTCCCTGCTTGCCAGGCCTTCCAAAGCGCGAGTCGACTCAGTCTAGAGAAGTGACCCGAGCATTCAAAGCAATTTCAGCCGAGCAGAAAGGAAACAAAAAATCCATCATATTTTTCCTCACTCCTTTCCCTCTTCGAGAGTTGGCGGAAACCAAAACTTCTCCAGGGACATAGGAGAAAATGGAAGGAGAAAAGGAAGTAGAGAAAACCATGAGGTCAGTTGGAAAAAAGAAAAAGAAAACTTCCTAACTTGGAGCTGGGCCCTGGGAATACTGTGCTAGTGGCTGGAACCCAGGAGATCTTGGCAGGAATTCTGTTTTGAGATCCTTGTGGACGGGGCTCTGCGGTAATTACCGCCCTCTGTTCCCTTCTCATTAAGGCACTGCCATCTCCTGGACGCTCCGTGCCAAGCCGCTCATCTTGGTTCAATCGATGAGTATTATTAGTAAATCATTACTACTTATTGAGCGCTTACTGTGTGCAGAACACTGTACTTAGCGCTTAAGAGAGTACAATACAATAGAGTCGGTAGATATGTTCCTTACCCACAGAAAACTCACAGATGGATCATTTTCATAATAATAATTATGGCATTTGTTAATCAGTCATATTTATTGATCATTTATTATGTGCACAGCACTGTACTTAGCGCTTGGGAGAGTACAATACTATAGAGTCGGTAGATATGGTCCTTGCCCACAGAAAGCTCACAGATGGATCATTTTCATAATAATAATTACGGCATTTGTTAATCAGTCATATTTATTGATCATTTATTATGTGCACAGCACTGTACTTAGCACTTGGGAGAGTACAGTACAATAGAGTCGGTAGATATGGTCCTTACCCACAAAAAGCTCACAGATGGCTCATTTTCCTAATAATAATTATGGTATTTGTTAATCAGTCATATTTATTGAGCATTTATTATGTGCACAGCACTGTACTTAGCGCTTGGGAGAATATAATACAATAGAGTCGGTAGATATGTTCCTTGCCCACAAAAAGCTCACAGATGGTTCATTTTCATAATAATAATTATGGCATTTGTTAAGCAGTCATATTTATTGAGCATTTATTATGTGCACAGCACTGTACTTAGCGCTTGGAAGAGTACAATACGGTAGAGTCGGTAGATATGTTTCTTACCCACAAAAAGCTCACAGATGGATCATTTTCCTAATAATAATTATGGTATTTGTTAATCAGTCATATTTATTGAGCATTTATTATGTGCACAGCACTGTATTTAGCGCTTAGGAGAGTATAATACAATAGAGTCGGTAGATATGTTCCTTACCCACAGAAAGCTCACAGATGGATCATTTTCATAATAATAATTATGGCATTTGTTAGTCATATTTATTGATCATTTATTATGTGCACAGCACTGTACTTAGCGCTTGGAAGAGTACAGTACAGTAGAGTCGGTAGATATGTTTCTTACCCACAAAAAGCTCACAGATGGATCATTTTCCTAATAACAATTATGGTATTAGTCATATTGATTGAGCATTTATTATGTGCACAGCACTGTACTTAGCACTTGGGAGAGTATAATACAATGGAGTTGGTAGACATGTTCCTTGCCCACAAAAAGCTCACAGATGGCTCATTTTCATAATAATAATTATAGTATTTGTTAATCGGTCATATTTATTGAGCATTTATTATGTGCACAGCACTGTACTTAGCGCTTGGGAGAGTACAATACAATAGAGTCGGTAGATATGTTCCTTACCCACAGAAAGCTCACAGATGGATCATTTTCATAATAATAATTATGGCATTTCTTAATCAGTCATATTTATTGAGCATTTATTATGTGCACAGCACTGTACTTAGCGCTTGGGAGAGTATAACAGAGTCGGTAGATATGTTCCTTGCCCACAAAAAGCTCACAGTTGGGTCATTTTCATAATAATAATTATGGTATTTGTTAGTCATATTTATTGAGCATTTATTATGTGCACAGCACTGTATTATGTGCTTGGGAGACTACAGTACAACAGAATTAGCAAACATGTTTCCAGCCCATTAACTATTTTAGAGTCTGGAGGGGAAGACAGACATTAATATGAATAAGTAATTTATAATATATAATCTAAAGATATGTACTTGAGTGCTGTGTGTTTGCAGGTGGGGCGAATATCAAATAACAGATATCCAAAGGTCACAGATTGAAGTGCATAGATGACATAGAAGGGAGAGCAAGCCAGGGAAAAGAAGGCCTAATCAGGGAAGACCTCTTGGAGGAGATGGGACCTTAGTAATACTTTGAAGGTGGAGAGAGTGGTGGCCTGGCTTATATGGAGTAGGGAGGGAGTTCCAAGCGAGGAGGATTATGTGGGAGAGGGGTTAGTGGTGAGGTAGGTGATATAGGGGCACAGAAAGCTGGTACTAGAGGAGGGGGGGGGTGGGCTGGGCTGTAGTAGGAGATTAATGAGGTGAGGTAGGATGGGGCGAGCTGATTGAGTGCTTTGAAACCAATGATAAGGAGTTTCTGTTTGATGCGGAGGTGGAGGGGCAGCCCATGGAGGTTCTTGAGGAGTGGGGATACATGAACTGAATGCTTTTGTTGATAAATGGTTCGTGCAGCAGACTGACTATAAGCTCGTGGTGGGCATGGAATGTGTCTGTTTATTGTTATAGTGTACTCTCCCAAGCACTTAGTACAGTGCTCTGTACACAGTAAGTGGTCAATAAATGCGATTGAGTGAATTAATGATTGGAGTGGGGAGAGACAGGAAGCCAGGAGGTCAGTGAGGAGGCAGATGCAGTAGTCAAGGCGGAATAGGATAAGTGCTTGGATCAGCAGGATAGCAGTTTGGATGGAGAGGGAAGAGTGGATTTTAGCAATGTTAAGCTTTTATTCTGTGCCAAACCCTGTACTAGGCACAGGAGAAGATACAAGATAATCAAGTCAAGCCCAATCTCTGTCACAAATGGGGCTCACCTTCTCATGAGCAGGGGGAACAGGAATTTAATCTCCACCTTACAGATGGGGAAACTGAGGCAAGAGAAGTTAAGTGACTTGGCCAAGGCCATGCATCGGGTAAGTGGTAGAACCAGGATTAGAAACCAGACTCCCAGGCCTGTGCTCTTTCCACTGGGCAACACTGCTTCTTTCATGGCTGTCAAGCATCTGGGGCAGGGTCTGGGGGAGGTGGGGTTGGGGGTGATCCTGGTGTGGAGAGTGAGAGGATTTTGGCTTGGGTATGATCTAAGCAGAGAACCCTGGGTATCACGAGTGAAGATTCCTGCATTAAAGGCACTACCTGGGATTTTTCTGTTCCTTAACTAGACCATCTGCTTTCAGCCAGGTCTGGATGGCTCGGCAGGAGGCAGGGTAGCCTACTGGGTAAAGCAAGAAGTCCTTGTCCAGTTCTGGTTCGGCCTTTGGCCTGCTGTGTGACCTAGGGCTAGTTACGTCATCACTCTCAACTGAGTTTCCCTAGCTTTAAAATGGGAATGATATTAATATCAGTCACCCAGCCTGACAGTGTGGCTCAGTGGAAAGAGCCCGGGCTATAGAGTCAGAGGTCATGGGTTCAAATCCCAGCTCTGCCAGTTGTCAGCTGGGTGACTTTGGGCAAGTCGCTTAACTTCTCTGTGCCTCAGTTACCTCATCTGTAAAATGGGGATTACGACTGTGAGCCCCCCGTGGGGCAACCTAATCACCTTGTAACCTCCCCAGCGCTTAGAACAGTGCTTTGCTCATGGTCAGCACTTAATAAATCCCATTATTATTATTATTATTATTGTTGATGTCATATTGCACTGGAAAAGTAAAAGCACTGTAGAAATTCAAGCTGCTGTTATTGCCTACTGGCGAACTGGCTCTTAAGGCGATACCCTTGTCTCCCTCCATAAAATCTATCCCCAGACACACATCTCAGGGGTGCTTGATTTTTGCCCCTCTGCCGGCCTTGTCCCAGCTCTGGAGGATTCCTCCAGGTAATCTGGACAAGGAGACCCTTTTCTCCATTCTGAAGTCAAGAAGGAGGGTAGGGAAGGGGGAGAGAGGAATCTGAACAAGGAGATAAAAAAGGGTCAGGGGAAAAAGATGTTAATGGTGAGTCTACGCTGGCAGCTTCAAACTGAATTTCCTGCTCCATCTGCCTCTGTCATCCCAACAAAGGATTTAATGAGGCTTTTTAAGGCTGTCCCCACTTCCGAAGACCCTCCACGAGCCATCTCAGGCAGGACTGGATGGATGTGACAAGCAGCTTTGGGGTTCCTGAGGAAGAGGTGGGTTTGAGCTGGAATTATGTCTAGTTCCATCAGCATCTTGCCATTTGGATGCTGATGCAGATGATGGGAATGTTGCCTAGTCAGTCATTCAGTCAGTCAACTGAGCTGCAGCATTTCTCCAGCTGAAGCTCTTATGGCCCTCTATCCCACTCTAAAGAACGTAAGCTCGCTGTGGAGGGGGAACATGTCTGCCAACTGTGTTGCATTGTACTATCTGAAGCACTTAGTACAGTGCTGTGCACACAGTAAGCACTCAGTAGATACCATTGATTGATTGATTGATCCAGAGCTGGGAAGTCTGAGGCAGAGTCGAGTTGGTTTGCCCATTTTTGTGGATTGAATTGGTTTCCGCAGGGTGTAGGGGCCCGGATGGATTTTGGGAGCCTTATTGAATTTTGTGGATATTTGTAAGTTGGAAAATTTCATCCTGTTTTGCCCTTTGAATTTGCCAAAATGGATCAAATGTAGACTTTACACCAATTGCCCTAGCAGCAGTGGCAGCAGCAACAGCAGTGTGAAGAGGAGGTCTTGACTGTCAGCTGGGCTCCCCCGGCCTTCACACCATCCAGAAATAGTCCTCGTGCCCAGGAGAACAAAAATCTCATTTGCCTCTCAGTTGGAGAGAGAGTGAGACCTTGCATGCATGCTGACCATCCCACTTTAAAGACCCAGTGAAAGAAATTCCTGAAATCTCCTCCCAGCACTTTACCCCCTGCACTCCACACTTCACTGGCCCTTGAGTTCCCAACTGGTGATTCTGGATGCACCCAGGTACATAGCTGACTTTTTGGGAAGGGTTTCCCTTTCCTCCACTTTGTTGGGAGTTGGAAGGTACAACCTTTCCCTCCGTACAAATGGCCTGCTTCATTCATTCATATTTATTGAGCGCTTATTGTGTGCACAGCACTGTAGTAAGCACTTGGGAAGTACAAGTTGGCAACATCTAGAGATATTCCCTACCCAACAGTGGGCTCACAGTCTAGAAGGGGGAGACAGACAACAAAAGAAAACATATTAACAAAATAAAATAAATAGAATAGTAAATATGTACAAGTAAAATAGAGTAATAAATATGTACAAACATATATACAGGTGCTGTGGGGAGGAGAAAGAGGTAAAGCGGGGGGAGGGGGAGGACGGGGTGAGGAAGGAGGGGGCTCAGTCTAGGAAGGCCTCCTGGAGGAGGTGAGCTCTCAGTAGGGCTTTGAAGGAAGGAAGAGTGCTAGCTTGCGGATTAGCAGAGGGAGGGCATTCCAGGCCAGTGGGAGGACGTGGGCCGGGGGAACGAGGCACAGTGAGGAGGTTAGTGGCAGAGGAGCGGAGGGTGTGGGCTGCGCTGTAGAAGGAGAGAAGGGAGGTGAGGTAGAAGGGGGAGGGGGGGATGGAGAGCCTTGAAGCCGAGAGTGAGGAGTTTTTGCCTGATGCGTAGCTTGGTTGGTAGCCACTGGAGATTTTTGAGGAGGGGAGTAACATGCCCAGAGCGTTTCTGCACAAAGATGACCCAGGCAGCAGCATGAAGTATAGATTGAAGTGGGGAGAGACAGGAGGATGGGAGATCAGAGAGGAGGCTGAAGTAGTAATCCAGTCGGGGTAGGATGAGAAATTGAACCAGCAGGGTAGCGGTTTGGATGGAGAGGAAAGGGCAGATGATGGCAATGTTGCGGAGCTGAGACCGGCAGGTTTTGGTAACGGATTGGATGTGAGGGATGAACGAGAGAGCGGAGTCAAGGATGACACCAAGGTTGCGGGCTTGTGAGACTGGAAGTATGGTAGTGCCATCAACAGTGATGGGAAAGTCAGGGAGAGGGCAGGGTTAGGGAGGAAAGATAAGGAGTTCAGTTTTGGACTTATTGAGTTTTAGATGGCGGGCAGACATCCATATGGAGATGTCTTGAAGGCAGGAGGAGACACAAGCCTGAAGGGCAGGAGAGAGAGCTGGGGCAGAGATTTGTTTTCTAAACCTTTGCAACCAGAAAGGAAAGTTACTCTTCTGTTTGGCCTGCGGCTGCATACATCAGAACACCCTTTTCCCAAGGGGTTGAATTCCAGAAGGAGACTGCTATGGCAGATGATATGTTAAACAGAAATCTATTAGCATTAAACTGCCAGCCACCGTCAAATCAGAGTAATAAGGGTGGTGAGGAACCCTGTGTAAATGATGAGGGAAGATTTTATTTTGGGATTCAGCCATGGGACCGTGGCTCAGTCCCTTGGTGTCCTGTGGTCCTACAGATTTCTGAGGAAGAGTTGGGATTGGATTGATTGGGGGTGGCAAGAGAGCCTAGGGGGTGGAGCCAGAGGCAGCTTCTCCTGACTCAAGATTTCCTTCCTTGCAATGCTGCTTGCTCTGCTCCCCAATTTTTACTTCTCCTAAAATGAATTTATGGGGTTATTTTTTCTCCTATTCCATGACTGTAGCTTAAGCTAAGGTGTCTTCCTCCAGAACAACTCCTTTTATTTAACACATAGCCAGAAGCTGTGCTTTGTAAAGAAAGAACAGGACCATCTCAGACAGAAATGTTTTCATGAATATATCTATATTTTTAAATGTCAGGGAAAACTTCTGCAAGGTTTAAAATCTTCCCCTGTTGAAGAAACTGAAAGCCCAGGGCAGGGAGAGAGATGGCCACCTGATGGGAGATAAACTGAATGCCACACAAGGAGCAATGTATGACCAAGAAAAACACATGGTTTTGGAATATCAGACCTTGAGTTGGGCCATCTCAGGTTAAAGGCAAAGGCCCAACCAGGCCTGTCTTTCCGGGCAGTGACGACAAGCTGTTCAGAGGAACTCTACAAGGTCATGGTTGATAAAGCATCCTTCCTGGTGATGAATCAATTAGTCATAGTGATTGAGTGCTTTCTGTGTGCAGAGCACTGTACTAAGCGCTTGGGAGTAGAACAATATAACAGAGTTGATAGACAGTTTCCCTGCCTGCAATGGGCTAACAGTCTAGAGGGGAAGACAGATACTATTATAAATAAATAAATTGAGGATATGCACTTAAATGCTATGGAGCTGAGAGTGGTGTGAATGAAGAATAAAAGTCCAAGTGCAAGGGTAATAATTATTAATAGTAACTGTGGTATATGTTAGGTGCTTACTATATGCCAGACACCGCTCTAAGCACTGGAGTAGACAGAAGGTAATCGGGTTGGACATAGTCCCTGTCCCGCATAGGGCTCACAATCTTAATTTTACTGATGAAGGAACTGTGGGACACAGCAGTTAAGTGACTTGCCCGAGATCAAACAGCAGACAAGTGGCAGAGCTGGGATTAGAACCCAGATCATCTGATGCCCAGGCTCTATCCCCTAGGCCATGCTGCTTCTCAGGAAGATGCACCTTCTGACATACCTAACTTATTCTCTCTAATAAATCATCACCATCCCATCATCCATAGATTACCTAAAGCCTCTTTGAATTTTCCAACTTCTATTTCAGCCCCTCTAACTCTCCCAACTTTTCCCTCTGGGAACTCATTAGGGGCCAATCCAAACCTTTCTTGAACCTAGTGATATTTGTCAGCTTCCACAACTCCTGCAGTAACGAATTCCATATGTCTACCACCTGCTGGCTGAGGAAGTGTTTCCTTTTGTGTTTTGTTTTAAGCTCACTGCCTCCAAGCTTCATTGGTGGCCCCTTAGTCCTGCCTTTGTGGAATCTTACGCAAACCACAATTCCACATTCACCTTGTCCCTACCCTGCATGGTTTCATAAAACTCTTTCATGTTGCTTCTCAGCCTTTGTCTTCTTCAGTTCAGCCTGAAATGAAGAGCTCTGATCTTTTCAGGCTCCCCTCATTCTGGCTCTGTGCACCCTGATTTTGGGGCGAACAGCTTCCTGGGATCAACAGGAGTTTTCTGCAGGCTAGAGTTCTGAGTTCTTGCAGTATGGGGGCTGTCAGACTCAAGCCTGGTGCAGGTCTTTGAACCATGGTATATTTATTCCACACATCACATGGGAGGCAGCAGAGATGGAGTCAGAGACATTGCGTTTGATGGTCTGTTTCGCTGAAAGACAGGACCATGGCAGACTATGGATTTTCTGGTTTTTTTACTCTCTTTTTCTGAATTCAGCATGGTCTGGTCTGGTGACTGGAGAACGCAGTGTAAGAAATGAGAGCATCCACCACCCAACAGCCCCACACCACCAGTAGTTATAGGAGGAGACAAGGACAAAGCCATGACAAGGGAAGTTTTAATTCCCATGCCATTAGCTTGGTTTTATTTTCTTGGTGGCAGGACAACCAGTAGGTATTTCTTCGAGCTCCCAAGAGCAGCATGGAAAGATCACGGGACTGGCTGTCAGGAGACAAGGGTTTTAATCCCGGCTCTGCCACTTGCCTGCCGAGTGACTTCCGGCAAGTCTGTAATGTCTCTGGGCCTTAGTTTCCTCACCTGTAAAATAGGGATTCAATATCTATTCTCTCTCCATCTTAGACAATGAGCCCCATGTTGGACGGGGACTGTGTCTGATCTGATTGTATTGCATTTACGAGAGGTCCAGTACCCTCCTGGGGTCTACTTTTCTCTCCCTGTTGTCCAGATGAGACTGGTAGAGCAAGCCAGAGATTGAAAGAGTGCTAATTCCATTTTATCTTTACTCCTCGAGACATCATTACCTTCATTAGCCACATTGCCATCATCCCCATCAATGCAGAGAGTACTGGTTAAGCACCTACTTTGTATAGCACTTGTGTATATATGTACATATTTATTATTATATTTATTTTATTAATGATGTATTATATATATATATATATATATATATATAATTCTATTTATTTACATTGATGCTATTGATGCCTGTCCACTTGGTTTGTTTTGTTTTGTTGTCTTTCTTCCCCCTTCCAGACTGTAAGCTCGTTGGGTAGGGATTGTCTCTGTTGCTGAATTGTGCTTTCCAAGCGGTTAGTACAACGCTCTGTGCACAATAGGTGCTCAATAAATACGATTGAATGAATGAATGAATATGGAGCACTCTCCTGGGTGTAGTTGAGTGTTAAGGGAGAAGAGTATCATCAAGTCCCTGCCATCAGGGAGCTTTCCATCTAGTAGGGGAGGTAAGCAAACGTTAGAACAGAAGGCTGCACAAATAAACAAGGGGCTAGACCATAATAATGAGGAAAGGTGGGCTCGTAAACCTGTTCCTTAATTGCAAGACTGGCTAATAGAGGGCTCTTATTTATACCACATAGAATGTTCACTGTGCAGAATTCTATAGATAGCGTATGTTCCAGGCATTGTTCAATAGGGAAGCATTCCCCAGATAGGGAGTAGGGGCTTGTGAACATTGGCAAGGAGCTTCGTTTATTTGACCGTAAGATCCCTTCCAGGCTGTTCGCTGTTATCCACTCCAGGTGCTCAGCGCAGGGCTCTCCTTCGCTGGCTGATTGGCTGGCTGGCTCAGGTAGGGATATTCAGTCGTATTTATTGAGTGCTTACTGTGTGCAGAGCACTGTACTAAGCACTTGGGAAGAACAAGTTGGCAACGTATAGAGACGGTCCCTACCCAACAGTGGGCTCACAGTCTAGGACTAGAGATATGGCAGGAAGAGGATGAGTGGGTCAAGACCTGGGGCCCTGTTGCTTGGGGTAAGGTGGAGGAGAGGAGAGGTATCCAGGGAACTGTGGTGTTGGGATGGAGCTGGTTTGGCCTCTCTGTCAAACAGGACAACTGCCTTGCTGACTCCCCTGGGCCCAGGATGTTTTAGGGCATCTTGCCAGCAGCTGCAGCAGAAGCAGCGGCAGCAGTAGTATTCACTCACTGAAGGCCTGCTGCACGGAGTCGATCCTGTTACAGCCTGCCAATCAGCACCTGCATGGAAGCATCACGTTCCTCTCTCCTTCCACCTCTCCCTCCTCTGCCCTAGCCAAATCCTCAGGTCCTGTTCTGGCAACCCCTGAGAACCCCGGGTGATTTTGATCGTTTTGCCCAGTGGTATCTCATGGATTATCCTTCCCATTCAACTTTCCCCTCTTGTTCTTTTCTCACGACCGTAGCTTCTATTGCCTCAGATTAGGGGAAAATGTCGGTTGTCATGGTAACTGGCCGACTCCTGCAGGGGTCTGCCTCTTTCCTCTGCCGGCCTGGAAATTGGCATCCCCACCCAATGCCTCCCTCCCCTCACCCTCATTCCCATCTCTCCATTCCCACTGCATTGGCAACAATGCAGTTCAAGAGGGGCTTTGGGAATGAGGTGGAAATAGGCTGGAAGGAGGCAGGGGGTGGTGGTGTGGGGGCAACATCCTGCCAGTCACTGTCTAAGTTTTCTGGGAGCCTTGCCCTTTCCTGTACAAAGTCACACCTGGGCATCACTTCTCAGCCATCAGAAAATTTGGGGCCTGATTGTAACCCACCTTTGGGTCCTTTTATGTCCATTATCCCAACCATCTGGGCTGTTTGCTTGTCGTGTTCCCCAGCATGTGAGGAAAGAAGATCTCCTGATTACAGAGTCATATTTTCCTCCACCAGAGGAGAAACAAGAAGTGTGTGTGTGTGTGTGTGGTGGGTTAAGGCAGGACGGGGGGGGAGAAATGGTCCTGCCTTGTCTCTCAGTAGTGTCCTTCTTCAGATGACTAGATTTTCATGGATTTTCCTTTTCCTGTGGCCCATTTTGTGAGCCTTCTTTCCTCTTCTCCCACCTTGCCTCATTTGGAGCTGCCCTGGTGGAGACCCTCAGGCCAGGAAGTCCTCCAGGTCTTCTGAGAGAGAAGCTGGGGAGATCAGTCGGCCTTCAGGACCATGAAAAGAAAGTCCACTCAACATAATTACTCCCTAGCCCCCATCCATTTCAAATGCCTCCCAGGGTGAGTAGTCCCCTTGTGCAAGAACTAAGTGGAAGCTTTGGGAAAGGGAAGGAAGAAGAGAGGGAGGAAGAGAGATTCCCTTAACCCTAACCCTTCCATGGACATCCCTCCCCTGCAGCCTTAGCAAGTAGTATTCATAGGGCAGGAGCAGCAGGATACTGCTGAGGGAACAACCCAGAAAGCTGATGGGTGAGGTGAGCCTGTTGTTGCATAGGGACCGTCTCTATATGTTTCCAACTCGTACTTCCCAAGTGCTTAGTACAGTGCTCTGCATACAGTAAGCGCTCAATAAATACGATTGAATGAATGAATGAGGTGAGGGTTCACAAATCCAGCTGTATTGGTTTCACTTGCTTTAGGTATAAGCAGTTCGTGACCATCCTGTTCCAGATACCGCAGTATCCAGTGACCCCAATCAATCAATCAATTATCTTTATTGATCACTCACTATGTACCAAGCACTCTGCTAAGTCTTGAAAGAGTACAGTACAACAGAGTTGGTGGGCACGTTCCCTGCCCATAACGAGCTTACCAGGAAACCCCAGGCCTGTGGACCCCAGCCCCATCCCAGCAACAGGAAAATTGCATTGAGTCACATTTCCAGCTCAACTGAGTCACCATCACTGTCACCCTTTAACTAGAAGCCAGAAGGGAAAGGAATTCCCGAAAGCTAGAGTATAAAAAATCTCCTCCCTGCTCCCCCATCCCCAGTCTCAGACCCAAGTCTGAGACTTCAGAAACCTTCCCAGAAGGTGATGAAGTCCCGTTTGAAACACATACATTCTTGAAGCCGTGTTGAATAATTACTGGAGTGAGGCTTCCCCTTTGAATAATTAGTACAGTGCCAAGCGCTTAGTACAGTGCTCTGCACACAGTAAGCACTCAATAAATACGATTGATGATGAATAATTACTAGGGCTCCCATTTCTCTCATCAGCAGGCAGGCTCAGTTTTCCCTTCCACTTTTCGTTGTGGGAAAAATTGGGAGAGAAGAAGGCTGGTTCTGCTCATTTACCGGCTAGGAGAATTGCCCTCCTGCCTTTTTATTTAATTCTGAATGTTGGTCTTAAGAATTGATGGGATTATTTTTGACTCTCTGAGTAGTCTTTGTTCACCAGACATTAGCGATTCCTGAATCAGACTCTCTGCCTCCCCTATTCAGTAGGCACTGTAGGACACCACACAAGGGCAGAAATGGAGTCTAGAGGGAATCCAAGGGCATCTTGTCCTTGCAGCTATGAGACATTAAGATTTCCTGAGGAAAAGGGAAATTGTCCCTGCTCAGGAGGATTTGAAGTGGCCCAAAGCTCTGAAGGGTACCTATGTGAGCTCAGAACGTCATGAATGGCATAAAGTGGATAAAGCACAGGACTGGTGGTCAGAAGCTCATGGGTTCTAATCCTGTCTCCATCACTTTTCTGCTGTGTGATGTTGGGCAAGTCACTTAACTCCTGTGGGGCCCAGTTCCCTCAAGTGTAAAATGGGGATTAAGACAGTGAGCTCCATGTGGGACAGGGACTGTGTCCAACCCAATTTACTTGTCAACTCCAGCGCTTAATACAGTGCCTGGCACATAATAGTGTTTAAAAAAATACGATTATTATTATGGATTTCTCAGACTGTTGGGATGACTGCGTGGGAGACTCTTTGAAACCTGAAAAAGTCTGATGTGCCCAGAGGGGTGTGTGGCCCAGAAATGTGGGGTGGTGAATGGGTTGGGGACCCACAGCATCCCTGCAGCCAGAGTCAGATCTCAGGAGAAGAAGTAGTTGGGCAATGGAGATAGCGCCCCTGACCCCCATCCTCCTCCCGGCTTCCCTGGCTCCCAGAGGGAGAGACAGGCATTAATATACATAAATAATTAATAATATATAATTGAAAGATAAGTTCATAAGAGCTGTAGGGGAAGCTGGTCCTCCTTGAGCCACCAAGCTTCTGTTTGTGTTGCTGTACCCCATCTCTACCTCACATTAGGGCCCATGGGGCCAATCCACCCCAGCCACCTTGGCTTCATGAAGATGGGTGAGTTTGGAGCCTCCATCCCCACCCATCGATGCAGAGGGAAATCTCCTCCAGGCAAATGTTCTTTGTGTTAATATTTGCTTTCCAATCCAGAGCCTCCCCTGGAAGAAGCAGAAAAGTAGAAAATGCAATAGACAGACTGGAGACCTTCCCCGACTCTCCCCCCACCCCCCTCACCCCCCCCGCCCCCGCCCCCCCCCAGCCCTTGAATCAATTAGTCATTGAATGATATTTATTGAATGCTTAATAATAATTAATGATTATGGTATTTGTTAAGCACTTACTACGTGCCAGGCACTGTACTATACTTACTGTGTGCAAAGCCTGTACTAAGCACTTGGGAGAGTACAGTACAAAAGAGTTAGTAGACACATTCCACATCCACAAGCTTATTTGAACAGGAAATACTTTGAGGCTCAGCCATTGGATTGGGGCACCTCTGCTGTAGGGCTAATGGCCCCGTATTCCAATTTTTCAGTGTCAGATTGTCTCACACCTGCTATCAAGATGCTCCATTTGGAGCCAACTCTCGGCAATATGCTTGACTTCTCTGTGCCGTTGAAGTCTTCCTGGGCTCAAGAAGGCCTCACCCACCAGGAAAGTAGAGAGGCTAAAGCTTCCTTTGCATTCAGTCAACTGCATTTGCAGACAACAGTGAGACAGTGACATTTTGCTTCCCTAAGGTGACAGTGCCACTGCACTGGAGAGGAGACAGGCTGGTGTCCCCACTGCACTGGAGGGAAGACAGATTGGGGTTCTGGCTGACAACTGCTTGTCCTTGTTTTCTGATTAAACCTGAGCATTGTTTGGAGAGACTTTACAAAGTATTCATTTTTAATCATGGCATGCAGAGCACTGTACTAAATGTTTGGGAGAGTACTGAAGGTTTCTTTCAGAGGTGTGTTTGTGTGTATGTGTGTGAGTGTGGTTATGTGTTGAAGGAAACAAGCATAAGAAGATTAAACTCTTACCCCTGGAGACCATGTCAAGGGCAGCATGTCCCTCTCTGCAGGCCTGTGGAAAATCTCCCTGGTTCAGAGAGGTTGAGCTAGTGGCAGGAGAGATCTGTGGGGCTTGGCTGCTATCTCTAGGGGAAGCCCTGTGCGTGTTTAAAATTCAGGACCGCACAGCAGTGATGGCTCACCTTGGTGTGTTTCTGTTTTGCTGATTACTCACTTAGACTGCATTAGGGTGAGCCCGGAGCTGGCAGATTGCTGAGGTCCGTGAGTGATGTGCACACTGTTGGGAGGGAGGAAGAGAGGGGACACTCGGGGCATGGAGATTGCAAGGTAGCGGTTCTGCCAGTGTATCACGGCCCCGTGGGGTTTCCAGAGACGATTGGGAAGTTGTCCGAGTACCACACGACCTGTGGGACCACTTGGGGATTGACGTCAGAGTCTTGGAGGCAGGAGAACTGGGGGGCAATGAGCAAGAGGCTAGGACAGGGTTTGAGCGGATTCACTCCTCCTCTGGAAGGGGATCAGAGCCAGTCACCTGCAGAGAGAGACAGGTCCAATCTCGACAGCCCTAGAGGAAATTCTCCCCAGCTGAGCTGAGGGACACCAAGGCAGGGACCCACCATCATCGTCATCATCAATGGTATATATCAAATGCTTACAGTGTGCAGAGCACTGTATTAAAGCAGCGTGGCTTAGTGGAAAGGGCACAGACTTGGGAGTCAGAGGTCGTGGGTTCTAATCCCGACTGCCACTTATCAGCTGTGTGACTTCGGGCAAGTGACTTAAATTCTCTGTGCCTCAGTTACCTCATCTGTAAAATGGGGATTAAGACTGTGAGCCCCACATGGGACAACCTGATTACCTTGTATCTACCCCAGCACTTAGAACAGTGCTCGGCACATAGTAAGCACTTAACAAATGCCATCATTATTATTATTATTGTTATTCCGAGAGTACATTACAACAAAGTTGGTAGATACGTTTCCTGCCCAGAATGAGCTTACAGTCTAGACGGGCAGATGGACATTAATATAAATAAATAATTTATGATATGTACTTTATAGATATGTTCATAAGTGTGGAGGGGTTGAAAGTGGGGAGAATATCAAATGCTCAAAGGTCACAGATCCACATTCATTCATTCATTCATTCATTCATTCAATCGTATTTATTGAGAGCTTACTGTGTGTAGAGCACTGTGCTAAGCACTTGGGAAGTACAAGTTGGCGACATATAGAGACGGTCCCTACCCAGCAATGGGCTCACAGTCTAGAAGGGGGACACAGACAACAAAATCAATCAATCAATCAATCAATCAATCGTATTTATTGAGTGCTACTGTGTGCAGAGCACTGTACTAAGCGCTTGGGAAGTACAAGCTGGCAACATATAGAGACAGTCCCTACCCAACAGCAGGCTCACAGTCTAGAAGGGAGAGACAGAGAACAAAACAAAACATTTTAACAAAATAAAATAAATGGAATAGTTATGTACAAGTAAAATAAATAAATAAATAGAGTAATAAATAGAGTATTAGACTCTATTACTCTACAAAACGTGGACAGGTGTCAAGTCGGCAGAATAAATAGAATTAAAGCTAAATGCATATCATTAACAAAATAAATAGAATAGTAAATATGTACAAGTAAAATAGAGTAATAATCTGTACAAACATATATACAGGTGCTGTGGGGAGGGGAAGGAGGTAGGGCGGGAGGGATGGGGAGGAGGAGAGGAAAAGGGGGGCTCAGTCTGGGAAGGCTCTGCTGGGAAGGCCTCCAGCAGGAGAGGAGCAGAGCAGGAGAAGCAGGAGCAGAGCAGAGCAGAGCAGAGGAGGTGCAGGAGCAGAGTAGGGGAGCAGGAGCAGAGCAGTGGGAGCAAAGTAGGAGCAGGAGCAGCAAGAGCTGGAGCAGATCAGGAGCAGAGGAGCAGGAGCAGAGTAGGAGCAGAGCAAATCGGGGGCGACTTCTGGTGTGTGACGTGTGGCCGCTGGCTCCCGGGGTTCCCGAGGCTCCCGGGGGTGCAGAGCTGCAGACCCAGAGCAGTCAGCTTGCCCTCCCAGCCTTCCGTTTGCCCCCGGGCTGGTGCCCCCACCCCCACCTCCACCCGTGGCACCGGACGAAGAGGCCCAAGAGTGGCCGGCTGGCGGTTCTGGCGCTCCCTCGCAGGCGGGAATATGGCCCGCAACCCCATGCATAGATGATGCAAAAGGGAGAGAAAGCCGGGGAAAAGAGGAAGTGGCATGGACTAGTGTAGGAGCATAGTTCTGAGAGTCACAGGACCTGGGTTCTAATTCCAGCTCTGCCCACTACTTTTTGTGTGACCCTGGGCAAGTCACTTAACTTCTTTTTGCCTCATTTTCCTCAACTGTAAAATGGGATTAAATACCTGCTTTTCCTCCTAGTTAGACTGTGAGCCCCATGCAGGACAGGGGCTGGGTCAAACTAATTAACCTGTACTTACTCCAGCACTTAAAACGGTGTTTTAAAACATAGTAAGTTCAAAAAATAGCAAATGCCATTTAAAGAAAAAAAGTGTTTAATCAAGGAAGGCCTTCTGGGGAAGCAGCAAGACTTAGTAGATAAAACATGGGCTTGGGAGCCAAAAGAACCTGGATTCTAATCCTGACTCCACCACTTGTCTGCCTTGTGACCTAGGGTAAGTCACTTAACTGCTGTATGCCTCAGTTACCTCATCTGTGAAATGGGGATTAAGAGTGTGCACCCCATGTGGGTCACGGACTGTGTCCAACTTGATTAGCTTGTATCCACCCCAGCGCTTAGTGCAGTGCCTGGCACATAGTAAGTGCTTAACAAATACCGTAAAAAAAAATGATGTAACCTTAATAAGGCTTTCTAGTACAGTGCTCTGCACACAGTAAGCGCTCAATAAATATGATTGATTTCAAAGTGGGCAGAGTGGTGGACTGGCATACATGGAGGGGGAGGATGTGGGAATAGGGGTCACAGGTGAGATAGATGAAATCAAGGCACAGTGAGTAAGCCGGTGCCAGAGAAGTGAAGTGTATGGACTGGGCTATTGGAAGGGGCAAGCTGATTGGATGTTTTAAAGCTGATGGTAAGGAGTATCAGTTTGTTATAGAGGTGGACGGATAACCACTGGAGACTACTGAGGAATGGGGAGACATTGACAGAACTTTGTTTAGAAAAATGATTCAGGCAACAGAGTGAAGTATGAACTAAAGTGGGGAGAGACAGGAGGAAGGGAGGGCAATGGGGAGGCTGATGTAGTAATCATGGCAGGATAGGATAAGTGCTTAGATCAGCGTAGCAGCAGTTCGGATGGAGAGGAAAGGGCAGATTTTAGTAAGGTTGAGAAGGTAGACTCTAAAGGGCAGGGGACGTGTCTGCTAATTCCATTGTATTGTACTCTTCCAAGTGCTTAGTACAGTGCTCTACACATAGTAAGCATTCATTAAATGCAGTTGATTGATTGGTACAGGATTTGGTGACATTGAATATATGCGTTGAATGAGAGAGATGACTTGAAGACAGTGTCAAATTTACAGTCTCGTGAGATAGGGAAGATAGTGGTATTGTCTACTTTGCACATAGTAAGCACTTAATAAATGCCATTATTATTTATTTATTTATGAGAAAGACAGGGGGAGAGCAGGATTTGGGTGGGAATATAAGGAGTTCTTTTATGGACATGTTTAGTTTGAGATAACTGGCGAGACAGCCAAGTAGAGATGACCTGAAGGCAGGTGGAAATGTGAGACTACAGAAAGGGAGAGGTCAGGGCTGGAGATGGAGATTTGGGAATCTTTAGCATAGAGATGGTAGTTGAAAGCCATGGGAATGAATAAGTTCTCCAAGACAGTGGGTTTATATGGAGAAAAAAAAGGGGCACAGAACTGAGCCTTGAGTTACCCCCACTGTCCGAGAGTGGGAGGCATAGGAACAGCCAACTTGTACTTCCCAAGTGCTTATTTACAGTGCTCTGCATACAGTAAGCGCTCAATAAATACGATTGAATGAATGAAGAGCCTGCAAAAGAAACTGAGAAAGAAGCTTCTCAGGGAGATAGGAG
This sequence comes from Tachyglossus aculeatus, assembly GCF_015852505.1. Lineage (NCBI taxonomy): Eukaryota > Metazoa > Chordata > Mammalia > Monotremata > Tachyglossidae > Tachyglossus > Tachyglossus aculeatus. The sequence continues at coordinate 105,070,716 of NC_052069.1, read as the reverse complement.
GAGATCCAGGAGAGGACAGAATCTCTTTTTACTGCTTAGAGAGACCCCACCCCCACCCCAGGAAAAGAAGTATCCTGTTATTACACAGTCTTGCCATGGCCACCCGGAGTCATCACATGCATCCCCCTGTTCCAGATACAACTCTCACCCCATCCAGCCCAATGGGTTTCTGTCCTTTTCTCAATGTTCTCCAGGAAAGCAGTCTGTTCCAAACATGAGAAGCAGCGTAGCCTAGTGGATAGAGCATGGTCTGGGAATCAGAAGGACCTAGATTCTAATCCACCTCCCCTTCCGCCACTTTTCTGCTGTGTGACTTTGAGCAAGTCACTTAACTTCTCTGCCCCTCAGTTCCCTCATCTATAAAATGGGGATTAAGATTGTGAGCCCCATATGGGACAGGGACTGTATCCAACCCTATTTGCTTGTATCTACTCCAGCGTTTAGTACAGTGCCTGGCACATAGTAAGTCCTTAATAAATATCACCATCATCATCAACTGGGTTCTAAACTTGGTTCTGCCAATTGCTTGTTGCCTGACCTTGGCCCTCAGTTTCCTCAGCTGTAAAATAAGATTTCAAAACCTGTTCTCCCCTTACTTAGACTATGAGTCTCGTGTGGGACAGGGACTGTGTCCAACCTGACTACCTGATTAACTTGTATTTATCCCAGTACTTAGAACAGTGCTTGACACAAAGAAAGCACTTAACAAATGTAATAATGATAATAATAATTTTGTTGTTAAGTGTTTCAGGGCTCTGTGAGAAGAAGCAATGTGGCCTAGTGGAAAGAGCATGGGCCTGGGCCTCAGGGGCCTCAGGATCTAATCCCGACACCACCACCTGCCTGCTGTGTTTACCTTGGGCAAGTCACTTAACTTTTCTGTGCCTGGTTCCTCAGCTGTAAAATGGGGATTAAAGACTTTTTTCCCTCTTACAACCCATGCAGGACAGGGATTCTGTCCAAGATGATGATCTTGTAATAATAATAACAGCAATAGTAATTGTGGCATACATTAAGGGCTTACTACTTGCCAAGCATTGAAGTGCAGGAGTGGATAAAAGATAATCAGGTCAATCACAAACCCTGTCCCAAATGGGGTTCAGTCTAACGGGGAGAGAGAGAACAGGTCTTGGATGAACATGAAGAAACTGTGGCCCAGAGAGGTTAAGTGACTTGCACAAGGTCACACCAAAGGCAAGTGCCAGAGCTGGGATGAGAACCCAGGTCCTCTTACACCCAGCCCCATGCCCTTTACCCTAGGCCACTCTCTTTCTCTATCCCAGTGCTCAGCACAGTGCAAATTGGCACATAGTAAGCACTTCAGAGACGTAATGTTATCATCATTATTATTGTTATTGTTACTATTTTTATTATGAGAAAAACTCACAGGTCTGTAAAGAACCTTCACTGTGAGAATGGTCTGGACAAAGGGCACTAGAGGGGTGGGAGCAGAGGTGGCTTCTTCCTTGCTAGTACTTACATAGTAAGCATCCTCCGAACTCTGGCCCTGTTCGGTTCGGTTGTCCCCCTGGGGTGCAGAGAAGAGTGGAAGCCCAGGATTTGTTTTTCCATGGTAGGCCTCGTTTTCTTCCCCAAGCTGGTCAGAGAGAAAGGAAGTCATTCCAGCCCCTTTCTCTTGCTTGGTGAGAACAGGTTTAATGGTGCCTGACCGGTTTCAAGGACCAGATGGATTATGGAAAATGTAAGGGGGAGGAGGGGGGGACAGGACGATTTTCATTTCTGTTGTCTGTTAGAGCAGGAAGAATGAAGATATCACCTTTGTTTCACCAGAATAACATTTTTGTTTGATTGCAAATGTAATTATATCAGAATACCAGTGTTGAAATTTAATTTTCCGAAACAAGGAGACAGACTTCGGAGCTGGCAGCATCTGTTTCTGACATGATTCCCTGTCTCTCCTCTCCACTCGTCCTGCAGAATTGCCTAATGATTTCTCACACGTTCAAAGGGCGCAAGTCGTTGTTGATTCCAAACGTGCGGCAGTCAGCGGCTTTCCGAGAGGCACCATCTTCTCTGCAGCTCTGCTGGTGGCCGGGTTATTAAAAAGCAGAGAGGGCTTGTCAATAAGAGCTGCTCTGATGGTGACATCTCCCAATAAACTTGAGATAGTTCCCTCTTCTCCATCTCCTTCCCCCTGTGTGTGTGTGTGTGTGTGTGTGTGAGTGTGTGTGTGCGCACGTGGTGGGGGCGGGGGGAGCAGAAGGAGGAATGGGGCGGCCACCTCAGTCAGCCTTTGCCCGTAAATTTTCATGGCTGCATTCGGCCTGGTGAGGAGCATATGAGGACAGAATGTGGATTGAAATCGGTGCAGTGTGCCGGCAGTAAATCAGGGAGGATGGGTGGCCTATAAAGCACCCTCCTGAAGACTTTTATTTTGTATTGTGGACAAGAAATGGTCTTTATAAGACACCATTCACCCTGGCAGATTTATGGCGATGCTCCCCATTGCCGCCAGCCTGCGTTTATCACCCTTCCTCAAGCCACCCTGGAAGCCAGCACTTGTTCTTCCCAGCCCCCTTGTCAGCCTGCTTTGGTCTCCAATTTGGGCTGGCCGGGCCTCTCCTGAGGCTGTTTCTTACACTTCGGCCCTGGGTAAACCTCCCCTGGACTCAGCTGTCTACACAGTTCAAGTGGATCATTCCTTTGGGAGGGTGCAAATTCTGCCCCATAATGGGACTAAGCCAGCTTGGATTTTGGACAGGGCTCTCACTTCCAAAAAGCTCGGATAAATCTGCTGGGGTTCCCTTTTATGTAGAACCAGGGTTGTTGGGTTGGAAATGGAAGGTTGGAGAGGTCAGCTCTTGAGGCTTGGGTGGAGCAGAAAAAATGGAATTCTAGGCTCAGGGGAGGCTGGACTCCCCAGGGAATCACTAGAATGGGGTGTCATCCTTGACCTGTTAACCCAGTCTGCCACCCTGGGCTGAAACTGGGCAGCTTTAGATGGACAGAGGAACCCAAATGTGGGGATGTCCTGTAAAGCCCAAGGGAGCCCTCTGGGCACAGTGGGGGTGGGCATTCTGGGGGAGGCAGTAGGGTGTCTCTTAGAAAACCCTAGGTGACTGGCTGATCAGGGCCTGCTAGCCCACTATCTGCACCCCGCCAACCTTCTTTAAGTGAAGCAGCATGGCTCAGTGGAAAGAGCACGGGCTTTGGAGTCAGAGGTCATGGGTTCAAATCCTGGCTCCGCCAATTGTCAGCTGTGTGACTTTGGGCAAGTCACTTAACTTCTCTGTGCTTCAGTTACCTCATCTGTAAAATGGGAATTAAGACTGTGAGTCCCCTGTGGGGCAACCTGATCACCTTGTTACCTCCCCAGTGCTTAGAACAGTGCTTTGCGCATAGTAAGCGCTTAACAAATGCCTTCATTATATCATTTTATTATAATAAGTGTGTACTGCGTATACATGCACCTCACTGTCCCCAGTGACTTTTGGCATTGGGGTGATGTAGTGATTTCCAGCCAGTAGAGCGTATCCTCCAAGTTTAGACATACAGGGCCACAACTAATTCTCTGCCCACTGGGGGATATCTCTTGTTATCTCATAGACCCTCACTCCCTCTCTGTCTCAGGTTTCAAGAATGTTTGTCTGATTGCAATCCATCACCACCCCATTGTCACAGAAATCCCCGGTGCCCACTGGGCATAAGGGCACAGCAAATGTGAAACATTAGATTTATTTACAGTCACACACTCCAAACTCTTACTAACATAAACCTCTCAATCTTCCCAGTGGTAAATTTGTCAAGGGATGGTCTGGCCGAGTTCTTCTAGCTCAGGTGCATTGTAATTCCTAATGAGGCCCGAGTGTTCTGTTTGGTTGCATTCAGAGATGTGGGGGCATGAATCTCATGACACGTCCCTTCAAACCTGTTTCCGGACCTTCTGGTCCTCCGTTTCTCCATCTGTGAAATGGAGAGGACTCACTGTGTCGTAACTTGGGGTGGGGAGGAGGGGATGTGGATTTCCTCTAGACTGTAAACTCATTCTCTAGATTGTAATCTCACTGTGGGTAAGGAATGTGTCCATTTATTGTTATATTGTAGTCTCCTAAGTGCTTATTACAGTGCTCTGCTCACAGTAAGCTCTCAAATACGATTGAATAAATGAACTGATGAATGACTTTGGGAAGCAGTTGGAGATCTGCAGGAAGAAAGTTGAACATCAGTCTGAGGTGGGAGCACATGGAGCTACTAGATTGTGGGTCTCATGGACCCAAATTGCCTGACCTCAGATCTGATCAAACACTGGGCCCACACTGGCTTATGATCTGGTAGGGTGGTGGTCTCAGTGCCTGGTATGTAACAAGGAAATTTTTATTTTACATTAGAGCTGTCTGAGAGTCCCATGTCCACCCCCATCTATCTCATAAGGGAAGAGATGCACAAGCGTTAGAACCAGGAGTAATTAAGAGAGAAGACAGTTTTTGAGAACTGAGTCCTTTTTTTTGGTCTAACTGACACCTATTTCCCCATACTAGGTAGCAGATGGTCCCCAGTCTGTCTATTGCATTGTTTTCCAGTTTTTCAGTTGTCTGCTTCCTCCAGAGGAAGCTCTTGATTGGAAAGCAAATGTAAACATAGAGAACATTTACAAGGAGGAGATTTCCCTCTGCACTGATGAATAGGGGTGAAGGTTCCAAACTCACCCATCTTCATGATGCCAAGGTGTCTGGGGTGGGTGGGCCTGGTGGGCTCTGACTCAAGGTGGAGGTGGGGAATAGCCACACAGACAGAAGTTTGGAAACTTAAGGCCGGGCAGCTACTCACCAAGATCAGCAGAGATACTGAACTCAATCCCACAGCTCTTATGTACGTGTCTTTCAATTATATATTATGAATTATTTATTCGTATTTATGTCTGTCTCCCTCTCCAGACTGTAATCTCCTTTTGGGCAGGGAACAAGTCTACCAACTCCTATGTTTTACCCTCCCAAATGCATAGTACAGTTCTCTGCACACCGTAAGTCCTCAATAAATACCACTGATTGATTGAGTGATTGTAGTTGTAGTCCTTTTCTGATCTTAAGGAGTTACTGTTCCTTCCAGCTACTGTCCTCCTCTCTGGGAGTGAATGACACTCGACCAGAATCAAGTCAGCTAGACTAGGCCTGAGTCCCTGCCATCTTTACAAATCTTCTCCTTTTAGAAATAGGTCAGTGGCCACACTCTGCTCAGGCATCCTTATCTCTTCCCCTTTTCCCCACACCAGCACTACGCTGACTGGAGTCCTGACCATGGAGAGAAGATATCGGAGGCCCCATACCTTGGCCTCTACTTCCCACTGTACTTGGTGTCTTGACAGGCCCCGCTCCCTCTCTCTATTTCCTTACTTTGTCTCTCCACTCAAACAGCAATGTGGAGGGGCCCTGACACTACTCGCACTGTATTTGTTAAGCACTTACTCTGTGCCAGTAAGTGCTACTGTACTTACTGCTAACTGTACTAAGCACTGGGGCGGATACAAACAAATCAGTTTGGACACAGTCCTTGTCCCACATGGGGCTACCAGTCTCAATCCCCATTTTACAGATGAGGGAACTGAGGCCCAGAGAAGTGAAGTGACTTGCCCAAGGTCACACAGCTGACAACTGGCAGACCTGGGATTAGAATCCATGACCTTTTGACTCTCAGGCTGGTGCTCTAGCCACTGCCCCCTCCTTCTTCTTCCCCTTCCCGTCCCCCCGCCCTACCTCCTCCCCCTCCCCAAAGCACCTGTGTGTATGTTTGTATGGATTTATTACTCTATTTATTTTACTTGTACATATTTACTAGTCTATTTATTTTATTTTGTTAATATGTTTTGTTTTGTTGTCTGTCTCCCCCTTCTAGACTGTGAGCCCATTGTTGGGTAGGGACCATTTCTATATGTTGCCAACTTGTACTTCCCAAGTGCTTAGTACAGTGCTCTGCGTACAGTAAGCACTCAATAAATACGACTGATTGAATGAATGAATGATCTAGGTTAGTGTGATCCAGGACACTCCGTTAGAATGGAAGCTCCTGGTGGGCAGGCAATGTGTCACTTCATTATTCTGTACTGCCCAATCGCCTGGCACAGTGCATTGCCCCAAGTGGGCCCTCAATCAGTGCTACCACTACTATTGCTACTGTCTCTACTACTACTACCACTACTAGGTAGCATTTTGAGGGTGTGGTTTATTGGAACTGGGCCACTCACGTTCTGCTTTATGTCCTGTTTCTGCCCAACTTCCTTACCACTGTTCTCTGCTCTCCATAAATAGCATCTTTTCATAATGAATTTTTGTTTTGGTGAAAGGAGTCTGCCTGCCCATAATTAACCAAATCTTCAGAGAGGAAATGCTCTCCTTACCGCGGATTTACTTATTGCATTTGAACATATTCTGACTCCCGTTGTTCTGTTGACACTGGGACAGACCAGTAATTGTGATTTGTTGGTTGAAGCCGGTAAAGTTTGCCCCAAACAGGGAAGCCTCGTGATTCTTGAGAACTGTTCAACAGGGCTCTATCCAAATTTTCTCCCCTGCTGATCTCTTGCAGGAAATGAAAATGCTTAGTTTTGCTCATGGTAAGGGGTGTAGGGGCTCTCTCCTTGTTGTGATGAAAGGAATCGGCTGAGGCAGAAGTCAGAGGGTCCAAAAGCTCTGCTCGACTCCTCTCCCAGAGGTTAGCCTCTCTGAGCACCAGTTGGAGGCTGGTGGACAGGCCCCTCAGGCCAAGAGGCTAAAGACTGAATCTCTCTGGCCTGGGGCTGTTCAGAGTTGAGGCCGTAGCACAGGCCTGAAGACAGCAGGTGAGAAGCAGCATGGCCCAGTAGTTAAAAGCACGGGCCTAGTAGCCAGAGGAGCTGGGTTCTAATTCTGTTTCTTCCACTTGCCTGCTGTGTGACCTTGGGCAAGTCACTTAAATCTCTGTGCCTCAGTTACATTATATGTATCCTGGGGATTAAGACTGTGAGCCCCATGTGGGGACATGGACTGTGTCCAACCTGATTAGCTTATAACTAGCCCAGTGCTTTGTACAATGTCTGGCACATAGTAAGCACTTTACAAATACCATTTGAAAAAAAAATAAGACAGCCTGGGCTTTGGGACTGTCAAACCACCAGTGGACCAACAGCCATTCTCCACTTATGTTGGCAGAGGATCAGGGTTGGCCTGAGACCAGAGCAAGTTTTGTGGGGGTAGAAAATTTGAGATAAATCTGCTCATCCCTGTTTTCTCTAGAATCCCTGACTAACCCCATCCTTTGAAAATTTCCACTGCTTAACAACATTCTGGCCTGACAAGCTCAAAACTGGGCTGGACAGGAAGGGGAAGGAATTAGGGAATTCACCAGAAGGAAAGGAGTGAAGCCAAAAGCACTGTACCAAATGCGTGGGAGAGTTCTGATGGAGGTAAAAGACACAATCTCTACCTTTAAGGAGCTTACAGTCTAAGGGGGAATTAATAACTTGCCTCTCTCATCTCCCTTCCTCAGGAGCAGCTCCAGGATCTTAAATCGATACTGTTTAGAATGTGGGGGTGGCCTTCTCAACTGGGGAAACAGAGGTTGAAAAAGGGGCCATCCCAGCCCATTGTGTCAGGGTAAATCAGAGGCTAAGACTGAGCAGCAAGTCCTTGGGGGCCTCAATTTTAACCTCATTGGCTTGGATGCTTGGAGGACTTTTGAATATTTCTCCCAACTGGGATCCAGGAAGGGAAACAGTGATGCCTGGTGGGAAGGTGATTGTAATTCTGACCTTGCAGAGGACCAGTGAATTATATCACTCTGGACAGATTTGGACTCCCAGAATACGACTTCCAGAGATATCCCTGGAACCAGATTAACTCTGGAGGAGGCTTCCTACTTGAAGATTCCATTTGAACTGACGTATTTCCCACTCTCTCCCTCTATCTCCTTTCTCTTCCCCCTACATTCTCCCCTCTCTCTTTTTCACTCTTTCTTTATCTCTTCCCCTCCCTTCTCCCCTGACCTTCCTCTTTCTCCCTCTCCTGAGGGTTGTGTTACTAAGTGAGGAGCTTGAGCCGGCCTTGCTTTTCTCAGAGTCAAATGCCTTCCAAGAGGGACCATCTGCCTGACCCTCCCTTCAGGTAAATCATTTCCATGATCCCCAGGTTTCCATTTCCATCCAAGCTCATGCCCAGCCTGCGTGCCCACTCATACTTGTTGGTTTTTCCCATAATTCATCCCTGATTGCCCAATTACCCTCTCGCCACCACCTCCGAGAATATTTATCTGGCTTGTTCTCGTATGAAATGTTGACAGTTCAGTAATCACCTGGCAGAGAACAATCAGGGCAAGGCTGCAGGTTGGTTTCTTAAAAACCTTCAAACACACATGGAAAATAATATCCCTGAAGTTGGGGTGGGGGTGAGGGGCAATGTCTTGCCATGATACCCCACAGGTCTTGGGGAGATGCTGATAGGCAGCCCTGGGAAGGTCTTGAAGGCACATGTTCTCCAGGAGGCCTTCCCTGACTAAGCCCCCCATTTCCTCTTCTCCCACTCCCTCTGCATTGCCCTGACTTGTTCCCTCTGTTCTTTCCCCCTCCCAGCCCCACAGCACTTATGTACCTATCTGTAATTTATATTTTTTTATATTACCGTCTGTCTTCCCTCCTCCCCCAGATTGTAAGCTCGTTGTGAGGAGGGAATGAATCTGTTTATTGTTGTATTGTACTCTTCCAAGTGCTTAGTACAGTGCTCTGCACACAGTAAGAACTCAATAAATATGATTGATTGAATGAATGAAGTCTTCAGCAGCCTCCTACGAGTCATGGAGTTTATCACTGTGATTAAGGGGAGGTTTGGGAGGAGGGACCCTGAATATGCCAGAGGAGCTGGGATCCAGAGGCAGTGCCATATAGAAAAGAGGTAGTTCAGCAGTTCAGGTGTTCACTTTGCCCCACCCTCCTCTCTGCTTGCTCTTCCATTCATCTGTCAGGGCAAACAGAAATACCTAGGGCTCAGTTCTCTTCCACAGCGAGTTTGAGCCATCAACATCCCCCGACGGCCCTGAGGAGGCTGCTGTGAGAAGATCTGTGGTGAAGACTTCTGGGGTTTGTAAGGAGAAGCAGTCTGCAGAACTAAAGTGTAGTTTAGCCTCATCAACAGCTGCATTTCCTTTCCAGTTGGAGTAGGAGGGGAGTGGATCAGAGAGGCAAGACATGGCGAGATGCAATCAATCAGTTAGTCATATTTATTGGGCACTTACTATATACAGAAAACTGTACTAAGTATGTGGCAGAGTACAATATAGCAGTGCTTAGACATGTTCCCTGCCCACAATGAACTTACAGTCTAGAATGGGAAAAAGACATTAATATAAATAAATTACAGATATTTATATAAGTGCTTTGGGGCTGAGGGAGGGGTGAAAAAGGGTGCAAATCCAAGTGCAAGGGTGACACAGAAGGTAGAGGGAAAAGAGGAAATGAGAGCTTAGTTGGGGAAGGCCCCTTAATAATAATAATAATAATAATGGCATTTATTAAGCACTTACTATGTGCAAAGCACTGTTCTAAGCACTGGAGAGGTTACAAGGAGATCAGGTTGTCCCATGGGGGGCTCACAGTCTTAATCCCCATTTTACAGATGAGGGAACTGAGGCACAGAGAAGTTGAGTGACTTGCCCAAAGTCACACAGCTGACAATTGGCAGAGCTGGGATTCAAACCCATGACCCCTGACTCCAAAGCCCATGCTTTTTCCCCTGAGCCATGCTGCTTCTCTAAGCAGCAGAGTGAATTGTGACCTGGAGTGGGGAGAGATGGGAGGCAGGGAGGTCAGCAAGGTGGCTGATACAGTAATCAAGGATAGGTGCTTGGATTAACATGGTAGCAGTTTGGATGGAGAGGAAAGGGTGGATCTTAGTGAACTTGTGGAAGTTTAAATGACAGGATTTGATGACATCAAATATGTGTGTTGAACGAGAGAGATGAGTAGAGGATAACACCTAGGTTACAGGCTTGATCAATCAATCAATTGTATTTATTGAGCACTTACTGTGTGCAGAGCACTGTACTAAACACTTGGGAAGTACAAGTTGGCAACATATAGAGACAGTCCCTACCCAACAGTGGGCTCACAGTCTAGAAGGCTTGAGAGATAGGAAGGATGGTGGTGTTGTCTACAATGGTGGGAAAGTCAAGGGGAGGACAGGATTTGGGGGGAAAGATGAGGTGATCAGTTTGGGATGTGTTAGGTTTGAGGTGTCAGTGGGACATCCAAGTAGAGATATCCTGAAGGCAGGAGGAAATGCAAGACTGCACAGAACAAGAGAGGTCAGGGCTGGAGATATAGATGTGGGAGTCATTTCAAGACCCTCCCTGGCCCAGCCATCTGGCTTCTCCTTCTGGAAAGATAGAGCTAGGATGCTGACAATTAGAACAGACTGGTAATCTGAATGGAAGGTTAGCTTAGTTCATCAGCCAAAAATCCCAGACAATGGAAAAAAGTGGAATGTGTGCTTGTCCATGAGAGCCAAGTCCCAGTTGGCTTGCTTGCCCCAACTCTCAGTGATCTCATCTAGCTTCAGCCTCAGTGAGCTCAAATACTCATCTTTCATCCAGGTTGCCAGAGCTGCTGCAGAAGGAAGCCTTTTGGTTGTTCCAGGATCCCATCCTGGAGAGGATTGGTCTCATCCATCCCCCAGCCCTGCGATCTTGGCCCTAGGCTGCTGAGAATAGCCCAGCATCCGTGTCTGGCCCAGATGTCACCCGGGAGGGCGTTTGATCCTCTGTAAGTTACTTGAGAGGAGGGGACCTTCGGGGAGCCAAGAGGACTGTTTAGTCTGGCCTCAAGAAGGCAATTAAGAAAGAAACATGAGCATTTTCGGATGGGGAGGGTTGGAAGGCCAAGGGAGGGCTGGCTCCATCGTTCGAGCTGTTCAAAAACCAGGCGATGAGGAGCTGTAGCAGGGACCCCCCCCAAGGAAGGGCCCTTCCTCTTCTGATCTGACTGACAATCAATGTTCCCCACTTCAAAGTCTTACTGAAGGCACATCTCCTCCAAGAGGCCTTCCAAACTAAGCTCCACTTTTCCTCATCTCCCACTCCCTTCTGCATTGCCCTGACTTGCTCCCTTTGCTCCCTTCTCTCAGCCCCAAAGCCCTTAAGTACATATTTGTAATTGTGTTTATTTGTATTGATGTCTGTCTCCCCTACTCTAATAATAATAATAATAATAATAATAATAATAATGGTATTTGTTAGGCACTTACTATGTGCCCAGCACTGTTCTAAGTGCTGAGGTGGATACAGGCAAATCGGGTTGGACACAAGAGTCCCTGTCCCACATGGGGCTCACAGTCTCAATCCTCATTTTACAGATGAGGGAACTGAGACTGAAAGAAGTGAAGTCACTTGCCCAAGGTGGCAGTGCTGGGATTAGAACCCATGACCTCCTAACTTCTAGGCCCATGCTCTAGCTTGGCTTAATGGAAAGAGTGCGGGCTTAGAAGTCAGAGGTCATGGGTTCTAATTCCGGCTCCACCACTTATCAGTTGTGTGACTTTGGGCAAGTCACTTCACTTCTCTGTGCCTCAGTGACCTCATCTGTAAAATGGGGATGAAGACTGTGCGCCCCACATGGGACAACCTGATTACCTTGTATCTACACCGGTGCTTAGAACAGTGCATGGCACATAGTAAGAGCTTAACAAATACCATCATTATTATTTATTATTATTATGCCAAGTTGCTTCTCAAGACTTTGACCTCATTGTGGGCAGGGAATGTAAATGTTTATTGTTGTACTTTCCCAAGCATTTTGTACAGTGCTCTGCACAGCGTAAGCACTCAATAAATATGATTGAATGAATGAAAGGGCTCTGGGGCACTGCTGTTTCCTCAGGGCTTGGGTATCTGCCCACCTTCCTCAGCTAGTCAGGGGACCACAATCTGTTACCTCCACCAAGATGGCTTTCACAAATGCTGTAGGAAGATGGTGTTTTTACCCTCATCACTTAACAAACGCAACAATTATTATCATTATTATTGCTATTATTCTGTTGCTGACCTCTTGCCCACTGAATAGTTTAATATTCCTTTAAGTGGCCTGGGTAGAAAACACTCCCGTGAATAAAGAGGTTTTTCTGTAGGGGGAAAATGTTGAAGTGTCTATGAACAGCATGAAGTGAAAAAGCAGGATAATGCTCTTTAAATCAAGCATTCAGAGCTTTTCCCACACCATTCTCTTTACCTAAGAAGTGAGGAGAAAGACATTCATTCTTAAAGGTCACTTATGTCCTCGAAGCCCCAGAAATCTTTTGTTTGTTTCCACATATCCATGGGGTCTGCATGGCCTCAGTTTGTTGGACAGTCTGATCCTTCTTGAATTTATAAAATGGCCTTCTGACACTTGACCTTCCTGCCGGCTGGATCTGTTTATGATGTGTTTTCTGGATGTTAGTGGTGTCCATTGCAAGAGCGTTTTACAAGGCTTGGAGGGGAGGAGAGTATTCAGCGGATGTTCTTGTCATGGTAACAAGGGGAAATAATGAATGTCATCCAAGGCTTCTTGGAGCCTTGAGAAAATAACACTGCTACCCCCTATGCTTCAACAGAAACTTCTGTGGAGCTGTTAAAAGTCAGCCAATCAATAATTGTATTATTGAGCTCCTAATGCGTGCCGAACATTGTTCTTAGCCTTTGGGAGAGTAAACAGACAGGATTCTTGGCCGCCAGGATTTTACAATCTAATGGGGAAAACAGACTCTTAAACAGTTTGTAGACAGGAGGAAAAAGGACAGAGGACTGTGTACACGAGTTAGTGCTTATATCATAGGGTAGGTAGGATGTGTGCATAAGGGCTTCAGGAAGATGTTGTGAGTATACCTGTGGCTCTGGGGTACAGAAGCACTGATGCGGCAGATTAGAGGACACAGTCTGCCCGTTGTGTAGAAATTAGAGATTAATTAAGGAAGTTTCTTGAAGGAAATGTGCTCTCAGAAGAGCTTTGAATTTGGGGAAGGCTGTGTTTGTTGGATTTGAAATGGGAGGGAGTTCCAGGAAGGGAAAAAGGCATGTGCAAGAGGGCGGCGGCAGAATAATAATAGTAATTGTGATATTTGCCCCATGCTTGCTATATGCCAAGCACTGGAGTAGATACAAGATAATTAGGTTGGACATAGACCCTGTCCCACACGGGGCTCGTAGTCTAAAGGGGAGGGAGAACAGTTTTTGAATCCCCGTTTTAGAGATGAGGAAACTGAGGCACAGAGAAGTTAAGTGACTTGCCTAAAGTCACACAGCAGGAAGGTGGCAAAGTCAGGAGTAGAATCTAGGTCCTATAACTTCCAGGACTGTGCTCATTCCCGTAGACCATAAGCTCACTGTGGGCAGGGAACATGTCTACCAACTCTGCTAATATTGTACTCTCCCAAGAGCTTAGTATCCATTCATTCATTCAGTCATATTTATTGGGTGCTTACAGTGTGTGGAGCGCTGTACTAAATACTTGGGAGAGTACAATGCAACAATAAACAGACTCATTCTCTGCCCACAACAGGTTTACAGTGCTATGCACATAGTAAGTGCTCAAGAAATACAAGTGATTGGTTTCCAATAGGCCAGACTGCTTTGTCTCAGAACAGATAAGAATGGGACAGAGTGAGAAGATGAACTTGGAGAAGCAGCATAGCCTAGATGATGGAGCATAGCCCTGCGAGTTAGAAAGACATGGGTTCTAATCCTGGCTTCACCACGTGTTTGCTGTGTGACCTTGGTCAAGTCATTTAACTTCTCTTTGCCTCAGTTACCTCATCTGTAAACTGGAGATTAAGACTATGAGCCCCAGGAGGGACAGGGACTGTGCCCAACCTGATTTGCTTGTTTCCACCCCAATGTTTAGTACTATGCCTGGCACATAGTAAGCACTTAACAAATACCACAGTTATTATTGAGAGGAATGGAGAATGTCCCCAACCTGATTTGCTTGTTTCCACCCCAATGCTTAGTACTATGCCTGGCACATAGTAAGCACTTAACAAATACCACAGTTATTATTGAGAGGAATGGAGAATGTGACCTGGGAGGTAGAGGGAGAAGAGAGTGGGTAGACAGGAAGTAGAGAGCTGATTGAGGCATTGAAAAGTCAACAGTTTCTGCCTGATGCAGAGAGGAAGGGGTAACCATTTGGGGATTTTGAGATGTGTGGTGAAAATTGATTCAACAGTGGAATGGAGTATGACCTGAGAGGGGAAATTGGAGTTAGGGAGACCAGTGAAGAGAGTGATGCAGTCATGAAGCCTGGATGTGACAAGTGCCTAGACCAACGTGGTAGCGATTTTGATGGAGAGAAAGAGGTATATTCTGGAATGTAGTAGGGGAACACTGGAAAGAATTTGCCAGCAGTAGGATTGAATGTTTGAATGTAGTTTGAATGTAGGATTTGAAAGCGAGTAGTAGTAGTTGTAGTAATAATAGTAGTTGTATTTATTGAACACCTACTGTGCGTAGTGAGGGAGGAATCCAGGTTAATGCCAAAGTTATAGGCTTCAGAGAAGGGGAGAATGATGATGTCAACTCTGATGGGGAAAGTCCTAGAGGCTCCTCTAGAGTCCCCACAGTGGTCTCTGAGGAATAGGAGTTGGGAGAGTTAAAGGCATATGCTGGCTGTCGCCCACTCAAGTGGCTGAACTCTCAAACCCCCAAGGATGTCAGAACAAACATATTATGAAAGTTAAGAAAATGACATGGCAGAGTGTACTCAGAACTTGTTAGGTTCATTGTTGTAGACTACGATAAGCCCCAGCTCCAGAATAGTTCAGCCAGTACACATTGGAGTAGGTTTTCCGGCTAAACCTTTCAGAGTAGCCCGGCTGAGGAGGCTTCTGCTGGTTGTAATCCAAAAAGAGGCACAGCACTTTCTGATTTGAGGCACCAAACATGCTTTAATCCTTTCCCTTCTACTCACTGTTGGGTAGGGCTCCATGCAGGACCAGAGGATAGAGCTCGTCCAATTGTCCCAACCAGGATCCGAGACTTTGTCGGCCCTTCCACAGTGGAAAGCTGGGATAGTGTAGACTGTAACCTCTAGACTGTAAGCTCGCTGTGGGCAGGGACTACGTCTACCAACTCTGTCATATTGTACTCTCCCAAGTGCTTAGTATGGTGCTCTGCACACAGTAAATGTCAATAGATACAATTGACTAATTGGTGTAGTACTTGCACAAGCACTTAGTGCAAGGCTCTTGCACACTGCAAGCTCTCAATAAATGTGATTGATTGATGGATTGATTTCATTTCTCCAATATGTTAATCATAGTTGATGGCTGCGAGTGAGTTTCAGGCAGCAGGCTACAGTGACCCATAAGAAACAATCGGACTCCCTTTCCCCTGCAGAAGTCAAAGGTGAATCCCATCACCACATTTTAAGCAGCAGTGGGAAGGAGGTGCGGTTTACTCATGTTGAGGCCCTAACAGAGTTAATGAGGCTTCTAAAATTTGAGCCCTGGAAGGATCTGGCTCATAAGAAAGCTTTGTGAAACTGTCTGCCTACCTTAGGCAATCTAACACTGCCAGGGCTGTCTCAGTCAAGTGCTCACAGCGGGCAGAGCCTTACATACAAAGCACTTGGGTCCCTGTGTCAGAGAAACAACATGGTCTTTGGTCTCCAGGAGTTCCCAGTTCAGTTGGAGAGCAGGATAGACAGGGTTCCTGTCCTTGGAGGAGACAGCTTACTGTGCTCTCCCAAACTCTTAGTACAGCACCCTGCAAACATTTAAGTGCTCAGTAAATACTTATGTATGATAGAAATATAAACTACAGATAAGGCAGATAGGGCAGGCATGCACATACACACATGTAACACCATATTTATATATAGATAATTATAATAATTAATAATAACTGTGCTTTTGTTAAGTGCTTACTAAATGCCAAGCCCAGTACTAAGCCCTGGGGTAGATGTAAGGTAATCAGATCATACACGGGGCTCACAGTCTAAACGGGAGGGAGAACAGGTATCGAATCCCCGTTTTGCAGATGAGGGAACTGAGGCATAGAGAAGTTCAATGATTTGCCAAAGGTCACACAGCAGGTACATGGGGGAGCATGGGTTATAACCCAGGTCCCCTGATTCCCAGGCCTATGATCTTTCCACTAGGCTATGCTGCTTTTTTCATACAGATATGACGAGATTCTGTTCAGGGGGGAGGGAGGTCACATACTGTACCAGCATACTGTAATAAACGTATTGAAGAGGAGGATTGAAGTAAATCCAGGAAAGCTTCCTAGAGGATGGGATCCTGAACTGTCAAATTGGGAAGAGAAGTGGGAAAAGAGGTGGGATGGTGGACTGCATAACTCCATAACAAATGAGCAACTTCCTGAAGCTTCTCTCAGGGGATTCCTCCCTTTGGGGACCACAGTGGAAAGGGAAAGAGGGAAGACCAATTCCTCGTGATGCTGATTGAGGTGATGAGTGAGATTTCCTAGCCCTGAAGGAACCTGCCTTCACTTCTGGGTGATACTGTGCCCCCACTAATATGACTCCTTGGGCAAGTCACTTCATTTCTTGGTGTCTCAGTTACCTCATCGACAAAATGAGGCTGAAGACTGTAAGTCTCTTGTTGGACTTGAACTGTGTCCAATCTGATTAGCTTGCATCTGCCCCCATGCTTAGTACAGGGTCTGGCACACTCCGCAATTTGAACAATTACTCTGCCCCGCATCAATGCCTTATTGAAAGCACATCTCCTCCACGAGGCCTTCCCAGACTAAGCCCCATTTTTCCTCATCTCCCAATCCCTTCTGCGTCACCCTGACTTGCTCCCTTTGCTCTTCCCCACTCCTAGTCCCAGTACACTTATGTACATATCTCTAATTTTACTTGTATTGATGTCTGTCTCCCCCTCTCTAGACTGTAAGCTCATTGTGGGCAGGGAATGTCACTGTTTATTGTTGTATTGTACTTTCCCAAGTGCTTAGAACAGTGCTCATAGTAGGTGCTCAATAAGTATAATTGAATGAATGAATGAATGACTAAAGTGCTTAACAAATGCCATATAAAACAAAAAGAAAAACAAATTATGGGTGTTTCTACATAGCCTGTCTCTCTCTGGCCTAATAGCACAGTATTATCTGTGATGGTAAGAGACTTGCAATCTTATTCTTCCCCCTCCCCGCCCCCCTTTCTAAAAAAATATTTTTTTGGCACAACTTCAGGAAAGAAGAGACTTTAAGACATTTCTGTCAAAACACATTTCCCATATACATTTCACATCCCGGCATTATCCTTGTAAATGACAAAAAGAAAAAAAAATCCGGGCATAATCTTATCTATTTTTCAATATGGTTACATTATAGATGTAATATTCATAAAGATACCCAGCATACAGGAAATCAGCTGGTCGGACTGAAACCATTTTGCTGTGGGGTTCTCGGAGATGCCTGCTCCGTAGGTGTCGAGACAGGAAGATTGATGTTTTCCATATGCATCACCTCGGAACGACGGTGCACATTAAGTGGAGCAGCAGTTCTTCCACGCTCCGCCTCGGTCGGCTCGTTTCCTCCGGAAACCCAGCTGCTCTGGACTGAACCCCCTGCCTGGCATGTGGTCCAGACATATCCCTAGCCCATCCAACTGATAGTTCCACTTAGGCCCCTGGAGACTAGAGAGACTAGAGAACATTTGGACCCTGAATCTGACTTCCCCCCTCAGCTGACATCTGGGGGCCTCAGTTTCCAGCTGCTGGCCCGGCCCAGTAGCCTGGTGGAGCTGTGTCGGTGGGTACTGGGGTCTTGGTGGGTACTGGGGTCTCCTCACCCCTCTCTCAGATGGAATCACTCCAGAAACCTCCAAACGAGAGGTCAGACACTCAATGGCACCTTCTAATAATAATGGTAAGATCTGTTAAGCGCTTACTAGGTGCCAAGTGTTATACTATGGAGCCCCTAGCTAAGGTTACTTGGTACCCAAGATTAACTTTCCCTTAGGGAGGGGTTAGCTTCTGAAAATTGAGCTTGTTGTCCCCTCCCTCATTGTGTGGGGCTAGCTTAAGTGATGGTCACGGTTGGGTACAAAAGGCTCTCTTGGGTGTGGAGCCCAAGGTGGCAGTCACACGGTCATTAACGGAGGGGCCAGCCTCTCCCTGGTCCTTCCTATTGCTAAGAAGGTTGAAGGTTCTAATCCCGACTCTGCCACCTGTCTGCTGTGTGACCTTGGGCAAGTCACTTCACTTCTCTGTGCCTCAGTTACCTCATCTGTAAAATGGAGATTGACACTGTGAGCCCATGTGGGACAGGGACTAATCTGATTTGCTTGAATAATAATAATAATAATAATGGTATTTTTTAAGCTCTTACTATGTGCACAGCACAGTTCTTGAGTCCACCCCAGAGCTTAGTATAGTGCCTGGCACCTAGTAAGTGCTTAACTAATACCGTAATTATTATTATTATTAAGGCCAAGATGAGGACTGACCAGTCACAGACCAATAACATAACAATTCAGTGCTTAGAACAGTGGTTGGCACATAGCAAGCGCTTATACCATCATTATTGTAACATCTTTGGCTCTATCCAGTTTTTGACTTAGGACTGCCACCACTCCCCCATCTCTGGCTTAGGAGGCAGAAACACAACAGGAGAGGCTTCTGCCAGGCACACAATCTTCGACTCCAGAAATTATCGGAATCCCCAGAAAAACACATTTCCCCCCAAAAGCTGGCAAACTAGAGAGGGAAAGGCTTTGGTGCCCATCCCTTCCGATAGCAGTAACTGTAAAGACAATGGGAAACAGAAGGAAAGTGATTCCTCCTTGCAATCTTAAATCCTCCTCTCCCAGCCTGGCTTGTGTGTGCTGGCTGTTGTCAAGCTGGGGAAGGCAGTGTAGTGAGAGACGGCAGTGATCATTCGTAATGCAAAATCTGTCTTCCGTGGCGAACACCCCCGCACACGATCCTCTTCTCCAAGGGAGGACAGAGGGTCCCGGGAGTCAAGCCACCTTCTCAACCTTGGTCCTGCTAAAGGCTGGAGAGGAGGGTAGGTAGAAAGAGCCCAAGCTTGGGAGTCAGAGTTTATGGGTTCTAATCCTGGCTCCGCTGCGTGTCAGCTGTGTGACTTTGGGCAAGTCACTTCACTTCTCTGTGCCTCAGTTACCTCATCTGTAAAATGGGGATTAAGACTGTGAGCCCCATATGGGACACCCTGATGACCTTGTATCCCCCCAGAACTTAGAACAGTGCTTTGCACATAGTAAGCACTTAACAGATACCATTATTATTATTATTATTATTATTATTATTATTATTATTATTATTATCATCATCATCATTATGAATAAGGGAGTGAGTTTCCCAGCCCGGAAGGAGGCTCAAATGTGATTGAAAGGCAGTTTTCTAAACTGGCCGGTTATCCAAACCTGTGTTTGGAGTCTCAAGAGACACATGGTGAACTGAACAAAGTAGGGTGTGTCCCCATCGGAGGCAGCAGCATCCAACTGCCCTCTGCTCTCCTAATCTTAGATGAACCAAACAAGCCCCAGGCCTGACTAGGTTGGACAATCCACTTTCTACCTGATTCAATCAAAGTAATTTATTTATATTAATGTCTGTCTCCCCCTCTAGACTATAAGTTTGTTGTGGGCAGGGAATGTGTCTGTTATATTGTTGTACTCTCCCAAGCTCTTAGTACAGTGCTCACACACAGCAGTTAGTGCTCAATAAGTATGATTTATTGATTGGTATTTATTGAGCACTTACTGTGTGCAGAGCACTTTACTAAGCACTTGGGAAAATACAACAGAGCTGGGAGACGTGATTCGCTCCCATAAGGAGCTTACTGTCTAGCAGAGAACTACTTTTTGGCCAGTCTCAAGGTTAGTTTGTAAAGATGGTGAATCTGAGGGAAACTGTAGGAGGCCAGAGAAGGTCAGGTGCAGAGAAGCTCTGCACACAGTAAACACTCAATAAATACCCTTGAATGAATGAATGACCGGGACTGGGCGTTATCTTTTCCATTTGTATTTTTAGTTTTATTTTTCCTCTCCTTGCCCAACTTCTTGTAGGCTTGAAGCTTGCAGGCCTGGAAGTTTAGGGGCTCTGACATCTCTGGGTAGAGAGAGAAAGTGTGCTCAGAGCTCCGGGTGGAGAAGCAGCATGGCTCAGTGAAAAGAGCACGGGCTTGGGAGTCAGAGGTCATGAGTTCTAATCCCGGCTCCACGACTTGTCAGCTGTGTGACTTTGGGCAAGTCACTTCACTTCTCTGTGCCTCAGTTACCTCCTCTGTAAAATGGGTCTTAAGACTGTGAGCCCCACGTGGGACAACTTGATCACCTTGTATCACCCCCAGCGCTTAGAACAGTGCTTCGCACCTAGTAAGCACTTAACAAATACCAACATTATTATTATTATTATTATTATTATTATTATTATTATTATGTGGGATGATGAATCTTGTCAGTGACAAGTGATTGCAAGACCAGCAACTGAAGGGAGGAGTGAACGGTCTACTGACTTTGACTAACAGATGAGTCCAAAGGCAAGCAAGAAGGTTTATGGGTGGCTCCCTATACCTTGCCTAGATCTACTGCTGAAGACAGATTCTTGGGGTGGTTCCATTAAAAAAAAAGACCTACCTCCTCAACATTAAACTGGCGTCAGGTTTACACTCTGCATCTACATTCAGAGAAGGACTGGTTGGGGGCCTGATGCTTCTCCTCAAGAGCTCCTCTCCCTTTCTTGTGGCCCAGACCATTCGCTCCCAAGCTGTTCACTCTGGCTGGCGGCCCGATTCCTCCCAGAAGTCGTCCGTGATTGCTATAGCACAGCTTGGAACAAATGCCGATCCAAATGTGATCAGACATTCTGGCATGGGGGAGAAGTCGGGTGGAGGAAAGGAAGGGAGGCAGGATAGAACAAAAAGGGAGAAAAATAGAGGGGAGCGCACACAGAAAATGCTTAATAAATATTACCGTTACTGCTGCTGCTGCTATTACTACTACTGCTACTACTGCTCCTCCTCCTCCTCCTCCTACCCTAAATAGGCAGGGGCTGAGGTAATAATACTAATTATGGTACTTGTTAAGTGCTTACGATGTCCCTAGCACTGTTCTAAGTGCAGGGGTAGATATAAGTCAGTCACAGTCCATGTCCCAAATGGGGCTCATACTTTTAATCCCCATTTTACAGATGAGGTAATTAAGGCCCAGAGATGTGAAGTGACTTACCCAAGGTCATACAGCAGACATGTGGCGGAGCTGCGATTAAAACCCAGGTCATTATGATTCCCAGGCCCGTGCTCTATCCACTAAGCCATGCTGCTTCTCATATAATAGTTGTGGTATTTGCTAAACACTTACTACGTGCCAAGCACTGCTGTGGTAGATACAAGCTAATCAGGTCAGACACAGTCTCTGCCCCACATGGGGCTCACAGTCTTATTTTACATACGAGGTAACTGGGGCACAGAGAAGTTAAGTGATTTCCTTCTAGACTGTGAGCCCGTTGTTGGGTAGGGACCTTGTCTACATGTTGCTGATTTGTACTTCCCAAGTGCTTAGTACAGTGCTCTGCACACAGCAAGCGCTCAATAAATACGATTGAATGAATGCCCAAGGTCACATAGCTGGCATGTGGCACTTCCTCTAACTTCCAGGCCAGTGCTCTTCCCACTAGGTCATCTGAGATAAGAGGGATCATGGTCAAATACAAGCTTGGGACATGTTTAATGGTAGGAACCAGACACTCTCCCAAAGGTGAACTCACATTCTTCCCTCCAGCCACAGAAACGGACCAACATTCAAACCTGTCTCACTGGCCTTGTGATGGACAGTGGGATCAGGGGACACAATCCCCTGCACACCCTTGTGCCAACCTATCATAACTCTGTGGACCTGTTCATCGTCATTGATTCAACCCTTGTCTGCCTTACCTACCCAGTGAAATGCCCAGCTCCTGGAGGGTGAGGTCTGAGTTGAATCCATCCTCTGTAACCTCCAGATCATCTAGTACAGCACCAGACTAGTGGGCATTCAATAAGTATAGCTTGACAGTGAGAAAAATTCTGACAGGGAAAATCTGCTGTCTCCTATTCCATAGTTTGGTTTGTGTCTGGCTGCAGAGGTTCTTGCCCACCCCTGCTGTATGCTCCAGGGTGGGAATAACTAATGGTTGAAGAGCAGCTGGGACAGAGTCTGGACTCACTCCAGGACTATGATTTTGGGAAACTCTTGGGCAGTCCCAGAACTCTGGTATTCCTAAAACCCGGGACCCTCCAGAAGATTTCCGAGCAGTTTCCTGAACACCTTGGGCCCCAGACATACCCCCACCACCCACCCCAGGGGCCTAAAGCTACCACTCTCACTTCTACTGTGACTTTCTGTCACTTTTGCTGTGGAGGCAGTTTCAGTCCAGGGCATAGCCAGATTATTTTGAAAGGAGTTCTTAGGGCCGAAGAGGGTGACTTGGCCCCTCCTTGCTCTAGACCTCAAATTCTTAAGATAGCCTGCTCATGTTTGACATGCCAAGCCTTTCTGGAGAGGGCCCCAAGTGAGGGCAGGGGTTATGCAAACCAAATTCTCAGAGTTGTCGGGAAACCTCAGGGTGCCCGGCCTGGAATGACAGGCACATAGTTATCAGTGGAAACATTTTTTCCCGTATTTCTTTTCCCACCCCACCCCCCTCTTCCTTTCCCACATTAAATACACAAATATCCATTTGGGTGCCAAACGGAGACCGCTAGAGCTCCATTGGATCTTGAGAATCTTGGGAGGTCATGTAGTCCAGCTCCCCTGCCTCCACGCAGGGGAATGACTAAGACATCCAGGAAAGGTGCTTTGCTCCCAAGTAAATTTCTCCGTGCACCATTCCCAGAAGAACTCGAAGGTCAGGAGGGGGTGGATTTGGAAGCATTTATGTCTGAGAGAAAGCTCCTCTTTCCTGTTCACCATGGACAAGTGCTGGGGGAAATGGAAGGAATTGTTCTTATGGGTTGGATGCTCCACCATAGCCTCTCACTTGTCCTCTCTTGGCAATATACAGAGTGGCCATCCAAACTCCAAAGCACACTCAATCAGTTAAGCAATAGTATTTATTGAGCACTTGGGAGAGTTCAAAACAATGGAGTTGGAAGACAGGATCTCTGCCTACAAGGAGTTAACAATTAAATGGTGAAGACAGATATTAAAATAAATCATAGATGGGGAAATGGCAGAATATAAGGAAGCTGAGTGACCTAGTGGAAAGATCAAGTCCCTGGTAGTCAGCGGCCCTGGGTTCTAATCCTGATTCCTCCACTTACCTGCTTTACAACCTTGGGCAAGTAATTTAACATCTCTATGCCTCAGTTTCCTCAACTGTAAAATGGAGACTCAATACCTGGTCTCCTCCTATTTAAACGGGGAGCCCCATGTGAGTAATTGTGCTCCATCTGATTAACTTGTGTCTATCCCAGCATTTAGAACAGTGTTTGACACATGGTAAGTGCATAACAAATACCATAAAAATAGCCCATAGGCTATGCAGAAGGGAGGGCAAATAGGGTTGGGAAATGGGAGGTTAGTCAGGGAAGGCTTCTTGGAGAAGCTATGATTTCAGTCGGGCTCAGTTGTGTGATTGTGGGGCCCTCCACAGGCATTGGGGTTTTTTCCTCGTTATTTAGATAAAGATGAAATTTAAATGTTCAGATTATGTAGAACATTAACTCCTAAGAATAAGCAAATAGCACATTAGAGTTTTCCCATTATCCATCCTCTCCTACAGTGGTTGCTGGTTTATTATGTTTCCTGGGTTCTTTTTTCCTTCAGAGATAAAATCATGGCAGTCTGGCGTATCTCTTAAGTTAGTCTCAGGGCTCCCCTAGCTCTGAGGTCTGGCTAGACAGCTAGGGAGGCTCTTGGGCAACACGGACCGGTTCTGATCCGAGCGGTGCTGTTCCCGGGAAAATGAATGGAATGGATTGCTTTCCCTGCTCCTGCCTTGGTGGGTTCTGGATTAGGGCATGAGCAGTGGGGTTCCTGTCTGATTTGTGGGATTCTTGAGGCTGGATTAACCCAGAGGCCTTTCTTGCCAATGTCCCACACCTCTCCTCCAGTCTACCGCCAGCACCAGGCCCTCACCCAACACCTCCCCCCCAACACACACACATATCCTGGACGTCCGGGTCTCTGCTGGCCCCTGGGAGGGGCTGACCATCCAAGAAAGCACTAATCTTGTAATTTCCACATGGCTACATCGGCATCTGCGAGGCGTATGGACTCAGTGATCTACATGGGAAAAGAAGGAAGATGTGGAAGGGGACCCGGGGCAGAAGCAGGGATCGATTAGGGGGTGTGGGGGTGCTGGGGGGAGGAATGGAGAGCCTAGCAGTGGGGAGGAATAATGCAGACAAAGTTTTGTAAACAGGGAGGTTTCATTGCCCGCTGAAACCCTCGGGGGACATGACCTCATTTTCAGCACCCAGGTTTCCTAGGTGAAGGAGAAACCGCCGTCCTTCCCAGCCCGGACCCTTTTCCAAAGGCGGATTCAGGCTGTTCTTCGCTCGGCTGTCAAACTGGGAACCAGCGCACCCTCTCCATCATCAACCGTATTTATTGAGCGCTTACTATGTGCAGAGCACTGTACTAAGCGCTTGGGAAGTACAAATTGGCAACATCTCGAGACAGTCCCTACCCAACAGTGGGCTCACAGTCTAAAAGGGGAAGACAGAGAACAAAAGCAAACATACTAACAAAATAAAATAAATAGAATAGATATGTACAAGTAAAATAAATAGAGTAATAAATATGTACAAACATATCATCATCATCAATCGTATTTATTGAGCGCTTACTATGTGCAGAGCACTGTACTAAGCGCTTGGGAAGTACAAATTGGCAACATCTAGAGACAGTCGCTACCCAACAGTGGGCTCACAGTCTAAAAGGGGAAGACAGAGAACAAAACCAAACATACTAACAAAATAAAATGAATACAATAGATATGTACAAGTTAAATAGAGTAATAAATATGTACAAACATATATACATATATACAGGTGCTGTGGGGAAGGGAAGGAGGTAATAAGGGGGGGTTGGAGAGGGGGACGAGGGGGAGAGGAAGGAAGGGGCAGCCCCTCTCCAGCCCCTCCCAGGCCCCCTCCTCCCCTCTCCTCCGGTCCCCATCCCACTCCGAGTTGCAATATGCTGGTCTGGTCTCCCAGACCGTATTATTATGCGAGCTGATGGCTGCCATGGCAACGGAGGCTCAGGGGAGGCTCAAGTCGACGTAGCCCGGCGGCTGCTGCTGCTGCTGCCTCCCCTCCGAGCGCGGGAGCCAGCCGGGGCTGGATGGGCTCCTCCGCCCCGCAACCAGCCCCGCAACCAGCCCCGCAACAAACCCTCCGGGCCCACCCCATTCTCCCTCCCCGATCCGATCCCCCGGGAGGCGCTCATTAAGTCGTGCAGGGGAGGGTCTGGGGCGGGTGCGCGCTTGTGTGTGCGTGTGCTCCCCCCTTTCTTTTTTTTTTTTAATCCCCTCCCCACCTTTTCTTTTTGAAGGGGGCTTAATTTAGTGTTCTTGTCTCCCCCTTCCTCCCCCCCCGCCCCACCACCCCCGTTCCCATCCCCGCAGGGGTTTCTCAGCCGGCGGCTCAAAGGCTCCATCAAAAGGACAAAGAGCCAGCCGAAGCTTGACCGGAACAACAGCTTCCGCCACATTCTACCTGGGTTCAGGAGCGTGGACAATGAAAGGTAAGCCGGGACCTCCCCCCCCCCCCGCCCCCACCGCAACGCCGGCCTGGGGCCGCCCAGCCGAGCCCGTCCCCCCTGCCGGCCCTGCAGCCCCGGGCCGGAGGGAGGGAAGGAAGGGAGGGAGGGAGGGAGGGAGAGAGAGAGGAAGGAAGGAAGGGAGAAAGGGAGGAAGGGAGAAAGGGAGGAAGGGAGAAAGGGAGGAGAGAGGAGGGAAGGGAGGAAGGAAGGAAAGGAGGAAGGAAGGAAGGAAGGAAGGAAGGAAAGAAGGAAGGAAGGAAGGAAGGAAAGAAGGAAGGAAGGAAGGAAGGAAGGGAGAGAGGAAGGAAGGAAGGAAGGAAGGAAGGAAGGAAGGAAGGAAGGGAGAGAGGAAGGAAGGAAGGAAGGAAGGGAGAGAGGAAGGGAGGAAGGAAGGAAGGAAGGAAGGAAGGGAGGGAGAAAGGGAGAAGGGAGGAGGGAGGAGGGAAGGAAGGAAGGAAGGAAGGAAGGAAGGAAGGAAAGGAGGGAGGAAGGAAAGGAGGGAGGAAGGAAGAAGGAAGGAGGGCAGGAAGGAAGGGAGGAAGGAGGAAGGAAGGAAGGAAGGAGGGAGGGAAGGAGGAAAGGAAGCAAGGAAGGAGAAGGAAGGTGGTCCTCTTTCCCAGGGACCCCTCGCCCCCCCATCCCCATCCCCACTCCTGGCCGCGCAGGCCACGGAGGGCGAGGGGAGGGACCAGGGGCAGTCGCCGCCGTCCGGGCCGTCCGGGGCAAGGAATGTCACCAGGAATGGGAGAGTCGGAGCGAGGGGAGGCTGCGTGTCCGGGGCTGCCTTAGAAGGCTCCTCCGGCCGGCCGGTTCTTGGCTCGGGGAAGGGGGCGGGCCGGCGCTCCCCGGCTCTCGGTCAGACCCCGCCGGGACCCAGGAGCAAGATTGGGGGTCAGAGGTTTCCGAGCCCCCTTCCCCCACTGGCGCCCCGGACACCCGGGCAGGGCAAGGCAGGGACCTCTGCCGGGATTTTCGGAACAGGGTTGTAGAAAGCATCTGATGGGAAAGGGGTTTTTCATGGGCGAGGGCCGGGGTGCCGCGCGCAGGAAGGTGGGCAGTGAAGAAGCCCAAAAGGGGGACCGGGAGAGAGAAGACCCAATTTCGTGGGGCGATGTTCTTTTTCTCCCCGCTCTGAAAATCCAAGGAGATGGGATGACCCCAGTTCCAGAGCTTGTGAAAAGGAGGAGACAGGAGGGAGAGCCAAGGCAGGGACCCCTGGTTGTAGATCAACTTGTTTGGAAACTTGCCCTCCTTAAGAGCCTGGCGAGTCCGGCTCCGGGAGGTGATCGGCTCCACGGCCGACCTTGGCATGTAAAGATAGGGAGACTCCCCTTTCCACTCCCCGACTCCAGGGAGCCAGGAGTTCCTGGCAGGGTGAATCCTGCTGACTGGGTAAGGGACGAGAGAAGGAGAGCCAAGGTCCCCTGGGTGGGCGCTACGCTGGTTGGGTGAGGTCGGTTGAGCATCTTGTAGGACTATGCTGTTTGGGTGACCCCGGTGCGTCCCGGAGACCAGGTTACCCATCATCTGTCGAGTCCTTGCTCCGTCTTTGATAATCGAGGGGATTTCGTTTCCTTGGGGTCGGACGGGGGAGGCAGGCCATGTAGGGAGAGCCCGTAACAATGAGAATGATAATAATAATAATAATGGCATTTGTTAAGCGCTTACTATGTGCCAAGCACTGTTCTGAGCGTTGGGGTAGGTACAAGGTAATCAGGTTGTCCCACGTGGGGCTCAAAGTCTTCATCCCCATTTTATAGATGAGGTCACTGAGGCACAGAGAAGTTAAGTGACTTGCCCAAGGTCACACAGAAAGGAAGCTGACTATAGGGAGGAAGAGGGCAGTTCTCAGTGCTCTTAGTGGGCACCTATGCTTTAAAAAGGGTGCCCACTGTGTTTTCAGACTGCATGTGGGCAGTGCTCTGGTGGGGCATCAAGGGGACAGTTTAAGGGTGAGGATGAAGGAGGATCAAGGTGGGAGAGGGGCCAGCGAGATTTCTTTAGAGACAGGAATGAGGAGTCCAGGGCTGGGTGGAAGATCCCTTCAGACAGGCTCAGGGCACCTCCTTCCCTCCCTCTGTGGATCTCTCCTGGGGTCTCTGGCTACCTCTGCTCATTACCCTTTCCTTAGCGGTGATCCATCATCATTCAGTAATATGTATTTAATGCCCACTATGTACAGAGCACTGGTTTAAGCTCTTAAGAGAATACAGTAGAGTTAGTAGACATGAGCTCTGCCCTCAGGAAGCTCCTGACCTAGCGGGAGACACAAACTCTCCTGGGCTGGCCACCATCCTTTGATGCTTTTGGTTCTCTTTGGGGACAGAGGGAATAAGTTGCCTTTGTGGTCAAGGGCATCACCCTGGTGGTTCAGCCCAGTGCCCTCCTTGCCCAGGGGGCATCTCCCCTCCTTTATCCCTCCCTACCTCCCCCTAGAAGGCTAACTGTCACTTTAAGTTAGGACAACAATTGTGCCTTTTCTTCTCTGATGGAAGTGGTGAAAGAATTAGCAGATCGGGAGCCACTAAACCTTAGCCTTTACCCCCAGGGGCTCTGAGGCCCTCTTTCTCCAATTTTCTACCCGAGACTATCTTGAGCCCTTGGTTCTGTACGTGAATGACAAGAATATTGTGGATAATGTGAGAAGCCCCCCTCCTTCCTCTCTGCCTCCCTTTCTCTCCAAACCCCTTCCTCCCACCAGTTCTCTGGTCTGCCTGCTGCCCGTTGGTGACGGTATCCAAGAGAATCTGAAAAATCCTCCGAGGAGCCCAGGTTGTATAGGACATGCTGTAATCTGGCCCACTCTTTTTCGCTCCAGCCAGAAGGTCCCCGGAAGGGGCCAAGGAGTTCCCATGGGATCAGTCCCATCTCCTTGGGTTTCCTTAGGCTCCAGAGGAGGACTTCTGGGGGGCCCAAAGCCTTCCACTCTTCCCCATGCAAATGTGTTTCCCCCAAGATTGCTTCCCCAGGGGTCTCAGCCCTGGTCCCGAGAGCCAGCCTCTGATGTTCCAGCCATAGGAGCCACTGAGTTTGGGAGCTGGAGACAAGACTGTGGCAGAATCTGCTGCCTGGAACATATGGTAGGAAAATGACCGAAGCCATTGACCGGGCAGATTATTATCTCCCGTAACATCGAATTATTATATGTCATTATGGCTCATATATCAAATGATCGCATAGAATCATAACCATTTTGGGATCTTTATTGTATTCCAGGCAGGGTGGAATGTTTTCAGCTGGTTTTTTTTTCCCCTTTGAATCTCTTAAGAACAACATTTTTCCTATCTACATCCTCCTTTTTTCCCATATGCAGGCTCTGCTGGTACCCGGGGCAGGTTTTTGCCCCCACGAGTATACCATCTGCAATTAAGCTACATCTATTGTGTATGCTTCTCAGTACGTGCATGTAGAGACACAATCCATTTCTGGGTTTAGTTCTGGATTCATGAGGATACAAGGAGTGGGAGGTGTTGGATTTCCTATAGCCAGAAGGATATGGATTTTGGACAGTGGAGTTGGAGGGTGGAGGTCTTTAGGAACAGGGGAGTTATGATCAGGTGCTATGGGTCAGGCGTGGTCTTGCCTTGAGGCAGGGGGATAGACTCAATGACTTTCTGAGGTCCCTTCCAGCCCTAGAAGTCTATGAAATTGATAATCGCCTTCCAGCCTTTCCATTACAGAGAGGAGAATTGTTTGGGTGCTCGGAGTTTGGTTACGAATCAATTTCTGGGAACAATGCTAAACATTAGAAATGTTAGCAGGATGTCAAGCTGGCAGCGGTGCAGTATCGTGTTATTAATTTTATATAAACAAAATCTGGCTCACTGGCTGTCTCTGTCAGGGAAAAATTCCCAGGTTTCCCATGTTCGGTCGGAGAGGTTCTGCTGCCTTTTTAGCCCAGAGATGTCAGCTGGAAGATATGTCTCCCATTTGTGCAGGGAGCAGGACGGTTCCGACTCTCGGACTCCAAAACGGACCCCACCGGGACTGGGATTTGCTGAGTCCCCACAGGAAGCTTCTCGGAGGAGTATTTTAGATTAGGGAGGCAGAGGCATTGCTCTGACTGCAGTTTGAGTGGAAACAGAGTCGAATCCCCCAAACCTTGAGGATCAGCTGATGAAACCTGCCATCGTCTTCCAGACTTCTGGAGCTGCCGGACTTCCTGCCGCCTCCACCCACAGAAGTGGTTTGTCTTGGCCTTGCGGCGGGGCCTGGGGGCTGGCCGTGGGGATGAGCCATTTCCAGTGTCAGCTGCCAGGTCTGGGGGAAAGGGGCTGACCCCCCCCAGGTTAATCAGAGGTGTTCAGCTCACAGACTGGCCAGCCAATATGGTTGGGCAAATTGCTCATTTGAGGTGAGCGTGGGCTCCATGCCCGGGACCATCGACTAATGAGGCCCCCAGGTTATTCCTGGAGCCGATCAAGTTTCGTTCATGGTTTACTCAGCATATGGAGCTCGGTCTCTCTGTCAGTGACTCTCCCCGGTTGCACATCCGGACAAACTCATTTCCATTAACGGGGCTGGGCTCTGGAAAGGGTTTGAGCTTTGGTTTGGGTGTTTGACTTGGGAACAGGTTGATTTGGAAAGATTTTTCATTTTTATTACTACACAGGAGAGGGAAGCTAAATTTCTGGTGTGTGGTTTTATTCGGTGTTCACATGGACAGTTTGTGGTGTGTGTGTGTGTGTGTGTGTGTGTGTGTGTGTGTGTGTGTGTGCGTGTGTGAGACAGTCATGGTTTGGGGTTGTTTTTCTTTGGTTGCCCTATCCAAAATCCATCTGGGTAAATCACTAGATTAATGAGTATTGACAGAAGCTGAACACTGAATAAATCCTCTGTGGAGCCCGAACTGATGGCCTCTGGCTCCGGAGAGAACAGGGCCGACTCCTTCCCAGCTGGTGCCACTTTGGCTAGGAGTCTGGAGTGGGCTGCTCTGGGGTCACTGGTCAGCGAAGGGCAGCAAGACCCTGTGACCAGGCAGGCTGCTCAGCGACACTCCAGCCCTGGTGCCTGCCTTTGTTCTGTCAAGGAGCGGTGGCAGAGACTGTTAGCCATCTAAGGGAGTCCAACCTGCCGGGCAGGGAGGGGCAGAGACGGCCAACCCCATTCCACAGGTTGGGAAAACGGAGGCCCAGAGTGATGGAATGACTTGACCCAGGTCCCCCAGTCAAGTCAGGGACTAGAACCCAGGTCTCCTGAAATCCAACCCCAAGTTCTTTCCTCTCAGTGGGGCCAAATTCAGGAGTCCCTCTGGGGAGAAAGGTAGGTCAATGAGACATGTTGGCAGACCGACAAGATTTTTGGGGCTCTGTTTACAAAGCTTTCTTCCCTTCCCTGAAAGGCATGGCCCATTGGAATTCCCAACTTCAATTCAGGATTCTTCCTGGCCCTTCCCTCCCTGAAATGCTGGGCTGGCCGGTGGGGCAGAGCAGGGGCCTGGCTTCCTCTGTTTCTAGGGTAGCAGCCGGGACAATGCTTATGTTTTTCTACCCCCGTGGGACTAGAGACCCAGCTCATCACCCTTTCTTTCCCATCAGAGAGGTAAGATGTCTAGCAAATATTCACCCTCTAGCTGATGACATCGGCAGTATTTTTCAACGGCCAGGCCATATCCAACAGGGGCTGACCCCAGCCAATAGAAAAACTGCGTCTCCCTGGAAAACCCTGGCAAGAAGCATCTCTGGCCAAACAGGGGTGACAAGATGGTTGGTCCTTGCCCCTGCTTGGGCCAGATCACCTGGGAACAGGGACGTCTCCCTCCCCCAGCCTTCTCCCTGCCAGTCCCAAAGAAGAACCTTCCAATTGTTCGTGCAAGTTCTCTTACTTAAGTCCCTGGATCGTGTTCCAGCTCAGCTTTTCCATGGCGCTGACAAGTCCTGAGCATATGGATGTGGGTTAAACGAGCCTTAGTCCTGGAAGAAATACAGCTCTGGATTAATCGCCAGCGGGGAAAGCTTGCACTAGCAATTTTCCCCCCCTAAATTCTGTTCTCTCTCAAAGATTCGTATTTATGTCCCCCGAGAGGGGCCAGCCAGGAACTGATGACATGTTTAATTCTCTGGCCTCAGCTGGTGCCAGCCGGCCCAGGGTCTGCAGGTCACGGGAATGGAAGGTCGAGCACCTGGGATGAGGCGAAGCCCCATAAAGCAGTCAGCCTCAGAGTGAGAACCGCAAGTTTAGAAGGACCGATTTATTTTAACTTTCTGGGGCCGTCTGGACAGCTGCTAGTGAAACTAGCCAGCCAGCAGAGGGTGTGATGGGCCTCTGAATTGGGACTCCAAAGACAGAACGAAAGAGAGAGAGAGAGAGGGAGATGATTCATAATAATAATAATAATGGCATTTATTAAGTGCTTACTGTGTGCAAAGCACTGTTTTAAGCGATGACACTATTCATCCCTGGGATGGAATTTTTGTGGCTGGGAGGTGTCACGCTTCTCTCTTTTTTAATGAATCAATCTGTCATTTATTGAGCACTTAATGTCTACAGAGCACTATGCTAAGTGCTTGGGAGAGTACAGTATAACAATATAACATGCACATTCCCTGCCCACAATGGGCTTACGGTCTTTTCATGGTATTTGTTAAGTGCATACTATGTGCCAGGACCTGTACTAAGTGCTGGGGTGGTTACAAGCTAATCAGGTTGGACCCAGTCCGTATCACACTTGGGCTCACAGTCTGAATCCCTATTTTACAGATGAGGTAACTGAGGCCCAGAGAAGCTAAGAGACTTGCCCAAAGTCACACGGCAGACAAGTGGTGGAGCTGGGATTAGAACCCAGGACCTTCTGATTCCCAGGCCCATTCTCTAACCATTAGGCAATGCTCCTCTCATGATTGGCCTAGGTAAGGTCAGGAGCCGAGTCTCTGCTGACCGAATTGGACACACTATAGCAGAGCAATCGTGATTAGCAGCATGGCCTAGTGGAAAAAGCACCAGCCCGGGAGTCAGAAGACCTGGGTTCTAATCCCAGCTCTGACAGTTGCTTGCTGTGTGACCTTGGGCAAGTCATTTCACTTCTCTGGGCCTCAGTTAAATGTAAAATGGGGATTAAGACTGTGAGCCGCAAGAAAGACAGGGACTGTATCCAGACCGATTTGCTGGTATCCACCCCAGCACTTAGTATAGTGCTTGGCACATAGTAAGTGCTTAACAAATACCACAATTATTGTTATTTATTATTATTATTTCTCTGTACCGCAGTTTCCTCAACTGTAAAGTGGGGATTAAATCCCTTTTTTCCCTTCTGCTTAGACTGTGAACCCCATTCAGAACAGGGACCATGTCCAACATAATTAACTTGTACCTCCCCCAGGGTTTAGAACAGTGTTTGACATATAGTAAGCTCTTAACAAATACCATAAAAAAAGAAGTTCAGAGCACCAACTTCCATTTTTCCCTGCTTCCTAACTGGCTGGGCCAACTGTCACCTGGGCTCAGATCCTGCCCCATCTCAGACTTGAAATGCTTAGGTGGCTCATCTCTCTGGGGTGAAAGGAGCAAGGGAGGTTTGTCAGATAATAAGGCCTGTTTTTCCTGTTCTCTATATTTTTGCCTTGTGCCATTTTCCCAGGATTAATAGGCAATAACAGCAGGGATCCAAGAGCCATGAATCATGGACCCATTTCCTGAGTTTCTTGTCTGGGACTATGAAAGTCAGACATCTGATGGAATTTCTGTTGTGTCTGGCCTCCAGTCCCTTCTCCCCACCAAGGAACAGAGATCATGTCTAATTCAATCAAATGCCTAATTCCCACCTGTGCATCTCTCCCGTGTCCCCTTGAGTACTTAGTACAGTGCTCTGTACACAGTAAGCATTTAATAAATACCATGACTACTATTATTACTTTGCCTAATATTTCTTGAATCAGAAAGATAATTCCTGTGGCTATTTTCAAAGGTCAAAGAGCAACTGATGGACTGTTTATGGGTTTCCCACTTCTCTGCTGCAGACTTGAAGTAGTGCTTTTCACATTTAGAGGCACTAATGAATGTCATTACTGCTGCTACTATAGCTACTATTTCTAAATTCCCACCCTGCCTCCCAGGCTACACACATGTCTGAAAGAACTGTGTGTCTTCCTCCAAGTGAGGAGGTAATAGCCCATACTCCCCTCCCTTTCCTAGACTGTGGGTGAGGCAGTGGGGTGCAATGTGTGTGTGTGTGGGTATTCTGCAGGGATTAGTCTTTCCGCCATTTGTGAGAGTTATTTGGGGCAGGAGAACCAGACATTTTTGACCTTTTGCAAATCTCTCTGTCTTAGTTTCCTCATTTGTAAAATGGGGATGAAGTTACTGTTCTCTCTCCTACTTAGACTGCAAGCCCCTTATGGGACCTGATTATTTTGTATCTCCACCAGAGCTTACCACAGTGTTTGGTGCATAATAAGCACTTAACAAATACCACAAGTTTAATTTTTATTATTAGTGGTATTAGTATTATTGGCTGAGCAAGCATGGAATGCAGTTAATGGAACCATCATGTGAGACTTTGGGTCATAAGGGTCACCTCAACCTGTTGGCATTACATTTGCCCATCATTCTTGGTGACCGGGGATGGCTTATCGTTGGCATTCCAGGAATGCAGAATTGACTCAATTTCATTCTTTATTTAGGGGCATGGGGGGGGGGGCGGAGGTGAAGGGAGGGGATGTGTATGTGTTGTGTGTGTGGGTGTGTGTGTGCTTTGAAACTATAGTGGTGGCTCACCACCACCACTCATGGCTAATGCCATCAAGAAGTGTCAAGGGCATAGACACACTCTACTGTTTGTTCTGAATAGGAGGAGTGGCCCATGGAGTATCTCATTTCCCCTTCCCAAATCCATCCTGGAGCAGTTTCAGGGTCAGGGTCAGGGTCCTAGAGACTGAATTTTTGAACACCTAATGCTTAGCACAGGGACTGGCACATAACAAGGGCTTAACAAATACTATAAAAAAACTTAAGGAAACAAGCACCAGATAATGCACCAGTCCTTGTGAGCAGGGAATGTTTCTGTTTATTGTTATATTGCATTCAATCATATTTATTAGCACTTAGTACAAGGCTGTGCACACAGTCAGTGCTCAATAAATATGATTGACTGACTGACTAGTAAGTAACTCCCAAACCCCCCGTGGACAGGGCAGTCTGCTGGACAGCCAGGGGGTACCAGTAGTCAGTAAATCAGAATTCGAGCCCTCAGTTCCCAACTGCTCTGCTCTGTGACCTTGGATGAGTCACCTAATTGTTCCCTGGGCATCCATTTCCTCATCTGTGAAAAAGCAATACTCCCTCATGGGAAGGGTGACTAAGATCAAGGATGGGTAGATGTAGCAGATGAAAGACCACTGTTATGTAGGGGGAGAATATCAGTATTGCATGGTGAGCCTACCTCCCCATCCAAGACAGGACCCAGGACTTCTGGGGAATCAGCATCTCCCAGCTGTGATGTGCCCCATTCCTCCCCAATGGAGATCTCTTCTTCCCCACCATGAGCATAATCTCCATCTGCCCTATTGTCCTCTCACCGGGTTACAGAGAAGCAAAGAGGCCAACCCCACGAGCTGGTTTCTAACTCCTCATGAGATGGTGAAAGAAAGGGAGAAGCACTGCTTTTTTCTGGAACCCCACCTTCTCCCAAATCATCCCCAACCCCAGCCACAAACAAAGCCTGTGATCCTAATACAGGCTTTCCCCACATGGGGCCTCCTGACAGCTCCCGCTGGAGAGACTTAGCCCCCCCCCCCCCCCCCCCCCCCCCCCCCCCCCCCCCCCGCCCAGATGTGATTCTGAAGTTTGTTACCCAAACCATTCAGAAGGGTATTGGGTTTGGGGGTATGTGTGTGGCCCTTTCTTTTCCCTAGGCTGTTCTACCATGGTAATTGACTCACCATGTCTTACAATTAGCCCGTGGAAAACATGGCTCGGGTGATTCTTGACCTTTTCTACATCAGCGGAGCCATTGTTCGGAATCTCACCTAATTGCAAGATGTTATGTTGGGTAAAGATAGAGATGACATAGTGGCACCGTCAGCTCTAATTTGACGTGGCACCGTCAGCTCTAATTTGAGGTGGCCGCATCCTGGGGTGTCCTCACACGGAGGGCAGGGAATTAGTGTAGCATGAAGCTCCCCTTTTTGGTGCCCAGAGAATAAGAGGAAGTGAATTTCACGCTTTGTCTTCTTGACCTGGTAATCAAAGCATTGTGTTGCAGCTGCAGACAGTTAGCCTTTGAAGAATGTTTGAGAGTTCGGAACAATTATCATTGTTAAGGGGAAGAGATGGATTAGTGGACTGAGCCCCTCCACCCCAATTTTCAACAGTTTCTCAGGGGAGCCCAACCCTGGGCCCTGATGGGATAGAATAAGCCAGAAACCCTCCCTTTTGCCCATGTTTGGGGGACAAGAACAGATTCCTCAAAGAAGAGAGAGGAGTGGGGTCCATTTTCCTTGGAGATTGTTGGCTAAAGTGTCCTGTGGTCAGCTATCTCCAGCTCTAAGTTCCCATGATGCTATAGTACTCACTTTATGGTACTATCCGACTCTAGACTTTTGAATCCCTGTTCCGGGACCTGGGGCAGTGCTGCCCAATGTCAATTCTCATGGTCACCAGGAAGGACTGTAGAATATAAAAGGTGGCCAGGGTCTTGGCTGTGCAGACCTGCCCCGAGAGCTTCCGTGAAGATGCTGGTAGGAAGGTGAGGAAGGCACCCAAGGCCTAATGGCTCCCAGAATATCCTCTTCCTCCTCTCTGGATCTTTCAGTCCTGCCACGGTCTCCCTGGATGCGAGCTAAGTGCTGTATGGGGGAGAAGAGGAAGGGCAGCAGCTGCACTTGGGGCCAGGGTGGAGAGCCAGGAAATGCCAGGCCGCCTGTGTGGGCAGCCCTTTCATGCCCCAGATGGCACTCAGGGTGACACTCTCCCAGCATTTTAATTTCCCATTATCACTGTGGCTTTTGGGGTTGCCTGCCAAGCACTAACACCTCTGTGGTCAGCTCCCAGCATCCCTGGGGTGGGATCGGGACCAGGGGAAGGGGGAAGGAGCCAAATCTCATGGTTGGAGTGGAATGCAGTAAGGTGGGTTGGCCCTCGGGATGTGGAGGGTTTTGGTTGATGGGCCTCAAGCTGAGCCATTTCTGCAGCCTGGGGCCAAGGCATTCCCCAGGAAAGTGGGGTGGGGCTTCTAGCCAGATTTCTCCCCCTCACACACCTTCTCCACCATTCTCTGCCCTAATCAACTTCCTCCTGCTGGGCTCAGAGATGGGGGAAGCAGCATGGCTCAGTGGAAAGAACACGGGCTTTGGAGTCAGAGGTCATTAGTTCAAATCCCAGCTCTGCCACTTGTCAGCTGTGTGACTTTGGGCAAGTCACATAACTTTTCTGGGTCTCAGTTACCTCACCTGTAAAACGGGGATTAAGACTGTAAGCCCCACATGGGACAACCTGATCACCTTGTAAACTCCCCAGTGCTTAGAACAGTGCTTTGCACATAGTAAGCACTTAATAAATGCCATGATCATTATTATTACTTCCCCAGGGGTTTGCACAGGCTGAGGATTTGTCCTTGAGGAAGTAGAGACTTTTCTAAGTCTCTGGGTTGGAATACTGTTCCTTCCACAGTAAGAGAGACAATTTGATGTGATTTGACCTCAGGCACGGAAGCACATGGAGGGATGGTTGTCCAGGTTCTCAGTGTGACCCAGAGTTCTGACCTGGGGAATGTTGGGAACCAGTTTGTTTGGGGGTTGGGGCTACGGAAAAGACAGGGCTACAAGAAGGAGGGAGGACTTTATGCATAGATTGGTTTATGCACGGACCACAAAGTTCTAGCTGGAGCCCATAAAGAATGCTCCTCTGGCTTCTCCTGAATGTCCTGGTGGTAAAATATCACTGCATAAATCGGGGAGGGAGGGAACAAAAGGAGGCATATTGTGGGAGGTTGGGCTTTGGCCTTGGTTTCTTCCTCGTGGAGTGTCAGGAAACCCTGTCTTGAGAATTGTCAGAAAAATGGCAGAGGCCTGGCCTCCTGACCTGACAGAGCACAGATGCCGCCTGTAAGAGCTGCCCACAGGGAGACCTGGAGGGCAGAGGGCTGAGGCTTAGAGCCCTGAGCTTGATAACCTAGATTCCTCAGGCCCCTTGCTGGACGTTTGGTGACTTCACTTCCATAAAAGACTCTAGGATTTCAGAGTTTTATGTGAGAATTTTTTTTTTGCGGGGGAGAATGAGGAGATAGGTCAGGAGAATAATTGTGGTATTTTTTAGGTGCCCACTATGTGCCAAGCCCTGCACTTAACACTGGGGTAGATACAAGATAATCAGGTCGGACACAATCCCCATCCCATATGAAGCTCACAATCTAAGAGGTATTTCATCGCCATTTTACAGGTGAGGAAACTGAGGCAAAGGGATGTTAAGGGTCATGCTCATAGTTACACAGCAGGCATGTTGCGGAGTCAGGATTGAAACCCAAGTCCTCTGACTCCCGAGCCGTTATCACCAGGCAATTCTGAAAACAGGATAGGTAAAGCCCCAACCCTTTCAATATCCTTCCCAGACACCCGGGGTCTTCATCTCACTAGGTCTGACTGACTTTCACCCAGAAAGGTTGCTTTGCCAGCCGACTTGTTGACTAAGTGTAACCTACCCATGGAAAGCCCAACAGTGGCCTCAGGCCTGGGAAATTTGCTCAGCATTAGGGGGAGATAGAAGAAAGATGACCCCAAGCCCTTCTCATATATGCCCACGGATGAAGGGACTCCTCCCTCTCTTTCTGTTTCTCTTCAACCTCTCCTGTTGATTAGGCTAGCCCCAAAGCAAGGTCATTAAGTGACCAATAGATAAAACATGAGGGTCCATCCAGGATCGCTCAGCCTTGTGTGGCCTGTCAAATCCCTTGTGCTGAGCAACACTCTCCCACCACTGGTCTCAGGTCCCTGAAAACTTGTATGGTTGTCATCTCCCCTTCACCATTAGATCCCCAGGTTTCCGATGCCCTGTGTCCTGTGTTCAAAAAAGCTCTTTGCTGCCATCCTGTTGCCCACCTGCTCCCTCTGGCCTGAAAGTCCCTTCCCCTCCACATAAAACAGACCATCAGTCTCCCCATCTTCCTTGATTGAAATCACATCTTCAAGAGGCTGCTTATGCCCCCTTTTCCTCTACTCCCTCTCCCTGTGTCACCTGTACACTTGGATCTGTACTTTTTAAGCACTTGATACTCTCCTCACCCTCAGCCCTACAGCACATCTGTACATATCCATAGTTTATTTTAATGTCTCTTTCCCCATCTAGACTGTAAGCTCCTTGTGGGCAGGGGACTTTTCTACCAGCTCTTTTTATTGTACTTTCCCAAGTGCTTAGTATAGTGCTCTGCACACAGTAAACACTCAATAAATAACATTAATTGATTGATTCAAAAGAAAGGATGGGATAGGGAGGCCTAGAGAAAAGAGCATGGGGCTGGGAGTCCAGGGACCTAGGTTTTATTCCCAGTTCTGCCACTGGCCCTCTTTGTGACCCTGCCTATCACTTACACAATCTGGGTCTTAGTTTCCTTATCTGTCAGTCAATTATATTTATTGAACATTTACTGTGTACAGAGCACTGTACCAAGTGCTTGGGAGAGTACGGTATAACAATATAACAGACACGTTCCCTGCCCACAACAAGCTTACACTCTAGAGGGATGGAGGTAATACCTCACAGGAATGTGGTAAGGATAAAATAAGATAACTGATGTAAAAGTACTTTGTAAGAGCAAGAGCAAGAGCTTTGTAAGAGCAAGGTATTATTATTATAGGTACAGTGGTTATGCCAAAGAGTACTTCTGGGCTGCCATTTTCAGAAGTTGGCTGAGGCCTGAGAAGCTGGGGACTGGAAGCTAGGCCTCACTGGGAATATCTCAGAGACCAAAATTGTCCCAAGGAAACCTTCATCCTTGCTCCCTTTGCCCCTCCTTCCTAACCACTGTCACAGAGGTAAGTCAGCTGGATAATCAGCCCACCTCCATGTCCAGACACAGTGTGGACCCACTACATCAGACCAGGCAAGACACAGTGTGGACCCACTACATCAGACCAGGCAAAGAGAACTAAAAGATCATTCCAGAACATCCCCTCCTGTGGCTCCCCTTTCTTCATGATCATAAGGAATTTCTGTTCTTCGTTTACCTCAGTCCTTGTCTCTCCAGCATTGAGCCACCGAGTCCTCTCAGATTGATTTCTCCCTGACCTGCTATGTTCATGCAACACTGGGACTGGAGCAGGTGAGAAATCTTGGGGTCTTTCTCATAAAGTCATAGGGAAGGTAGAAAAGAGAAACAGCAAGTGAGATACAGGCAAATTCTGGAATAAAATTACCAAGATGGGCTGATGCTTTCAAGCCCTTTGTTCAGCATTCTGTGGGAAGATATATAAGCCTGACATGTCTATCTCATTATCCAATTTCCCGTTGCAGTGGCCACACACAGGAATCTGCTGATTGTGGCCAGAGGCGGCGTGGGCATCGAGTCTGTTGTCGGCCGGCTGCTCGCCGGGCGAGGTAATGCTGTTGGGAGCATGCAAATGCAAAATAGTATGTCAAGTTCATCCATCACACTGAAGGAGGAAGGGGCCACAGCTCCCACTCTCTGGTGTAATGAGCACAGAACCTATTTACTTTGCGGGGAGGGTGGGTAGAGCCCCCGGGAAGGCTCTTATCAGAGCAATCACCAGCCAGCAGTGGCTTGTTACCTCGATGATGATATCAAAGCCTGTAAAGTCAAGGGTCCCAAGGTCGCAGGGCTTGCAGTAGAAAGCATGATACAAATCTCTTGGAAGAAGCAGGGAATGAGATGAGACACAAGACAAATGAAGTAATGTTCTTGGCTTAGGGTGGGGTGAGCTTTTGAAAGACCAGAAAGAAAGCATTGAAAAGCAGTAATAAAGCTTGGTTTCAGAGTCCTGCGAGAAACCCAGCTTTCTGGTGGTGGTGTTTGGGGAGAAAGGGTAAAGGTTGGGGTAGGGTGAGGACAAGGCTTTTTTTGTGGGTTTGTGTTTCTGCATACCACCTGTTGAGGGTGCGGAGACAGTCCTTGCAGGCAAACAATATTTTCAGCTGGGTAGTCCCACTGTGTGTGGTCAGCAGCCCCTGTGCTGAAACAACACCCTAGAAGCCAACCCAGTGCCCAGAGCACCCCAGAAGCCTGGGCATCTCTTCCCTCCTCTGGCTCAACTTTCCAGTCTTCCTGGTTGTAGGCTTCCCTCCAGGAGTTTCTCTGCAGATCAGTCTGGCAAGAGTGGCTCGTGTGATTTGCATAATTGCACCACTCGTGAATAATTAATCCCACTCTGTCCTTGTTGGAAGAGAACTTGGCTCCATTATGAATAAGCTTTACCAGTTCCCTTTCTGGGAATTCTTGCTTTTCCCAGACTTGTTGGCTCTTCCTGGCATGCGTCCCTCAGAAAGGGAAAGCCCGAGGGCCTGGAGTGAGTGGGAAGAGGGGAACAGGGCCACATGAAGGGGAGAGAGATCTGCAGGATGGCAGCATGGTAACCTGGGAAGCCCCACACAGGATCTGTTGTCCCCCAAGAAGGTGGAAAGCACAGCAGACTGAGAACAGTCCAGGCTGAAGGTTATGGACAGTTACAGAATTGGCTGGAGAAGATCGTGGGGAAGTGCCTTTTGTTTTGTTCCTTATTTACCTTTGTCTGGAGAGGTTTGGGGAATTGTGGGTGACTGGGGTCTGGAAATTGGAGTTACCGAAAGGATAGAGAGCTGCATGTTCATCTCTGGCACAAAAATCGGACATCAGGGCAGAGGGTGTGGCGCTATTGGCTCAGTCTGCACAAAAATGATCACTTGTCTGAAGCCTGGAAACAAACTGAAGGTACTTTCCATTTCTCAGTGAGGAAAAGGCTTGAGTAACACCCTGAATTGTCAAGTGGGTTTTAATCAATCAATCATATTTATTGAGTGCTTATTGTGTGCAGATCACTGTGCTTAGCGCTTGGAGAGTACAATATAATAATATAACAGAGTTGGTAGACACGTTCCATGCCCACAGTGAGCTTACAGTCTAGAGGAGCTTTAATCGGGGTGACGTGATGTTTTTAAAGAGTCCAGACTCCTTGTGTTCCCCGCCAGAAGCATCGGACATTGCATTGTGAGGACATTGTGAAATCACGACATCATGAAACGCGCAGGATCAGGGGCCGAGGACAGGTTAAAAATGAGCCACCCAATCTTTCTGGGTGGGATAGATAGCGATAGCTGGACAGGCTAGTTACAAAATCCCACATATCAGCATCTTCTCAGTGGAGACATGCAGACCGAAGCCAGGTGATCTCACAGTTTTAATTCACATCCAAGTGGCTTGAAATAATACTGGTAGTGTTTCTCCCGAGGAGTCTTAAGCCCACCTGGAGAGTGCAATTAAGTGAGGTTGGGGAAGGCAGCTGTAGCTCTTTCCCTAAACTGGCTCACCCATCCAGTATTCAGGCTCTCCCTTCTGCCTGTCACTAGGATCCTGGAAAGAACCTGTGCCAGCTTAATGGAGGTTGCCATCTCTGCCTCTACCCATTCTGTAAGCTCCAGGGCTCTGACTGGGATGCCCCCAAGTGATCACAAAGACTGTTTTGGGCTTTTTTTGAATTATGTGCAAAGCATCATGCAACAACTACATTGTGTGCCTGTTGGTGTTTTGGCTCCAGATTCTTCCAGCGCTGCGGATAAACATGGGAGAAGGCAGGGGACCCAGCCGTGTACACAGGCAGTGATCTTGCAGACTTAAGTTTGGGGAAGAGGTGGCCCCCTGCTCCCTGGTGGGAAAGAGAGATCCTTTGGCTGTGTGTATGTGTCTTGAGCACATGTGACAGGACTTGTGTATGTGTGTTGAGTGTATGTGTGCAGGGGCTCCAGACACATCCTGGACCTTGATGAAACATTTACAGTATCACCGTATCAAACCAACTAATGACCATGCCTTTGTCCAAGTGGGAGAGGTACAATTGGCCCTGGGTGGAGCTTTATGGGGATGAAAGCCCAGGGGCTGCTGAGCACAGGGTGAGAGCCCCATAGCCACAGTAGTCATGGAAACAGAGATGGACCTGGAACCAGCTGTTTCCAGAAGGGTTGTCTTAGTTGTCCTATAGACATACACGGCTAACGAACACCAGCCTGCCCTCCTAGGTCAGACCCAGGGCTACCCAACAAAAAACTCTGTCTCTGATATTGAGGAATACAGGGGTGGTTGCTTCCTCTGACTTCCATCCTCATAAATAGGGATGGACCGTCCAACATCCCTAAC
Source organism: Tachyglossus aculeatus (assembly GCF_015852505.1). Taxonomy (NCBI): domain Eukaryota; kingdom Metazoa; phylum Chordata; class Mammalia; order Monotremata; family Tachyglossidae; genus Tachyglossus; species Tachyglossus aculeatus. The sequence goes on along the minus strand of NC_052069.1, from coordinate 105,027,757 downwards.
TCTCTCCACGATACCCCCAACTTTGAAGTTGTTAGTGTTTTTCCTCTCTTCCTTCCTCTTCACACCTCCTCTTATCCCCCGACCCTCTCCTTCAGCTCCTGCTCTGTATACACTGAAAGGTACAAGCTTTTGTGTTTGACCTGCCCCAACAGAACTGGGATGGAGCCTGCCTTTCTCCATTTATCTGTCTGTTTTACCTGCAAGCCTTGGAGGTCAATTAGCTGATTGAGATGACTGTGTGCTGAAGCCACACGGAGCCAGAGATGTAGAATTTCAGGACGTTTTTAAAGCCACAGGGGGAACAAGCCCTGATTGGAAGAAAATGAAATATATTGTAGGTGTGGGGAACAGGGTGATTGCCCCTGGAGCTGTTTTAGCTGGGTTCCTGACCTCCTCAACCCAGAAATCTGACAAGACCTGAGAATTTCCAGTTTTGGCTGAAGAGAGCCAAAACGGTGTCTTTCTGACCTGTTAACTCAGAGGCCTGCCCCATCCCTGCCCCCTCCCCCCCACCTCTCTCTCCAATTTCTGTCCCCTCTTGCCCCCACTAGCAAAATGGATAGTCGGCCCCTCTGAAATGTGATTTTATTATGGCAGCCTACACTTATTCTGTGGCTTTAAGAACCAGATTAATTGTATGTAATTAACTTAATACACAAAATGGTAATTTTTGGTCTCTTTATGAAATTTAAAAGTATAAATACCTCATTTTTATCCAAACAATCATTAAAATTGAGAATGAACATGCAGGAGCTGAGCAGAATATTTTCCCTCAAGGACCTATCTATCCTCTTTCCTCACTAGTGAATGAAGCAGATATGCCCTTGCTTCAGCCCCTGAGGCCCCCGAAGGCAGTGGTCTGACTGGGGGCCACTCTCCCCAGCCTTCTGAAGGTTTTGGGGGTGCTGTCTAGGGCAGGAGTGTGTTCAGTCCCCAGCAAGGCCCACTTTGCATTTTGTGGATTCCCCCTTGGGGCACCTGAAGCATGGAATAGGCTGACAAGACCCCCTGCAGCTTCAGCAGTCATGAGACCACCCTCCAATTCTCCACAAGGCTTGGGAACTCCAGGTTCTGCTCTCCCCCTCCCTCCTTTTCTTCTTCTTTTTCTTTAAATGGTATTTTTAAAATGCTTTATATGTGCCAAGCACTGTTCTAAGCTAATCACGTTGGACCCAGCCCATGTCCTATATAGGTCTTACAGTCTTAATCCCCATTTTACAGATGAGTTAACCGTGGCACAGAGAAGTTAAGTGATTGTCCAAGGTTGCACAGCAGACAGGTGGTGGAGACAGGATTAGAATCCAGGTCCTCTGATTCCCAGATCTGTGCTCTGTCCAGTAGGCCACTCTGCTTCTCAATTCAATGCAGTCCTAAAGAGTCCCACCCAGTGGTGGATGCAGGGGCAGCTGCACAGGCTACAGCGTCTTTGCTAACGTGGCAACCACCCCACCCTCTATTGGTAGTGCAGAGTGTCTGAGGCAGCAGTAGAGGCTGGGAACAAGACCTTTTTCTCTGAACAGCCCCCTCCATCCCCACCCCAACACCCGGTGTACCACCCCCCAGGACTGTCCTTCTGCCCACAAGGAGAACAGGTTTCCTTAGCATGGTAACCGGCAGTCGCAAGCTAGTTCTTGCTCCGGATGGGACCGAGGCCCCTCTTCTCTTGAGAAAGAAAGGAAAAAAGTTGGAAACTAAATGAAACCTTCAACTTTAAACTAACATTTTTATTACCCAAACTTAGAAAGCCTCCTCCAAAATGTCAGTAATCCGAGTCAGAGTAGAAGAAACTTGTATTTTGAAAGTCCAGATTCAGGAGGGGAAAAAAGGAACCTGTAAAGGGCAAATGTAGCACTATTTTTCAGAGCAGGCTTGTCTGCTCTGAAACACATTTCATTCATCATCCTGGAAGAAAATAGTTCATTAGAGGATTTTTTTAAACTCTCACCAAATTTCCAGTTTTTCATTAACAAAAGAGGGAGCGCCTCTGGGGAAACCACATTTACTCCCCCCTCCCCGCCACTCCCAATGCTTTCAGGGATTCTGTTTTCCCTGGGTGATCACATCTTTAGTGCTGGCGGAAGAAATTGACAGGGAGGATAAGGCTAGGAGGGAAGAAGGAGAGAGAGCCAGAAAAGACAAGGCATTGGTTGGAAGAAGGGAGACAAACTGAAAAGGACAGAGAGAGAAGGAAGGGTGGGAGAGACAGGAAAAGATGGAAAGCCTGAAACACTGCTGTTCTTTAGGCTGGGTGCACACAGTGGGGGCTACCAGGGAAACTGGGAGAGGCTGCCAAGTCTGATCAGCCTGATAAGGCCAGGACAGGCAAGCGTAAGGACGTTGGCAAAAGCCCAAGCTGGACTGGTGCTCTGAGTTGAGCAGTGTTTTTCGCCGGTGAGAGGAGAAGAGATGAGAAAGGAAGAGATTAAATCAAAGGAGGGGGCTGGCCAGACCTCCGCCCCTCTCCCCCCCAATTACCTGCTCAGTGGCAACACCACAGCCCTCATGTTAGTTAGGGCTAGGGGAATCTTTCCAAAGCCATTTAAGCTGGCCCCTGCCTCCAGGTGGGTCAAGCCAGAGACTCAAGGCCATTCTTAATGATCATAAAGACTCTTCATTCTCCCTTAGGACTGTCTTTTCAGGATCAGGCCACTCAGAAAGTGAGGAAGTTTTACCCCAAATCTGACTGAAATCCCTCCTGCTTTCTCAGGACAGTGACTGTTACCCCCTTTCCTTCTTGTTTGCTCCCTTCTGATCCTTGTTTGTCATGTTGGGTGACTTAAATGTGAATCCCATCATGAGTGTCTGCAGATGCTGGCCCCTGCACAACAATCACTGTGATTCTCCTCAAGCCACAGACAGAGAAACTGAGGACCAGAGAAGGTAAGCTCAGGGTCACTCAAAGAGGCAGGAACAGGTCCAGGAATGGAATTCAGGGCTCATTTTCCCCCACTCTGTGTCCTTGTAGCCTTACTGAGTGGTAGTACATGCACTGACCTGGAAAGGAATCTAAGCCCTGGAGGCCAAAATTAGAACATTTCATTCTGGACAACCAGGCACCAGTGCTTCAGGAATGCCTCTGATGCAGGAAGTGTGTGGCTTTCACCTGTCCCCTGTCCTCACCTGTCCCAACTTTTCTCTTCTCAGACTTGGCATCGTTTTGTGGAGAGGATGCCACAGACCACATAGGAGAGGAAACTGAGTTATTCAGTAATGTAACTGAGAGGTATGGACAGTAATCCTACGGCGGGTGGGGGCGGGAAGCAGATTGACAGCTGCAGAGGACACATATGGCCCATCACCATGTCAGGAGGGTGATGGGAGGGGAGCTGGTCCCTACCCACCCACAGGAGTTACCACTGCGGGGGATACTGCCTAGCAACATGGATGATAGGGAAGTGGATCCAACCCACCACTTTGAAACTCCACCCGAGGACATACTGGGTCAAAGGGAAGGTCAGCCGTCCCATGCAGGTTTGGGTGAGACAGTCAAGATGAGGAGCATCTTTCCAGCTCTTTGCTCAGTACAATGCTAGGGACTTCCTACAGTGGTCTAAACACAGTAAATGCTCAAGTAATAGTTTTGATTGGTTGCTCTGAAAACCTAATTGCCAACAGGCACCAGTGTGGGATTTTACTCTTCTAAAGGGTTAAGTGGTATTGGAAGCTTGTGACTGACCAGTCAGGGTTGTTTCCCAGCTGGCTTATGAATTGGCATTCAAAAATGAACTATGATCCACCCCTGCCCTGAAGGAAAGGGCTGGAGAAAACTATTGAGGAGGCCAACTGCTAGTTAAGCAATTTTTCCCACCCTGAGGCCTGCGCTAGGGAACGCTCCACATATGGCAGCCCCGGAGTCATCCGCGGTCCAACCTCGGTTTCCTCCTGCCGTTAGCAATCTCCCAGGCCACCCCGGGCCTGAGCCCCAGCATGGAACTTGGGCAGCAGTGCTCTTCTCCCATTCACTCCTGACCCTGGAGGGTGGAGTGAGGCTGCCCTGTCTGCTGGCTTTTCCTTCCCTTAGAGGGTCTAGGCTCCTGCCTGGAAAGCCTCTTTATCTCCCCTGCATCCTCTCACTCCCTCCCAGCCTCCCGCCAAGTTCTGTCAGTAATAGTTATAGTAATTATGATAGTTGTTAAGCACCTATTATGTACCTAACCCTGATCTAAGCACTGGGCTAGATTCCAGTTAATCAGGTTGGATATAATCCCTGTCCCACATAGGGCCCACAGCCTAAGTAGGAAGGAGTAGGAGTTAATCCCCATTTCACGGATGAGTTAACTGAGGCACAGAGAAGTTCAGTGACTTGCCCCAAATCACACAGAATTCATTCATTCATTCATTAAATCGTATTTATTGAGTGCTTACTGTGTGCAGAGCACTGTACTAAGCTCTTGGAAAGCACAATTCGGCAACAGAGACAGTTCCCACCCAACAATGGGGTCACAGTCTAGAAGGGGGAGACAGGCAAAAAAACCCAAAAAACAAGTAGACAGGTGTCAATACCATCAAAATAAATAGAATTATACATATATACACATCATTAGAGTAAAAATATGTACAAATATACACAAGTGCTGTGGGGAGGGGAAGGGGGTAGGGCAGAGGGAGGGAGCGGGGGTGATGGGGAGGGGAGAAGGAGCAGAGGAAAAGGGGGGCTCAGTCTGTGAAGGCCTCCTGGAGGAGGTGAGCTCTCAGCAGGGCTTTGAAGGGAGGAAGAGAGCTAGCTTGGTAGATGTGTAGAGGGAGGGCATTCCAGGCCAGAGGTAAGATGTGGGCAAGGGGTCGATGGTGGGACAGGAGAGAACGAGGCACGGTGAGGAGGTTAGTGGCAGAGAAGCTGAATGTGCGGGCTGGGCTGTAGAAGGAGAGAAGGGAGGTGAGGCAGGAAGGGGCAAGGTGAGGAGAGCAGGCATGTGGCAGAGCAGGATTAGAACCCAAGTCCTCTGACTTTCAGGCCTTTTGTTTCATCAGACCATGTTGTTTCTCAAGAGCTTCTCAATAACTGGGCAATGGGGTGACCATGCCTTCTCCCCGATCTCACAGCAGAGCCACAGAGTGGACAGCCACCTGATCACTGTGCTCATCTGGGTGTGGGAAGGGCAGGTGTGGCTAGAACTAAGGACAGGCTTTGTCACCAGAAGCCTTCGTCTTTTCGCAACCTTGATCCGTGACCAGCATCACACTGTTCTCTTTGGGAGCTCTGCCTGTGTTGAACAAAGACAGGCTGGTTCCCCTAACCAGGGATTAGTCCCACCCTCCCTGTCTCATGTCCCAAAGCTCTCAGAGCTGAACGCCTGCCTGAATACCAGACTTGCTGCCTGCGCAAGCCTGAGTGGTTTTGCAGCTATGACTTGGGCCCTGCTTGAAGCGGTCTTAAATCCATCCTGCAGCAATCCCCGAGCCCTCCACTTCCACCTGGGGCCCTGGTGAGCAAGAGAAGCTAGGAGACACTCCTCTTAAGTAACGCTGGAGATGAAATGATGTTTGTCTCCACATTTCTCTCACTTAGGAAATCAATATTCCGTGTCCTGCTAATTGCTTTGTTGCTGTTATTATGGTCATTATGGTCATTATGGTGGGGGGTTGGGGGGAGGAGCTTAAATGCATTGTGAGATTAGAGGCCGGAGGGTTGGCAGTGACTTTGGTTTGTCTCAATACGGGAAATTTTGAGAGCCGTTGAAGGTGGTGGCGGCAGTGACCTTTGGCCCTGCTGCCCAGGAGAGCGCTTGTCTCAGAAAATGTGAGCTCCGCTGCCTGGGGCCCTGTCTGCTTTGCTGACCACAAACCAGCAATCTGGCTTGAGGTATTAATGGCCTCTCAGCGTGGGGCCAGGTGGCCTCTTTGCCCAGAGAATCCCCAACTGGCTTGCGCAGAGAACTGGGTGGCTGGGGTCATCTCTCTGGTTCCGGCAGGCACTGCTTCCACACAGTCTGAGGCTTCAGTTAGCAGCGGGCATCTTGGATGGTATTTTCTTCAGAATGGACTCTAATTGCTTGAGGACACACTGTAGACCTAATGGCAAACTGGTTACCACCCTTTCCTCAGCGTTCCCTCATGGGGGAACTTATTCAGTCTCCTCCTCTAGGTTGTAAGCCCATTTTGGGCAGAAAACATGTCTGCTAATTTGTTGTGCCCTTCCAAGCACTAAGAACAGTACTCTGCACATAAATAATAAGGGCTCAATAAATACCACTGACTGATTCGTTCATTCATTGGAATGGCTGAAAATGAAGAGGAGGCTGAGGCTGCTCTGTTCCTTGTGCTTCAAAGGGGTCTGGAAAACTTGGGGAGAAAACATGTGCTGGACCTCTCTAGTCAGTGAATCGTATTTACTGAGCACTTATCGTGTGCAGAACACTGTACTACGCGCTTGGGAGAGTACAGTATAGCAGTATAACAGATACATTCCCTGCCCACATCAAGCTTACAGGCCAGAAGGGGAGACAGACATTAATATAAATAAATAAATTACAGGTATGTACCTAAATGCTGTGGGATTGGGAGGGGTAATGAATAAAGGGAGCAAGTCAGGATGGCACAGAAGGAAGTGGGAGAAGAGGAGAGGAGTGTGTGGTCAGGGAAGGCCTCTCGGAGGAGATTTACCTTCAGTAAGGCTAGGCGCTTTACAGAGCTTCTAGTACTTTGTGGCTACCCAGGATTTGTTTACCAGGTAGGGCAGTCCCTGCCCCTTGCGTGCATCATTGGGCAAAGCAAGAAGTCAGGCAGGTTGGCACTGGGCACTGGACCTTGAGCCTGCTGGGAGTTGGTGGGGAAAACCACCCCGGCTCTCCCCAGGGCCCATGAACCCCCTGGACTTCCCATGGCAGCATCCATCCTTAGCTCACCACTATACCAGGTTGTGAGGCAGGCCCAGACAAGGGCACCACCCTTCGCCCATCCCTCCTGGGGAGGAGAGCTGGGATTATTGGACCTGCTCAGATCCCACGAGAAGGAGACACCTGGATAAAACAGGAATCAGGCAAGATCCTGGGGAGTGGTAGGTCATGAAGGAAGAGGTCATGGGAAGCAGTGACAAGTCAGGGACTCTTGTTCTGAGGCAAACCAAGGGAGCCAGCTGCAGGCAGAGAGATAACGATCCCCTCCCGAGGTATCTCAAAATGAAAAAAAATGGCATTTATTAAGTGCTTACTATGTGCAAAACACTGTTCTAAGTGCTGGGGAGGTTACAAGGTTGATCAGGTTGTCCCACGGGGGGCTCACAGTCCTAATCCCCATTTTACAGATGAGGTAACTGAGGCTCAGAGAAGATACGTGACTTGCCCAAAGTCACACACCTGACAGTTGGTCGAACCGGAGCTTGAACCCATGACTTCTGACTCCAAAGCCTGTGCTCTTGAAGCTTCTTGACTAGCAACAATAGCAGAGAGGGCCGCCTGTGGGGCTGGTTTCAGCACCCCACCTCCACCCCCTTAGCCGCAAAATGACTTTTGAAATTTTCTGATGATTAAAATGCCAAATCAACTAATTACTCCTCTTTGGAGGAGCTCAGCCGGATGAAGCACGCCTTCTCCATGTGAAGTGAATTGATTTACAGGCTGTCATTACCCATGGATAGGCCGCAATTTATGAAGCCCACAGTGCTTCCGGTGGCATGGCTCCAGGGCTGGGCTGGGATGTCAGGGGGTGGCATGTAGGCTCAGAAGAACAAGCTATATAAAGAGCGAAGGTATGGCGCACCAGTCCAAGCCCTGACTGTACCTGGGCCCTCTCTTTCCTGGGCTTTTTTGCAGAATAGCGTGGGAGAATATTCGCTCTTGCCTAGATGCATGGTGCCAAGAAGCCCTGGGTGAGGGGATAATGGAGAAAACTAGACCTTTCCAGCTAGAGGGGGTCTGCAAGATGCCATTTCATCTCTCTCACTGCCCCTGGCACTTAGGCTCCCTAATCTAGCCCAGAATGAAGGAGGTGGGAGAGGAAATTCCATGCTGTGCCTTTGGTGGTTTTACTCTCTCAGGTTTCAGGACTCAATTGGTCAATTGGTACTTATTGAGCACTTTCTGTGCGTGGAGCATTGTATTAAGTCCTTAAGACGGTAATAAATGTTGTGGGTTTTGGTAAGGACTTACTAGGTGCCGAGCACTGTACTAAGCGCTAGAGCAGATACAAGATAATCAGGTCCTATATGGGGTTCACAGTCCATATAAGAGGGAGAACAGGTATTGAATCCCCATTTTGCTGATGAGGGAACTGAAGTCCAGAGACGTTAAGGAACTTGCTCAAGGTTACAAAGCAGACAAGTGGTAAAGATGGAATTAGAACCCAGAATATAGCACAACAGAATTGGTAGACACATTCCCTGCTCATAGTGAGTTTACATTCTAGACAGGGAGATAAACATTGATATAATTAAATAGGTTAGAGAAGCAGCATGGCTTAGTAGATAGAACATTGCCTTGGAAGTCAGAAGGACCTGGTGTCTAATCCCGGATCTGCCACTTGTCTGCTAATTGACCTTGGGCAAGTCACTTCACTTCTCTGTGCCTCAGTTCCTCCATCTGTAAAATGGGAATTAAGGCTATAAGCCCCATTGGGACAGGGACTGTGTCCAACTTGATTAGCTTGTATCTACCCCAGTGCTTTTCAGTGTCTGGCACATAGTAAGTGCTTAAACAATATGAAAAAAAATTATGGATATATACAAAAGTGCTGTGGGGTGGGTCTGACAAGCTTTGGGAATTCCTAGCATCAGTGTGCCTGAGGAGAGAAGGGAGCTGGTTGACTGTGGGCCCTTCTGTTATCACCAGGATCATGGGCTCCTTGGGGTCATTGAAGATATCCTAGATGGGGCAAATCATCTGATTTCTCCCCAGGAGAGTGACCCTGCCAGGGTGCAAGGTCTAGTGAGGGTGTCCAATCCTAGCAGCATTTACCTGAATCCTGCACCCAGGAAAAGGACCTGGAAGAAAATATTGGGAAGGAATTACAGTTGTTGGGTTTGGGCACAAAAAGTGTGTCTGGATCAGTGCTTACCGCACACAGTAAGCACTCAATAAGTTCCATTGATCGATTTCAGGGACCCTAGAAGTGGGGCACGAAGCGAGGGGCAACTTCAAGGCAAAAAATTCCACAGAAGAGAGGAGGGCCTCTACAATCACTCAATCAATAATATTTATTGAATACTTATTGTGTACAGAGCACCTCATCAAGTACTTGGGAAAGTACAATACAATTGAGTAGCTAGACACATTCCCTGTCCACAAGGAGTTTGCCGTGTAGAGGAGAGACAGACATTAAAATACATTTTGGATTTGGGAAATGGCAGAGTATAAGGACAGGTACATAAGTGCTGTGGGTTTGGGGATGGGGTATATATCAAGTGCAGTATTTAGTTCTGGGCAGGCAAGGTAGACCATGCCCACAGCCAACTCGTGCATCTGAGATTTCACAGTTTCAGCCATGGTTCTGAGAGGCAGGAAGTCCCAAAAATAAAGTAAGAAGTAAAAATCCCTGGCAGTTTCTGGGGTTATTGCTTTTCCTTGTAATAATAATAATAATAATTTTGGTATTTGTTAAGTGCTTACTACGTGCAAAGCACTGTCCCAAGCGCTGGGGAGGATACAAGGTGATCAGGGTGTCCCATGTGGGGCTCACAATCTTCATCTCCATTTTACAGCTGAGGAAACTGAGGCACAGAGAAGTCACACAGCTGACAAGTGGTGGAGCCAGGATTTGAACCCATGACCTCTGACTCCCAAGCCCTGGCTCTTTCCACTGAACCAAGCTGCTTCTCCAGGATCCTTCTCTTGTAGGATCCAGAGGCAAAACACTGGCTCTAGATCCCTCACCTTCACCCCCACCCTGCTACAGATGGCATAGGCATTCACCTGACTACAGTCTGGAAGCTGGACCAGGTCCAGATGCCCTCCCTCTGTTTCCTCTCATCAGCACTCTAAAGTTCACAGGAAAACCCGCTGAGTTAAGTCAAACGGTCAACTCCAGCTGGTTGGTCCAGTTCCAGTTTAGCGGAACAAGCTCTTGGACTTCTTTTTTTTGGGGCTCTTCCGAGATAAATCAGCAGGGGAAGGTCTCGGTTGAGAGGGCAGGTCAGCGGGTCTCCGAACCCATTTCTGATGGACCTTTTAGACCGTGAGCCCACTGTTGGGCAGGGACTGTCTCTATATGTTGCCAATTTGTACTTCGCAAGCGCTTAGTACAGTGCTCTGCACATAGTAAGTGCTCAATAAATATGATTGATGATGATGGACCTCCCTCACTGGGAAAAAACAAGTCTGCTCCCCCCTGGACTGCAGGTTCTCCAGAAAACTCTGGCACCAACCTACACATTTGGCCCCACTTTTCTCTTTCCAGACTGCTGTGGAGCATGGAGCATTTTGTAGCGAGTGCTGATCAGACACCACATCTGCCTCATCCTGAGTTTCTGCAATTCCAGGCCCCCAGCCTTCTCCATCTCGATCTCCTAGTGCTTGCTCCTCCACCCCTACTACATGCCAGCCAATGAGGGCTTGCTGTTCCTCCTCCTTCCCCTCTCTCAGGACCAGACTTGAGATCCCAGACAGCTGTGGTTTCTCCTGTGAGAAAGAACTGAGCCATGGACATTGTCATTCAACCCTGCTGTAGAGGGAAAATAATGTTTTTGAGACCCTCTGCTTCCATCCTTCCCACCAGGTTCCACTGTGCCCATCTGCCTCCCTTCCTGCCATGCTGGCCTTTCTGGGGGGTCCCCGGGCCCTCTGACCCAACAGACCATGGTTCCTCCCCTCACCTCTTCCTGTCCCCCACTGCTTTGTGGAGCTAGGATGACTCTGAAACCCTGCCTTTTGCTGTTCCTCTGTTTCACCTTGGGTTCAGCTATAAATCCTGGATGCTGCATGCTGTCAGCTCTCTATTGCTTCATGGACCAGGCCAGATGCTGCCCTTCCCCTACCCTTTTACCACTCTGCTCCCTTTGACTGGCAACGCGGGTGCCAGCTTTTCAGCTGGGAAGCTGCCAAAAAACAGTCCATATGGAGGCGGGTCCCTGCAAATTCAGAGGATGAATTGCAGTCATTGGTGTTTTGCAAGGTGATAGACTGTGTAAGACTGTGTGTGTGCATGTGTGTGTGCATTGTATGTGTGCATAAACATTGTGTGTGTACCCTGTGTGTGTGTGTGTGTGTGTGTGTGTGTGTGTGTGTGTGTGTGTAATAGAAACACTTGATGCTGTTTGAACTTGCAGGCCTGTAGTGTCGAAGAATCCATGTAGCCAGGTAGCAAGTTCCATCCTGAGCTCTGAGATCCTGTTTGTTTAAAATGTGTGCTGTGGTTGGATTTACACTTTTTCATGTATTTAACTGTTTATATATATATATGTATTTACTTGAAGAAATGATCCATCACTCAAGTCAAGAGGGTGCACATCATGTGTATAACATTTGTGTGTGGACTATGCTTGGCTGGCCACCTGGCCACATCAGAACGAGGCATTCAAAGTCAGGCAGCCATAACCACATTCCCAGCTAGATGGGCTGGGCATGTAGCACTTTAAAAAAAAAAAATCTCTTCTTAATAATGAAATTAAAAATAAATCCCGGACTTCCTCAGCAATCAGAGTCCCCCTGACCTTGTCTCTGCTCATTCAGTGATTGAGCATTATCATTTTAAATGGCTGGATTTCCCTCCACCCCTCCATCCCCCTGGTTCATTTGTAATTTACAAACAGCAGACCCCGCCGGCATCCGGCTACTTAGCTAGTTACAGGAGTAGCATCCAGTGTACCCAGCCAGTGCAGGGATAATTCCCAAGTGCCTCTTGGAGAGAAAGAGAGAGAGAGAGAGAGAGAGTGTGCGTGTGTGTGTATATGTGTGTTTTGCAGGTTACTACGGGGACCTAACATACATGCATGCTGAGATGAGATTATGCTCCATTAAAGGTCAAGGCGATGATAGAAATAATACTTCAGGATTCAATCCACAAGCCCTATAAAGATATTGAATGAAAGGGAAAATTGGAGAAGCTGAAATCTTCTTTGTGAGGAATACAGGGGACCAAGGGCTGAAGACCTCTTTGGCCACCTTGCTGCCCCATGGGATGACAGGGAAAGAGTCTGGGTTGTGAGGGCATCTTACTCTGACAGGAGAATGGGCGAGGAAGGGGCCAAGTCAAATTTCACGGGAAGATATTCTCTGCTGGTGAATGCTGATGATCAACTTATTTTATATTATTTTGTTTATATTAATATTTGTCTCACCGTCTAGACTGTAAGGTCTTTATGGGCAGGGAATATGTCCACTAATTCTGTTGTATTATACTTTCCTAAATGCTTAGTATAGTGCTCTGATCATAATAAGCACTCGATTCATGCCATTAATCAATTGATTGACTTTGATTGGAACCTAGGAAACTGTAGAGCCAGCACAGTGGGGATTGCCCTCTGGGTCAGGCAAGTAGTTGTGTTAGACTCCTTGAGAAATATTTTTGGATTTTCCAAGCCAACTTGGGTTCACGAACTGGTTGTTATGGAAACTAGGCATTGGGGATCAGCTTTCAAACCAAATGGCAATTTAATCAACCAGTCAATCAGTTAATCGTATTAATTAGGCACCTACTGTGTGCAGAACACTGTACTAAGCACTTGGGAGAATTCAATATAACTGAGTTGGTAGAAACATTCCCAGCCCACAACATGCTTACAGTTTAGAGGGGGAGACAGATATTAATATAAATTATGGATATGTACATAAGTGCTGTGGGGCTGAGGGGAGGGGTGAATAAAGAGTGCAAATGCAGTCCTAAACCCTAAGCAATGCAGTCCTTTCCATCCATCCTCATGATTTGGGTAATAGACCCCCCCTCTTCTAACATTCCTAAATTTTTCCTTTAATTACAAATCATGGACCCATTTTCCACAAATTCATCTAAACCCTTTGGATTTTCTAACGTTTTGAATTTTAACATCTAAGTTTTCCTTCTGATTACTCATTATGGAACTCTCAACCATGAATTTATCCAAGCCCCTCTTGAACCTACTGATGCTTCGAATCAGCACACCTTTCTGTGGTAATAGAAGTCACCCACTGGTGGGGGGAGCATGGCATTTTTGAATTGCTCACTTTCAGGTTCCAATGGGTCCTGTCTTCCAGCACACAGAGTGCCCCTTCCACTTTTTCAGAGTCCTGAAACTGCCTCCTCCAGGAAGTCAGCGAGTTGCTGGTTTTCTTGATCCTCAAAATCTCACGCACTTTATGTTAGAAAAATCCAAACACCAGGGTTAGCAATTGATAGAAATATTTACCCTGGCCAGGCATGGGAATATCCCTTTGTGCAAGTAATGTGGCCTAGTGGGAAGATCATTTGCCTGGGAGTCAGAAGACCTAGGTTCTAATCCCAACTTTACCACTTAACTGCTGTGTGATCTTGGGCAAGTCACTTAACTTCTCTGGGCCTCAGTTCCCTCATCTGCAAAATGGGGATTCCATACCTGTTCTCCCTCCAATTTAGACTGTGAGCCCCGTGTGGGATCTGATTATCTTGTATCTACCCCAGCACTTGGCAAATAATAGATAGCTTCTACACTGTAGGCTCCTTATGGTTAGGGAATGGGTCTGCTAATTCTGTTGTACTGTACTCTCCCAAGCACTTAATACAGTGCTCTGCACAAATCAAGCCCTCAATAAGTGCCATGAATTCATTCAATTGTATTAATTGAGCACTTTGTGCTCAATAAACAGACACATCCCCTGCCCACAGTGAACGTATAGTCTAGAGGGGGAGCTTACTGTTAACTAATACCAATTATTACAGAGCTGCATGTGAGCTAAGGCAAACTCCGGTGTGTCCAGTGGGTCTGATCCAAGTAGCAATGTTGAATAGAGGAACAGTGTGGCTTAGTGGAAAGAGCACGGGCTTGGGAATCAGAGGACATGAGTTCTAATCCTGGGCCTGCCACTTGTCTGCTGTGTGACCTTGGGCAAGCCGCTTAACTTCTCTGTGCCTCAGTTACCTCTTCTGTAAAATGGGGATTAAGACCATAAGCCCCACATGGGACAACCCGATTATCTGTATTTACCCCTTGGCACATAGTTAGCACTTAACAAATACTATTATGGGTGTGTAGCCTAGTCCAGCACTACCACAGGAGGGGGTGGGGTGTGTTGTGTGTGTATGTATGTGTGTGTGTTGAAAATGGTCTGAGATACTGATACTTCGGTCGAGGAAGATGCTTTGGAAAGTAGCAATGCCAGAAACACCTGGTAGAAGAGGGAATGGCTAGTTCCTGAGAAAGGAGTTTGAAATGCAATATTGTCTCAGGGTGTTATAAGGAGAGCACTGGTTTTCTGAGAGTTCTGATTTCAGTTTGGGGCACTACTCTGTCCACGTGAAGCTCACAGTCCAAGTACGGGTAAGCTTATTATGGACAGAGAACACATCTGCTAACTCAGTGGCTAACTCACTCTCCTAAGTGTTTAATACAGTGCCCTGCATATGTTAAGTACTCAATAAATAACATTGATTGAGGAAGAACAGGAATTGAGCCCCTATTTTGCAGTTGAGGAAATGGAGGCACCGAGAAGTTAAGTAGTTTGTTCAAGTTAACAAGGCTGGCAGAGCTGGGATTAGGGTTGGAAAGCTTCATTGGCAACAAGAGAAAATTGTGTTTCTCTGAACGTCATTAAGGGAACCAGCACCCAGGAGGTAGAGGAGGAGGAGGAGGGTAGAGGAAGTAGAAGCAACCCATTAGTCTTCTTCGTAATAGTCTAGGATACATTTGTTTGTTTATTCAGCATCTACTCTCATCACTGAATTGTTTATCTTTGGTTTTATCATTTATATCTATATAACCTTTAGCATGTTGTATGTGTACTAATTTGAGTCTGCTTGCCTTCCCCCATTAGATTTTAACTGACTGAGGGCAGGAATCATATACTTGCCTCAGAGGGATATTCCAAGTGTTATGTTCAGTGCTCATCTCACGGTAGGGGTCCAACAAAGGCTGTGGAGGATGGTAGTGGTTGGTGAGGAATAGTGGAGGAGAGCTCTTTAGAGATCAGCAGCAGCACTGGTAGAGCCACTTCTGGCTGCCATGCACGGGACTAAGTACTTGGGAACATGCAGAAGCAGGGAAAGATGCAGTTCCTGACCTCAAAGCGGTCAGTGCAGAAGCCTCATCCCTGGAAATGTTCCAAACTGGGGCTCACTCCCCCCTGAAAAGGGCAGATGTGAAATGCATTGGTCAGGGGGTGAGATGAGTGAGTGGCAGGGTTACAGCTGAAATGTCCTTCTTGGCCTTTCCTAAATAGATGTATGCATGTGGTGGGATGGAGGGAGGGGTAAGTAGCTTCCTGTAATTTACAGCATTTGTATCCCAAGTTCGGTAGTGGTGGCTGACTGTGCTGTGATATGCCAGCTGCTCCCATCAGGCTCACTTGTTCAGCTGGGCTGATATCTGCTCTGTTAGAGGCTGTTCAGACAGTGAATGAGATGTGTGCATTTCTCATAGCCTAGGAGAATAATAATAATAATAATAATAATAATGGCATTTATTAAGTGCTTACTATGTGCAAAGCACTGTTCTAAGCACTGGGGTGGTTACAAGGTGATCAGGTTGTATCATGGGAGGCTCACTGTCTTAATCTCCATTTTACAAATGAGATAACTGAGGCACAGAGAAGTGAAGTGACTTGCCCAAAGTCACACAGCTGACAAATGGTGGAGCCAGAATTTGAACCCATGACCTCTGACTCCATAGCCCATGCTCTTTCCACTGAGCCAGTGAGGCCTGAGGAGAAATGGCATGGACTCATGGAAAGAACCCAGTTGTCAAGAGGACCTGGGTTCTAATCCCGGGTCTGTCACTTGTTTGCTGGGTGACCTTGAGCAAGTCACTTAATTACTCTGGGGCTCAGTTTCTCATGTGTAAAGAATCAGCTGCATTAGTGGATAGAGTACGGCCAGGGAATCAGAAGCACCTGGCTTCTAATCCCTGTTCTGCCATTTGTCTGCTCTGTGACCTTGGACATGTCACTTCTCTGTGCCTCAGTTACCTCATTTGTACAATGAGCTTGAGATTGGGAACCCTATGTGAGACAGGGACCATGTCCAACTTGGTTATCTTGTATCTCCCCCAGTGCTTACTACAGTGCCTGGTACGTAGTAAGCACTTAACAAATACCACCATAATTCTTTTTAAAATGGGGTTTAAAACCTGTTCTCATTCCTACCTAGACTGTGAGCTCTGTGTGGGAAAGAGACTGTGTCCGACTTGATATTTTGTCTCAGTATAGTGCTTGGCACATAGTAAGCACTTAACAAATACCTTTTTATATAAAAAAAACCTGGGGTGTCAGGTTGGGGACATTAGCACAATTACAGTACCAGCACTGCGATTTTCTTTTGGCTGAAGGTAAGAAGAAGGGGTCCTTAAGCTGATCGAAACAAAGGGCCATATTGGGATATAAATGCAAATCCCACTTCCAAAAGAAAATAAAATCGATGGACCATGTAAGCCAGCTCTGTGTCACAGGGAAGGAGGGTTGTGAGCCTGGGCTGTGTCCTCCCTTCCCTTTGCTGGACATCAGACCCCACTACCCATCAAAGCAAAGACCATGTGAGGATCAATACTTCTTCTCTCTGGGATCTTTCACTTTGGGGCAATGCATCTGACATGCTTCCCATCTTCAGTCAATCAATTATTGATATTTATTGAACATTTACTGTGTGCAGAGCACTGTACTAAGTGCCTGGGAGAATATAATACTCTTGCCAGTTAAAGAGGAATGAGTCCTTCCCAACTCACGTGAGACCAGTGTGGATCTTCTATTGCTCCATAAACCATTCACTGGAGCAAGTGAACAGGAGATCTCCCTGAGCCCCAGGAAATGAGGCTTCCTTCTTGGGTGAGATTGAGTTGTGGCAAATACCTGTGTCTGTCCAGTGTGGCATGGCGGGCCAAAACTGTTAGACCTCCATGGATTGGCGGGAGGGCCTTCTCCTGGGGCCATCAAACAGACTTCCCCTAATTTGTCTTTGTCTCTCTGGAGGAGGTGTGGTGAGCCTAGCACTTAATATTACTACTACTACTAATAATAAATTGTGGTATTAGTTAAGCTCTTACTACATGCAAAGCACTCTACCTAGTGCTGTAGTAGGTAAAAGGTAATCAGGTCCACATGGGGCTCAAAGTCTAAGTAGGAGGAGAACAGGTATTGAATCTCCATTTGGCAGATGAGGGAAATGAAGCAGAGAAGTTAAGTGACTTGCCCAAGATCAACAGCAGTCAAATGGCACACCTGAGATTAAAATCCAGGTCCTCTCACTCCCAGGCCCATGCTCTTTCCACTAGGCTTAGAGTGACGAAGGAGAAAAGATGTGCTTGTGAATATCTAGAAAGTCAAGCGTCACGTTGGAGACCAGATGCCGGTCTCCTCTCCCTCCATCCAGGACTCTGGATGAGCCAGACATACAGCATGGAGTCTATCTTAAGGCAGCATGGTCTAATGGATAGAACATAGTGTCTCTGGAATAAGAAAACTTAGATTCCAGTTGTAGCCATCCATCAGCCTGCCCTGTGATTTCTCTGTGCCTCTGTCTGTTATGTGGTGATAATAATACCTTCCTCTTCTTACCTTACAGGATATTTTCAGGATAAAATTAGACAAGTGATGTGAAAGCACGGTGAAACTATCAAAGTGACCTTACACATTCAAGACATTGTTTTTTTGTGTTTTTTTTTTTAATTTCTTTCCCTCATACTGGTTGGAGTGATGTTGCAGTGTTATCGCATTCAAACACCAAACTGGAATTTGAAAGGAGACCTCTCCTCACTCTGCTAAGGAAAAATTCACACTCACCGGAGCCCTGTCTTAAAGAGCCCTTGAAATCCAGCCTGTTGCTAACACACCACAGCTTTGCTGCCCTAACTTTGCCCTCCTCAAATTAATCACTGAGGCGGACAGGTTAATGCCAGCTCCCTTCTCCACTATTGATTCTCAATTATTGATTCTGAAGAAGCCAATGCCAGTTTTTTCTGGATTCATTGCTGTGCAGCCTTGAATTCAGTGCAGTAGAATTCACAAATACATCGGGTGTAAGGAGAAAACCTGCTTGTAAGCTCTTTAATGGGCAGAGAACGTGCATGCTAATTCTTCTGAATTGTACTCTCCCTAGTACTTAGTACTTGAGCTCTGCACATAGTGAGTGCTCAATAAATATCACTGATTGATTGATTGATCTTAGTCATTGTAAATCAGAATAAAATGGAGGAACCCCCAACTTGGATGGCAGAACCCAATACCAATAAGAGAGCTGCAGTTACTTGCAGTCTTGAGATGGAGAGAAGCCAGTTTGAATCTTCATCTTTGTTGGAGGGTGGTACACACCACTATCCCCTGATGGCTTGGGTGCACAGGGACAGAGAACTCCACGTGCACTTGCTTTTCAATTAATCAGTGGTAGTTATTGAGCACTTACTATGTGCAAATTACTAAGTGCTTGGTAGAGTACATTGCAACAGAATTAGCAGATACATTTGCTGCCCAGCAGTGGCATTTATTAAGCACCTCTTGAGCACAGAGCACTGTACTGCTGTAAGCTCATCTGTAGACTGTAAGCTTGTTGTGGGCAGGGAATGTTTCCATCATTATATGGTGCGCTCCCAGGTGCTTAATGCAGTGCTCTGCACACAGTTACGCACTCAATAAATACGATTGAATTAATTAGTCCTTTGGAGAGTACAATAGAGTAGGTAGACACAATCCCTGCCTGCAGGGAGCTTACAGTCTCCTTCCAAACTTGAAAGCCAGTACGGGGTGTGAGTGATTTCAGCTGCTGCCAGAGGTTCTCTAACCCCTGAATTCTCCTGAGTCCTGGCGGTGGAGTGGAACAGTTTGGGGATGGCCCTGTTAACTAATGGAATCACTCCGTGTCGGGGCTTTGGTCCGAGGATGGATGCTTAAAAGCTCCCCATCAGGACACGGCTCCAAGCCTGAACTTGGAAAGGAAAAAATCCCCTCTGTTCTTTGGTGAGGCACCATTCCCCCTCCGGGATCTGTATTCATGGCACAGAGCTGCACTCCACCTCACTTTGAAATTCATTTTACTCCAAGTTCTACCGGGCTTTCCCCCTGCCAATTATGCTTGGTCTCACGTCCTAGGAGTCTTAGGAACAATTGTCTATATTTTTGGTAAGTCAGAGTCTTAGGGGAAAAAGAACTGCTTTTCATTCAAATTTCCTGTGACCTTGAATTGCTAGCGGGGGTTTTACTTAATAAAGAAAAGTTTGTTAACATCTTCAAAGGAAGACCTTGGGCCCGTTCCGACTGAACCGTGCCTATAACTCAGTCATTAAGGATTCTTTCGTGCCTTCTAAGTCTTTGTTCGGAACTTTACCATTTCAATTTAATACATTTTCCTCTTTCTAAAGGGTGGCAGTGGGACCAGAATTGGTCTGAAAGGATCACAGATGGTTTGTCACAGCAGGAGATGCTATGCCTGTTATCACTTTGCTTATCATATGCACGTGGTCCATCAGCCCAGTCCTTTGGGGAGCAGAGATGACATGTAGGTGAACGGTACAATACCGAACAAAGAGACCTAATTCCAGATTAATATTAATCCTACTCTGCCCTCGTGGAGCCCTTCTCTCTGAGCAATTTGGAGATTTGGGTTTTTTTCACTCTGCCTTGCAGAGAAGGACATGAGAGGAACCTCCCCATTTTGAAGACGACTTCACTGACACCCAAGGGGAAATTATAATAATGATTGTAATGTTTGTAAAGTACTTATTATGTGCCAGGTACTGTATTAAGCACTGGGTTAAATACAATCAATCAATCAATTGTATTTATTGAGCACTTACTGTGTGTAGGGCACTGTACTGAGTGCTTGGGAAAGTACAACACAGCGATATAGCAGAGACATTCCCTGCCCACAACTAGCTTGTAGTGAATCAGATCAGACTCAGTTCCTGCCCAACATAGAGCTCACAGAGTAAGGGGGAGGGAGAACCGGTATTGAATCTGCATTTTACAGGTGAAGAAACTGAGACACAGAGAAGTAAAGTGACTTGCCCAAGGTCACACAGCAGGCAGGCAAGTGGCAGAGCTGGGATTAGAACCCAGATCCTCTAACTCCCAGGCTTGTGCTCTTTCCATTAGACCAAACTGGTTCCCACTGGACATGAATTGCTCTGGTCTTTGTTCTGATTATTAGTGGCCTACCCATCTGATCTTGCTGCCCATAATCAGTCATAGTAATGATAATAATGATAATGATGGTATTTGTTAAGTGCTTACTATGTGCAAAGCACTGTTCTAAGTGCTGGGGGATACAGGGTGATCAGGTTGTCCCATGTAGGGCTCACTATCTTAATCCCCATTTGACAGATGAGGTAACTGAGGCACAGTGAAGTTAAGTGACTTGCCCAAAGTCACACAGCCGAGAAGTGGCAGAGCCGGGATTAGAACCCATGACCTCTGACTCCCAAGCCCATGCTCTTTCCAGGGAGCCACGCTGCTTCTCTATTGATGCAGATCAATAGATTGATCACGCTGCTGCCCGGATAATCTTTGTGCAGAAACGCTCTGTTACTCCCCTCCTCAAAAATCTCCAGTGGCTGCCTGTCAATCTACACATCAAACAAAAACTCCTCACTCTTGGCTTCAAGGCTTTCCATCACCTCGCACCCTCCTGCCTCACCTCCCTTCTCTCCCTCTACAGCCCAGCCCGCACCCTCTGCTCCTCTGCCACTAACCTCCTCACTGTATCTCATTCTCACCTGTCCCGCCATCGACCCCTGGTCCACGTCCTCTCCCTGGCCTGGAATGCCCTCCCTCCACACATCCGACAAATTAGCTGTTCTTCCTCCCTTCAAAGCCCTACTGAGAGCTTACCTCCTCCAAGAGGCCCTCCCAGACTGAGCCCCCTTTTTCCTCTCCTCATCCCCATCCCCCCCACCTCCTTCCCCTCCCCACAGCACCTGTATATATGTTTGTACAGATTTATTACTCTATTTTACTTGTACATATTTACTATTCTATTTATTTTGTTAAAGATGTACATTTAGCTTTAATTCTATTTGTTCTGACAACTTGACACCCATCCACATGTTTTGTTGTCTGTCTCCCCCTTCTAGACTGTGAGCCCCTTGTTGGGTAGGGACCGTCTCTATATATTGCCAACTTGTACTTCCCAAGTGCTTAGTACAGTACTCTGCACACAGTAAGTACTCAATAAATGATTGAATGAATGAATCAATCAATTGATCAATAGATTATCTCTGATAATATTGATGAAGTGCTTACAATAATAATAATAATAATAATAATTGGCATTTGTTAAGCGCTTACTATGTGCAAAGCACTGTTCTAAGCGCTGGATAATGATGGCATTTATTAAGCACTTACTATGTGCACAGGGTGATCAGGTTGTTCCACGTGGGGCTCACAGCCTTAATCCCCATTTTACAAATGAGGTAACTGAGGCCCAGAGAAGTTAAGTGACTTGCCCAAGATCACACAGCAGACATGTGGTGGAGTAGGGATTCGAACCCATGACCTCTGACTCCAAAGCCCGTGCTCTTTCCACTGAGCCATGCTGCTTCTCTGCATGAGAAGCGTACATTACATTGCTCAGTACATTGCTCAGTACAATGTGTGAGGCATTGAACTGAGCAACATTTGGGAGTAGTTGTTCAGTACAACATGTAGAGATTTGGGAGAAGCAGTGTGGCCTAGTGGAAAGAGCATGGGCCTGAGAGTCAGAGGATCTGGGTTCTAATCCTGGTCTGGCACTTGCCTACTGAGTGGCTAAGGGCAAGTTACTTCACTTCTTTGTGTCTCAGTTCCCTTATCTGTAAAATGGGGAATAAAACTGAGTGCCATGTGGGACAGGTACTGTTTCCAGCCTGATAAGCATGTATTTACTCCAACACTTAGAACAGTACCTGGCAGATAGTAAGCACTTAACAGATACCATTGAAAATAAAACCCTAGTTCCACCACTTTTCTGCTCTGTGACCTTGGGCAAGTCAGTTAACTTCTCTGTGCCTCAGTTACTTCAACTGTAAAATGAGAGTTAAGACTGTGAACCCCAAGTAGGACATGGACGGTGTCCAGCCTGATTAGCTTGTTTCTACCCGAGTGCATGGTTCAGTGCCTCGCACATATAAGTGCTTAATCATTTACCATTAAAACTCCATCAAAAGGTGCTTTGATTTTCCAGTCCAGCTGTAGGAGATTACATTCCACTCAGCATTCCCCCCCCCCTCCACCTAATATGTGATTTCACAAGGGCTTGGCTGATGGGGGGAGTTATGACTTGTTGGATGTGAAAGGGGAGGGAATTCCAAGCAGGAAAAAATATGTGAGTAAGAAGTCAGGGGAAGGGAGACATAAGAATGAGGTATAGTGAGTAGGTTGGCTTGAAAGGAACCTAGGATGGGAGAAGATAGTGGAGAATAGGTTGGTGAGGCTTGATTTGAGTGATGATGGCAAAAAGTTTTGGATTAGTTTAGAGATGAATGGGCAATCATTGGAAGTTTCTGAGAATGGAGATGAATACCTGCTGTCTCTACCTCCTAAACTGTGAACACTGTGCAGGACAGGGACTATATCTGCCCTGATTATTTTATATATACCCCAGAACTTAGCACAGTGATTGCCCATTACAAGTGCTCAGTACATACCATGACTTTTTAAATGTTAAGATTAATAATAATGATAATGATCCAGTGGAATTTGTGCTGACAAGAGCAGCAAGTGACTCCCAGAACCCCAAAGTTAAAGAGGTGAATTCAAGCAGAACATGCCATGGTTTTGCCTCCAAGAAGGAATGGACTGGAACAGAGAGGGTTCTGGGAAAATAACCTTTCCTCTCTCTCTCTTCCCCTCCTGGGAAAATAACCTTTCCTCTCTCTCCCTTCCCCTTTTCTAACCTTGCCTCCCAGAAGACCCACTACCCTTTTTTTAAATGGTATTTGCTAAGAGCTTACTATGTGTCAAGCAGTATTCTAAGGGCTGGGTTATATAGAAGTTCATCATGTCCAATGGAATCCCTGTCTTGCATGGGGCTCACATTCTAAAGTTCTGCTTAAGGTAATGTGAAATCTGGTCTCTTTAGGTGGATCTTTACTGTCAAAGGACAGATCCCAATGCTTGATCCCTATCATTGCTTCTGACCATGATAAATGTGCAATAAATACCAGTGATTGATTGGAGGAATCCTGGGGAAAACTAGTTGGAAGATGACTCGCTAGGGTAGCTCAAGCCGCCTCAGGCCCTGGCAGGCTGGCAAAACCTGATCTGTTAGTGTGGAGGGGAGGAAAGACCAAATTATCTCCCTGGCAGACTTGCACTTTGCCCTCTGCCATGCCTGAAACTGTCAGTTCCTTCCTGTGGGCATGCATGCTGGTGGGCAGGGTGGGAACGAATCAATCAGTCTACCACTCATATTTATTGAGCATTTACTGTGTGCAGGACACTGTACTAAGCACTTGGGAGAGTACAACACAACAATATAACAGATGCATTCCCTGCCCACAATGAGCTTAGTCTAGAGGGTGAGACAGACAATAATGTAAATAAATAAAATTACAGATATGTATATAGGTGCTGGGAGGGGGGATGAATAAATGGAGTCAGGGTGATGGAGAACGGAGTGGAAGAAAATAAAAAGAGGGCTTAGTCAGGGATGGCCTCTTGGAGGAGATGTGCCTTCAGTAAGGCTCTGAAGCAGGGGAGAGTAATTGTCTTTCAGATAGGAAAAGGGAGGGCATTGCAGAACATAGGAGAATGGAGAAATCTTGGGAGTCTGGAATAGCTCTTTGAATCCTGTGACTCCTTCATTGCCGCCACCTTCCCAAGGTGTACCTGGGTTTTGGGGACATACTCATTTCTGCCCCTGAGTCTTTGGTCTCCTCTCTGCCCTCTAAATTGAGCCTATTGACCTTTCTGCAGCAGCATTCCCCATACTGCTTCTGGGAGCTGCAGAGGAGGCTGAAAAGAGATGCTTGCTTGCTGCTCCAGAAAGAACCATCCATAGTTCAGCCTCTCCTTCCCCTACAGTTGGGGTTTCTCCCTTTTGGGAGGAGTTGAAGGGTTTTTGTTTTTGGTTTTTTATGGTATTTGCTAAGCGCTTATTATGTGCCAGGCACTGTACTAAGCTCTGGGAAAGAGACAAACTAATCAGGTGGACACAGTTCCTGTCCCAAATAGGGCTCACAAGGGTAGACAGGGAGAAAAACAAAAGTGGTGAACTCCTCATGCTCATGTCCTCCTTGGGACCAAACCATGAAACTAGAACTGCTAGCTTCCAGGAAGCCCAACTCTAGGCTGGTTTTGGTTTGAAATGTCCATAAGGAAGAAGGTATTGGCTTTTTCTTTCCACACCCTTTTTTTAATAAAAAAAAGGTATTAAACACTTGTGTCAATCACTATTCTGAGCACTGGGGTAGATTGTTAATCAGATCAGGGACTGTCCTTTTCCTACATGGAATTCATTATTCAAGTAGGGGGGAAACAGGTATCGAATACCTGTTTTGCAGTTGAGAACTGAGGCACAGAGAAGTTAAGTGTCTTGGAGTGTCTTAGAGAAGCAGCGTGGCTCAGTGGAAAAGAGCACGGGCTTTGGAGTCAGAGGTCATGGGTTCAAATCCCAGCTCTGCCAATTGTCAGCTGTGTGACTTTGGGCAAGTCACTTAACTTCTCTGTGCCTCAGTTACCTCATCTGGAAAATGGGGATTAAGACTGTGAGCCCCCCGTGGGACAACCTGATCACCTTGTAACCTCCTCAGCGCTTAGAACAGTGCTTTGCACATAGTAAGTGCTTAATAAATGCCATCATTATTATTATTATTGGCCAAAGTTAAATGGCAGGCAAGAGGCAGAGCCAAGGTTAGAACCCAGGTCCTCTGGGTCTCAGGCCCAACTTTTATCGACTAGGCCATGCTGCTTTCCTGCTGTTTAACAGTAGCTTCCTGCCTCTGACCCCCCCTCTTCTATACATGGAAGCGGGCACAGATGGAGGGCTTTCATTGTGTTTCAAAACTCCCTCAGACCCCTGTGCTCATTCCTTAAAAGGTTAATTGTATTGTCTGTTGCAAGCCATTCACTAAGTCTTCTTGATTCTTGGACTGAATCTGTGGTTCACAAAGTGGGCACGGACCTGTATTTATCCCTCCAGGAGAAAAATGTAAGGGTGTGCGTGTGTGCGCATTTTCCCTTTGTTTGCTTTTTCATCTTGTCTTGGTGTCAACAGCCCTTTCTTCTTAATTAGTCTATTTCTGGGAGCGATGATTTCATCCCCTGTGATTTTCAGCTGAGGCTTTGTCAGGAGCCCCTAGTTATATTGTGCCTGGCAAGTTGCATGTTCTTCTTAATGAGTTTAGTGTTGCAGAGTGAAAACTGGCAGAATCTGAAAGAGGTGGTCATACATGCCGCTCAAAAGCCTTGGATTCACAGGTTTCTTTCAGGAAGGAATTCCCAGTAGAAATGGTCTATCATTTTCCTCTTCATTTTCACTGCTAATCAGCCCCTGCTACCATTTAGTAAGTCAATCAATGATATTCATTGAGCATTTATTCTCTGCAGCACACTGTATTAGGGGTTTGGGAGAGGACAAAAGAGAAAGCAGATCCCTGGCCTCAGTGATCTTGCAGTCAAATGGAGGAGATAGACACTTAAGTTATAGGTGGGGGCAAAATAGACTATGTAAGTACTTCAAGGGTTTGTAATAGTTTAAATCCTTTGGGTCATGAGGAAGGCCTGAAGTGGCAGTTGAAGGAGGTTAGAGATTTCTCAAGGAAGGCCTTCTAGAGGTGATCATTCAATCAGTCAGTGGTACTGAGCGCTTACTGTGTACTGAACACTGTACTAATTGCTTGGGAAAATCCAGTACAACAGAATTGGTGATCTATTTTCAGAAGGGCTTTGAAGATGGGGAAATCAGTGTCTGTTGGATATGAAGGGAGAGAGAATTCAGAAAGTTGGGAGAGCCCAAACAAGAGGTCAGGGAGGAGAGATAAGAATAGGGCTGAGTGAGTAGGTTAACTTGAGAAGAATGAAGATCTTGATCTGGGGTATGTTGGAGAAAAGCCAGTATAAGTTCAGAGGGAGAGAGTTGATTGCCTGGAGACAAGTGGTCAGGAGTTTCTGATTGAAGTGCAGGGGAGTGGGAATCCATTGGAGGCTTTCTGAGGTTGGAGAGACATGTGCAGTACAATATTTTGGAAAAAGGTCATGATCAGCAGGAGTGAAGTCTGGATTGGAGGGACACTGGAAGCAGGGAAATAAGGAAGAGTCTGAGGGCAGCAGTTGAGTTGGGATATACACATCTGCGCAATTTTCCATTATTCATTCAGCTACTTCACCTGGCTGTATGTGCTCTGCTTACTGTTGGATACTCTGCTCGCTCTTGCTCCCATGACTGTTAGCTTGTTGTGTGTAGAGAACAAATCGGTTAACTCTTGTGTTGTGCTCTCCACTGATTATTCGTAAGTTGTAAATTGTTTTAGTCTGTTCCCCCATAAGGTTATTAGATCCTTGAGCCAGGGAGCATTTATCTACTAGTGGTAATGGAGTGTTACTGTGTGCAAAGCACTGTATTAAGCTCTTGGGACAGTATAACAGAGTTGACAGATGTGTTCCCTGCTCACAAGAAGCTTATAGTCTAGATGAGGAGGCAAATATTAATATAAATAAATTATGGATATTTACATAAGTGCCATGGAGCTGAGGGTGGGGTGAATGAGGTATGCAAACCCAATTGCAAAGGTGACACAGAAGAGGGAATGAAGATTTAGTATGGGAAGGCCTTTTGGAGGAGTTGTGCTTTTAAGTAGGCTTTGTCTTGCTTCCTTTGCAATCTCCCAAGCAGATAGTGCAATGCTTTGTACCTGGTAGAACTCAATTAATACCATTCATTGATTTGACTGGTTAATTGTGTGGAGGAGGAAGGGCTTCACCTAATAGATGATCGATTCATCCCCTCCCCAGATCAGCAGGTACGGCACAGGAAGAAGGAGCACAAACACATTCACCCAAGCTAATGGAGGAGGGGGTGACCAGTCTGGGGCTGATAGCAATGGGCTGTTCTGTAATAGTAGTCAGACTTAATGGCTGCCATGCTAAGACTCCTTCTCCTGCCCACTCTAGGGCATTCTGATGGAGTCTTGGCTGGGGCATGGTGGGGCAGGGGTAGGGGGGAGACCGTGCTCCCCATTTCCTGGGGCTGAAGTTTGTGGCTGTTGGGAAGTCAGAGAGGTGTGATGGTGGGGTAATCCAGACATCACTGAAGAGGCTTGTTGTGTGAGCCCCCATATATCTCTCTGAAAAGGCTTTTGATCTCTGGAAGAATGGCTATAACTTTCTCCTTGATGGTGACTCCTGCATGCAACAACTTGCTCAGTGGAAAACTACTGACCTTGCCTCTCTCTGCTGCAGCTCTGCTGTTTCAATCAAGCTGCCAATAGGGCAGGCTCTGAATAATTCAAGCTCGGAGCTATGTCGGGGGAAGTAAAGGAATAGAAAAAGTGTCGGCAGCTGTCTAAGGCCGCATCCACTGTCTCTCTCTCTCTCTGCTGAACTTGGGTATCCCGAGACAGCGTATCTTAAACAAGCTAGGTCACCTGGGGGCCCCAAAGGGAGGCCTGGGCTCTGGTTATTTTGCTGAGTTCGTGGATGAAAAAGAATACCAAGGAAACCTCGTTTGCTTTCTGCCCTGCTGACAAGGGACTTTTATTAAAACCCTACCTATTCGAGGAGAAGGTGAGCCACACCGATTTCTCCTGCTGTTTATTTGATCAGGGGCTTTGTAATTGTTGCTGGGCTTGAGTGGAATTGCATTTGGAGTTAGCTGTTGACTGACCAGGCTCAGATGGGTTCCAGTTCTATTCCCCAATCATCTCCTTAAGCACCCAGGGGCTAATCCACATCCAGTGAGATAAGAGGCAAGTTATAGCAAGTAAATCAAGTGGGTAATGGCCTTTTCAATTTTTCCCCTGGGCCCGGAGGAAATTATCTAATCTGTTCCCTGGGAAGTCAGAAGGTCCAGTCTACTTGGCCCTTCAGAAGGGTTTCAGTGACTTGGAGACTCACGTGCCCATACTATTATTATTATGGTATTTGTTAAATGCTTACTACTTGTAAAGCACTTTCGTAAACTCTGGGGTAGCTACAATTTAATCCTATTGGTTCTACATGGGACTCATAGTCCAAGTATAGGAGTGTTTCCCCCCAACTCCCGGCTTAATATTACCACTGACAAGTGGTTACCAGAGCCCACCAGTCGCAGGCTTTGCCAGACTGTGCTTTGGAGGTTGGGTGGCACCTGGCTTTGTTTTGTTTTTAATGGTACTTTTTAAGTGCTTAATATGTGACAGGCACTGTACTAAGCCCTGGGGTAGATCCCAAGACAAGCAGATTGGACACAGTCCCTGTCCCACATAGGGCTCACAGTCATAATCCCCATTTTACAGATGAGGTAATTGAGGCTGAAGGAAGTTAAGTGATTTGCTCAAGTTCACATTTCAGACAAGTGGGGGGACCCAGGATTAGAACCCAGATCCTCCGAGTCCCAGGCCTATGCTCTGTCTGCTAGGCCATGCTGCTACCATGTTGGTAGTTTGAATATCTCACTGTCTGTAGTTTGAATCACTGAATTTTAGCCAGTTGTGAGGTTGGTTGGATCATTTTCTTTTTCTTCTCCTGCATTTTGGTTGTGAGTCTCTTGCGAGCCCTGGGCCTGTGTCTGAATTGATTTTTCTGAAATCACCCCAGCGCTTAAGATAGCATTTAGCACACTAAGCCGCAAAGAAATGTTAGCAATAAGAGCAGCTCTGTGTGTACTGGGGAGGGGGAGGGGGTGCCTGAGGGGGTGGGCACAGGCTCTCAGGAGAGTAGGAGGAAATCCCTAGGGTTCCAGTAGCCAGCCTGCTGTCACCGGAGGCTTTGTCTGGCTGTGGATTGCAAGGCTGTCGGAGATGCAGCTAGGACCCAGGAGAGTGGGATGTACTCTACCAGTCACTCTTGGCCTAATCCCCTCTGAATCAAAGAGCTTTATGTCCCTGAGATGTAAGCCCAAGGGGTTTCAGCAGCTGAATCTGATTGCAGGAGAGCAGGCAAATCAGATTAGTGGAACTCTGGGCACTGGGGATTGAGAGGATCAGTTCTGTGCTAGGCCATTGCTGCAGGTCAAATTTCCTGCTCCCAGATGTGATTTGTCTCTGATTTTGACTTATTCCAAGCTGGCCCCCGAGAAGAGCCGCCCCTCTGCCTTAGAGGAGGAAAACTAGTGGACTGGGGCTCTGAGATGGCCAGGCATTGCTGGCCCCCAAAACCCCAGTGCCTTCCATGTCAGCTGCCATTTTCAGAGGTGGCAATGGTGAGTGCACTGATTCATCACCCTGCTGACCTCAGATAGGCCCATCAACCCATTATCTGACTCTGGGTGGATTTCAGCTCAGA
The DNA here is from genome assembly GCF_015852505.1 of Tachyglossus aculeatus. NCBI lineage: Eukaryota > Metazoa > Chordata > Mammalia > Monotremata > Tachyglossidae > Tachyglossus > Tachyglossus aculeatus. The sequence goes on along the minus strand of NC_052069.1, from coordinate 104,998,343 downwards.
GCCCTCCATGGGTTCCAGAAGTAGGGGCTGACAGGCATGGGGAAAGGGCATGGCAGGGCCTCTCTCCAACATGGAACTAGCTCCTGGTGGGTCTCAATGGAGGTAGTCAGCAATTGCCTCCTGCAGGGAGTACTTTGATGGGTATATGAGCAGTGTGGCTTAGTGGATAGAGCATGGGTTTGGGAGTTAGAAGGACTTGGGTTATAATCCTGAATTTGCCTCACGTCTGCTGTGTGACCTTGGACAAGTCACTTAACTTTTCTGTGCCTCAATTACCTCATCTTTAAAATGGGGAATGAGTGTAAGCCCCATGTGGACAGGGACTGTGTCCAACCTGATTAATTTGTATCTACCCCAGTGCTTAGTACATGCTTGACACAAAGTAAGTGGTTAACAAGTACCATAATTATTATTATTATAACATGGCCCATGAGCAGAGTGAGGGAGCCCAGAGCAGAGGCTCCACCCAAGTCACCAGGCCCTTCTCTGGGCTTGGGGGGCTCTGTGACAGATGGGTCTCCCATGAATTCCCACCCACTCCTTCAGTTCTGGGCAGAGAGCCTGCACTGGTCTGGAGGGGCAGTTTTGATTCTGGGTCCAAGACCTGTTGACTGTATGAGTCTTTTGACTGTGTTAGTCTTCCCAGTGTCCACTTGCTGAGCTATCTGGGTTGGCACCCAACTATCAAGAGGGTACCAGCCAGGTGGCCTCCTACAGTGGCCTTCTGGCCTGTTTGGTTTTCTGAAACACAGGAGAAAAAAAAAAATGTCTTCATGCCCCCACAAAAGCTCTCTTTTCCCACTGTGCAAATGCCCAAGGCCACATGTGTGTAAGCACATAATCTCATTTGTCAGGCCCAGTCAATCATATTTGAGTGCTTATTGTGTGCAGAGCACTATACTAAGAACTTGGAAGAGTACAGTACAACAAACACATTCCCTGACCACAATGAGCTTACAGTCTAGAGGGGGAGACAGGCATTAATATAAATAAAATTACAGATGTGTACATAAGTGCTGCGGGGCTGGGAGAGGAGATGAGTAAAGGGACCAAGGCAGGGTGATGCAGAAAATTGTGGGAGAAGATGAAAAGGAGGGCTTAGTCAGGGAAGGCATCTTGGAGGAGATGTGCCTTCAATAAGACTTTGAAGGAGAAGAGAATAATTGCCTGTCAGATATGAAGAGGAAGGGTGTTCCAGGCCAGAGGCAGGATGTGGGCGAGAGGTCAGCAGTTGGATAGACCAGATCTAGGTACAGTGAGAAGTTTGGCAGTAGAGGAGCAAAGTGTGCAGGCTGAGTCATAGTAGGAGAGTAGCAAGATGGGGTAGGAAGGGTCAAGGTGATTGAGTGCTTTAAAGCTGATGGTAAGGAGTTTCTGTTTGATATGGAGATGGATGGGCTACCACTGGAAGTTCTTGAGGAGTGGGGTAATGTGACCTCGAAGTTTTCATAGAAAAATGTCCTGAGCAGCAGAGTGAAGGATGGACTGGAGTGGGGAAAGACAGGAGGCAAGTAGATCAGCAAGGAGGCTGATACGGTAATCCAGGTGGAATAAAATAAAGACTTAGATTAAAGTGGTAGCTGTTTGGATTGAGAAGAAAGGGCAGATTTTATCTGTGTACTCTTTCACAAACAACAATGTGGTCATCACCACTAGTATTGCTTTAAAACTCTACTGGTACTTGGGGGACTTAGAAGAAAGTTAAGACAATTTCTGGCCTCGCTGGGAAGACACATAGATGCAAATAGATGAATGTATAAAATAGTAGCATGTTCTGAAAAGAGCATGTTCTAGGGGTCAGAAGACCTAGGTACAAACCCCTATTCTGCCAACTGCTTTCTTTTAACCTTTTTTATGGTATTTGTTAAGCACTTACTATGTGCCAGGCACTGTACTAAGAGCTGGTGTAAATACAGGCTAATTAGAACTGACACAGTGTCCCATAGGAAGCTCACAGTTTTAATCCCCATTTTGCAGATGAGAAATCTGAGAAGTTAAATGACTTGCTCAAGGTCATATAGCAGGTAAGTGGCAGAGCTGGTTTTAGAACTCAGGTCCTCCATCTCCCAGGAGCATGGGCCATGCTGCTTCTGAATACTACTCTTGACTGCTGGGTGAGCTTGAGTAAGTCACTTAACTTCTCTGTGTTTTTCAGTTTTCTCATCTTTAAAATGGGGATTGAAATCCTTTCCCTCTGATTTAGACTGTAATCCACATGTGGGTCAGAGACTGTATCCAGTCTGGTTATCTTGTACTACCCCAGCACTTAGTGCCTGGCACAAAGTAAGCGCTTAAAAAATACTATAGTATAAGACGTTTTGCCATGCTCTGCATATATAAAGTGGCTCAAATATCATTTATTGATTGATAGCCATCTCCCATTATAGTGTTTTTCTTTTAGGCGCTTTAGGAAAGCTGCTCTAGAATTTTAGTACTTGCCTTACTCAGTGCAGTATTCCCCTTTGTGACAATGTTGCAAAGTTTACCTTGGTTTAAGCACTTCTCTATCCCCTCCATTTGAAGTATTTTGCCTGACTTGAATAGAGTGATTGTAGTCCATCTAAATGTACAGATAATGTCAAGTATCTCTTATGTGAATACAAGATGCCTTTTAACTAAACAGGTTGTAAAAGAGAACCCTGAAAATTAAGTATTTAAGTACACAAAAAAGTAATTTAAAATATTTCTTTATTGGTCTATCGGTATATGTTTTATCTTGTAATCATTTGCTGTCTTTCGTCACTGTTTCTGAATATATATTTGGGCAGCTTTTTGGATCTTGTTAAGGCAATAATGCATTTCTGTGGTACACTGTCCTTCGTTTACAACTCTTTTGGTTTAAACTCTATTTTCCTGGAGCCAGTTAAGAGCATGAATCAGGATATAGTCATTAGTTAAAGCAGCATGAGTATATGTAAACAGTAAACCCTGTATTTCTCTCTCTTTCTCTCATAAGCGCTTAGTACAGTACTCTGCGCACAGTAAGCACTCAATAAATACGACTGAATGAATTATCTCTCTCTCACTCACACACACACACACACACACACACACACACACTCACTCTTTTAAACTCAGGCCACAGGATCAAATATCAACACTTCCACATGTGTAACCACCCACTCAGTGCATGGGCTTATACGCAGTCACCTCTGTACACCTCTACACTTATATAAAGACACACACACACACACACACACACACACACACACACACACAGGTGTGCACAATCACATGTGGATAGACACAGAACCGCACACCCAACCACTTGCACACACTTTGACACAGGTACTACCTGATAACTTTCCCTTAGCTGGAGAAAGGAACAGGTAAATTTCCCTCTGACCTTAGCCCAGCAGAGATTCATTCAATCATATTTATTGAGCGCTTACTGTGTGCAGAGCACTGTACTAAGTGCTTGGAAAGTACAAATTGGCAACATATGGAGACGGTCCCTACCCAACAGTGGGCTCAGAGTCTAGAAGAAGATCCCCAGAATGGTTTTGACAGAGTGTGTGTTGTATATCCCACTATGAAACCAGCAAACTACCGCCCCGTGGTTAACCCTTTCTGCCTCTCTCGGCGTCTCTTCACAGTTCTGAGGCCCAGGCCAGTGCTGCTCAACCTATCGATTTTGCACATAATAAATGACTCCTCAGAGGCCAAAGCACAAGTGACCTGAATCTGCTCCAGGTCTCACACAGACTCCATAAAATCAGATTTCCTCCTCCCTCCTCCCCCTACTCCCACTCCCCAAAAGTGTTAAGTGTCTTTTGATTAATCCCCAGTGTTCTCAAAGCCCACGTCTGGGTCTTCTCTTGTGTCTTCTCTTTTGTCTTCTCTTGTGTCTCTTTCCTCACAAAAGATATTACTACTCTTATGAGCTCTTCCGTGCTGCCAAGCAGAGCAGAATTTGGAGCAAACAGGTCTGCTCTCACTGGACCGTGGGGATGTGGAGACAAGTGTTCAGCTCCGTCCTACAGAGAGAGGGCAAGACTGCAGGCAGCCAGCGCAGTTTAGATCTGCTTGTCACAGAGAAGCTGAGCACCCAGCCAATTATCTGGATAATTCAGGAAAGAGAATCAAGCCCTTTGCTGAAATTATGTAGATCGTTGGTTTTCTTTCCTGTCTCTGTGACCTGTGGAGAGCAGGTCTGAAAAGCCAGATAGGGTATTGGCCCCGTTGCTGCTCGGATGGGAATCTCCATCTTCTCCTAGGATTGGAAGGAACTGTCCTGGGCCAGAGGGCAGGGGACTGAACCAAATGACCTCTTGAGCTTCTTTCTAGATCTGAAGGATTACCGTGCTGTGAGTCCTGGCAGACCAGATCTGATTCACTCAGGGACTCTGACATTGAAGGCATAATTATTTGTCCACATCTGCCAAGTTATAAAACCAGTTTTGAACTCTTTGTAGACATTAAGAAGATTCTACACTACTTGAGAGCAGGACTCAAGTCTGTTTTCTCTGTTGCATTCGCCCAAGCATGGAATTCAGTGCTCTGCACACAGTAGGCGCTCAGCAAATACTGCTGATTGAGTAAGAACAAAGAGTAATTGCTTTCATGTTTTCTCCCCTCTCCTTTGCTCTCATTCCTCCAACTGGTTCTGGATCTTGGGGCTTCTGTGTATTAGCTTAAACTTCTCACCTCCATGGCAAGAGAGTTTTTCTTGAATTGCGGAGCATTGGCAGTGCTCCAGAGCAACTAAATGGGTCATCCCTCCCCTCCTCCATCAAATTAAAGTGCTCCTTAAAGAGGTATAGCCGACAGCGTGTTTTGCTCTATCAAGTTGTGAGGCACAACTATTAGCCGTAAATCAGGATCACCCTCTTCTCCAGCAATGGAGCATTGGCTTACCCCTATTGAATGAAGTATAGCAGTATGAAGTGAAGCTGTATGGTCTAGTGGATAGAACTCTGGCCTGGGAGTCAAAAAGTCATGAGTTCTAATCCTTGTTCCACCACTTGTCTGCTATGTGACCTTGGGCAAGTCACTTCACTGTGCTTGAGTTATAAAATGGGGCTTGAGACTGTGAGCCTCATGTGGGACAGGGACTTTGTCCAACCTTATTTGCTTGTATCCACTCCAGTGCTAAGTACAGTGCCTGGTACATAGTAAGCACTTAACAAATACTATAATAATGATAATAGTGGTCCATCCATCCTAGTATTCCATCTCCAACAGGAAGAACAGGATACTTGGAAAACCCATCCAGCGGTTGCCCTCCTTAACATACAACTTCATGGTTAGAGATGGATGATCTAACATGTCCCTTTCCCTCTGGAGACTCATTCTCGACCTCTTGTCCCTTGATTTAGTCAAACCCCTCTTGATCTTTCTACCATCCTTTACTTAAGTCTCTAATAGACCTCTTCCCCATGAATTTATCCAGACCCCTATTGAATAACTTGACATTTTCTTCCTGTGCAACTTTGGTAATGAATCCTGTACATTCTGCCACTTCTGGGCATACTGTTGGAGTGGGGGAGTTTATTCATCCTAAAGGTGGTCTCTTTCCTGGATCAACTCTGTCTCTGAGTTCAGTTTCTGTCTCCCCTTGCAGCTAGGCGTTCTGGGGAATATTAGTCTGGTTTTTTGTATTCTCTCCCTCTCTCCCACTCTCCCACCATATTTTTCCTGATAATTAAACTTTAAAAATGCACATTGGCCTGGCAGAAGGGTTTTCTTTTTTCTTTTTGACTATAAATATCCAGATACTAGTGGCAAAAGGTAGTTTTTCAATTAGATGAATTGTGGGTGCCAACCCAGAGCCATGACTGGCTGCCTGTCATGTTGCTGAATTTTCCTGTCTGCTTCTGGGCCCTGTCCAACTCTCCAGCCCACCTGGTAAGCTTTTTCTTCACTCCAGTCGGTCACCTGGATTCCCTCCCTTGTTACAGGAAACAAACTGTCTCTCAAGAAACATTCCTCGGCATCAACAGGAAAGATTTCAGCAAAGTCTCCTTCCTCTCTTCACCAGGCTCCCTCCTTCTCTCCCTTCCCTCAGAAAGGGAAGGAAGCCTATAGTGGTTTAAATGACTTTAAGAAAACAACACTAAACACGCTTCACTGTTCCCTCCACAGGCCAGAGGGAACATGCAAAACCTATTCATTTAAATTCAATTATTTTTTAAGACGATGGAACGAAACTGAATTGGGTCAGCGGTATGCGTTTGCTGTACTCAGCTGCTTTCTCTGACACCATCACCTCCCTGCCTTTATCTCCAGGCGATGCACGCCACTGTGCTCACCAATTAATTCCATATCGGTGCCTTCTCTTGGGTAAACATGGTGCCCGGGGATGGGAGGGGGAACCCAAAGTCTAACTACAAGGGGAATGAAATCTGTCATTCCCAGAATCTTGTTAGCTAACAGCAGGGAAGCCTTCAAATAGAACATTCTGCCGGTAAACTCGTATTTAAAGAAGTGTGTGAATTCACCATGGCATAGTGCAGCCCAGGCCTGTCAGATTCCACTGACAGGTATCACTGCCCAGATAAGCAATAGCCTTAGTGAAAGGCAAGGATGGGGAGGCGGGTGAGAGTTCAGACCAACTTTAGCCCAGCTCTAAGGAAGATGAAGTTCCAGGCTGCAGACAGACACTTCAGGGACGTGGGGCTTTGTTGCTGGCTCTGTAGGCCTGATGGATTGCACACATATATAGAGCTGTCCTTCACTTCGAAGCTACTCACAGCACGATCCTATCCAAGTGTGCTGCTCTGACTGAAAGACCAGTGCATGACAGATAGTCCATTCCACATTGTGAGCACGTAAACACGGTTTCTTGCCGTACATTTGCCGCTTCCAGGGCTGTTATCATTTTCGAGAGTGTCTCAGTATCCCCCTCTTCCCAAGGCCTCAGCTCCAGGAGAGCAATCCCTCACCTGCTGCTGGCCTGTGTGCAGGGGTGGTCTACTGCAGTCTGCCACCCCACCATATTGTTAGAAACTGAGCTTCACCATGTCAATAAAGCATTTATGTTGTCCTCCCTGCTTGCAGATGCCCCCTTTCAGTCCACCATACAGATACTTTTTGGGAATTATGCTATCATCTATTCTTCACTCAGTTGCCCCTGGCAAAGCAGTGTCCAGGGGCTCACAATGCTGGTGAACTGACTTCCATTCTAGGCCCTCATTTCTCGTCACCTTGTCTTGCTATTTCATGTAGAGAATGGCTTGAAGGTGACACAGCTGGTGAAGCAGCTCAAGAAGTTGGGTGTGGTATCTCTGATAAGTCTAGGCTTTATAGTCATATATGGAAGGTTGGATGTCCTTTCTCGAGGAGTTTGTAAGCCTTATTGTTGTCAGACTCTGGTAGTCAGCCTCCCAAGCATCACATTGGCTTTCTTGATGCAATTTTTTTTCCACTTTTATCTATCAGTGCATCATTAGAGAGTCTCCTGTCTGAGATGAGAGAATCCAGGAAAGCAGGAGGAGAGAGGCCTAGGGGCATCAGGCTGGACAGAAACTCTAGCCTGCTGAATGAAGGATCTGGAAATGGTAGGATGAGAGTCAGGGTGAGGGGGTTTATTCCAGGAAGGTCCAATGATTGCATCTCTCAGCCAAAGACCTAACCCCACTTACTGCTTCTGGGAAGTCCTTAGAAGGATTGTGCAAGTGTCATTTTGGAGTTGAATTGTTGTGAATGAACTGGTCCCTCTGGCTACATGAGAAAATATGTACTGAGAAGGAAAGGTTTTTGTGCAAATGAATCTCTTTTCATGTCCTCTTACCTAGCTGCAATTATTCAATTGTATTTATGAGCACTTATTTTGTGCAGAACACTATACTTAGTGCTTGGGAGAGTACAATACATCAGATATGGTAATAATGATTATGGTATTTAAGCACTTACTACTCATTCATTCAGTTGTATTTATTGAGTGCTTACTGTGTGAAGAGCACCATATTAAGTGCTTGGAAAGTACCATTCAGTAATAGAGACAGTCCCTGCCCACACCTGGCTTACAGTCTACAAGGAATGTGTCAGTGTGCTTACTATGTGTCAAGCACAGTTCTAAGTGCCGGGGAAGATAATGATAAGGTCAGACTCAGTACCTGTCCCTCACAGTCTAAGTAGACATGTTTGGTAGACATGTTTCTCTTGACTATAAGCTCGTTGTGGGCAGGGATCGTGTCTACCAACTGTATTGTATTGTACTCTCCTAAGTGCTTAGTTCAGTGCTCTGCATACAGTAAGCACTCAATAAGTACAATTGATTGATGTTCACTGCCCACAAAGAGCTTACAGTCTAGAGGGAGGAGCTTACAGATTTGTCCAGTGACAGTAGGCACTGGATTGTTCCTGGGAACAAGCCTCCCTTGTGAAGTAAACATTAATTATGCCCACCCTCCAGCTGAGATCTGACAGCTATGATGGGCCCACAAGCTGTTTGATTAATCTCTTTGGAGTTCACCATTCACCCCTAATATTTTCCCTCTATACTATTTCAAGACCTGGAATTCATCTACAGAGTCTTGAGGTTCAAGTGTTGATTTTGTCCACATAGAGTCCTGGCCCAGTCTCTTAGCTTGATTTCTGGGCTTTGAGTGAAGAGTCAAGAATGAAGGGGCAGCACAAGGCGAGTCTTAAGGGATCACATTGACGCTGGCAGTGGTGAAATTGCCAGTAGTGAAAAATAGTGATTGTTTTCTGTCTATGTTGTCTTTGCCACTGTAAGCTTCTTGAAGGCAGTGAATGTGTCTCCCAACTCTATTGTATTGTTCTCTCCTAAGCATTTAGTTCAGTGCTCTGCACCAAGTGCTCAATAAATACCATGGATTGATTGACTAGATTGTGAACTCCTCAAGGGAAGGGGTGTAATTCCTCACAGTGCCTCCTGATAGACTAAATGAATAATTGCTCTCTTGATAGAAAAAATAAATTTATGAACTTTGGTCCAAATATGGCCCACCTCCTTAGGGGCAAGTAAGAGAAGCTTGGCCTTCTCTCTACCAATCCTCTTTTTCCCTCCATATTTCTCTTCTGCTGCCTATCTTTGCCCAGGGTCAGTCTGTGTCACAGGAAGCATAATTTTGGCTTTCCCGGTAGTTGAAATCACCCAGCCACTTGGGAACCTGTGAAGGACCCCGCTGCTCCCCTTCCCACCGCAGACCCCAGCATTTAGGAAGTTGGTATTTTTGGAAACCAGTGACCCCAGTAGTTTATTTTTTTCCCCTCCTCTATATAGAGTTGAATGAGATCGAGGGAGATTCTGGTAAAATATAAGGCTTAGAATCTTGCTGATAATATAGGGCAAGCTGGGAGGGTAGGAGGGAGGACATTACTATAATTGTAATTATTATAATAATTATACTTGTATTAAGCACTTCCTAAATATCAAAAGACTGTGCCAAGCTCTGCACAGGAGAATCTGCTGTAGAAAGGAGAGTGGTGTCAAGGAGAGGCTGGCAATGCCCAGGCTAGGGCAGAGTTGGGAGGCTAGAGTAGAGTGGCTTCTCCCAACCCTGTCTTGGCCCTGGTTGCTCCTTGGTTGGTTTGAATGCCCTAATAGCTCTGCCTGGACAAGAAATCACCGAGATGATGGAGAAGTAGCATGGACTGGTGGATACCACACTCGTGGCTTATTGGAAAGAGCATGGGCTTGGAAGTCAAAGGCCGTGGGTTCTAATCCCATCTCTGCCACTTGTCAGCTGTGTGACTTTGGGCAAGTCACTTAACTTCTCTGTACCTCAGTTACTTCATCTGTAAAATGGGGATGAAGCCTGTGAGTCCCACTTGGGACAACCTGATTACTTTGTATCTACCCCAGAACTTAGAACAGTGCTTGGCACAGAGTAAGCGCTTAAAAAATACCATTATTATTATTATTATTATTGTCAACTTCTTGAAGGCAGAGTCATATCTACCAACTCCACTGTACTGTACTCTCCAAAGAACAGGGCTTTGCATACAGTGAATGCTCAGTTAATACTACTGATTGATTGGAGTTAGGAGACCTGGATTGTAATGCCAACTTTGTTACTTGCATGATGCATGAACTTGGGCAAGTTGCTTAGTTTCTTTGTGCCTCAGTTTCCTCACCTGTAAAAATGGCATTAGATAACTGGACGCCTCATGTGGGTCAGAGATTCTCTCTGATCCGATTGTACTGGATCTACCCCCAGCACTTAGCCTAGTGCTTGGCACCTACAAAGTACTTAACCAGTACAATGATTTTTACTGTTAGGCTCCCAGCCCCCCACAGAGTTCTTTACCCAGCCCCACCCCCACAGCTCTGCTCCTGGAAGTGAAGTGAAGGCCCCAAACTGCTGGGGTGAGCTTAGCCTGGTCCAAACTTCAGGTTTTTGGACCATATGGGTCTTTATTGGTTGGGATCGTATTTGAGGCACTCGGTTGTGGCAATGGAGTTGCCAGTGGATTTAGGCATGAAGAAACAGTGGTTTGAGACTCTCCACCAGGCGCTTCCTAGAAGAGCAGCACAGCCTTCTGATCTATATCAAACCAGGTTATGGGCTGTGTTATCTGGGGACAGGGGCCTCTACACTTGGCCACCATGGCACGTTGGTGGGGGCAAGCCTGGAGCTGCTTGACTGCTTTTGTTCCACATTAAGTGGGAGTGCTTGTGGAGGAAGGAAGATATGTCAGATTCAGTCAGAAGAGGGCATAGATCGTCATTCATTCATTTTGATCATATTTTTTGAAAGCTTAACATGCAAAGCACTGTACTAAGGGCTTGGGAGAGTACATGGGTTCAAATCCCGGCTCTGCCAATTGTCAGCTGTGTCACCTTAGGCAAGTCACTTAACTTCTCTGTGCTTCAGTTACCTCATCTGTAAAATGGGGATTAAGACTGAGACGTGGGACAACCTGATAAACTTGTGTCCGCCCCAGCGCTTAGAACAATGCTGTGCACATAATAAGTGCTTAACAAATGCCATCATTATTATTACAATACAACAACAGACGCAGTCCTTGCCCACAGTGTGCTTACAGTCTAGACAGGGATATCTCCTCTTCCCTCACTCTGCCCCTTCCCCTGTCCCCCACGCTTCTGCCCTCGGTCTATGCTGGGCTGACCTGCAAGAAAAAGCCAGGGGTCTGATATTTGGAGCTGCTTGGGTCTTCTCTAATGTCCCCCCTGCCCCTAATATTTCTTGACAACCTTTTCCTCTACTAATGGGAGAGTTGCATCAAGGTGTGAGAAGCAGGGACAAAAGCTGGAAAGGAAGCCTGTGACTCCGAGAGAAGGGGAAGTTTGATCATTTTCCGAGGAGTCCTGAATGAGCTAAGCATTCCCAGGGATTCAAAAGGAACTGGTTTCACATTGCAGATGTGCAGTCTGAGAGCACAAGCGTGACATTGTAATTATAGATTTCAAGCGGGAGAGGGAACTGGTGCTGTGTTTCCAAACAATAATCTAACTCCCAACAATATTTCTCTGTAGAGCAGCCAAAATTGCCCCTCGTAGGTGGGCATCAGACAGCTATCCCAGGAATGGGGATGGGTTTTATGGTGGGAACAGATGGGAGCCGGAGATTATTCGAATGGAGTCTGGAACTCACACACACCCTCCCTTGAACACCCAAGGACACATCATTGATCTGTCCAAACCTAGGCTGGCTTCCGGCTGGGGACGACTTCCTGGTCATACACTGGCCCCAAGTGAGAGCCGGAAAGGGGTGGAAAAGGGTTTTGGGGGAGGAGCTATGGTCTGTTTCTTCCTCACACAAGCATAAAACCGGGGGCGGTTTCCCCCGACATGCTGGTTGCAAGCCAGGGATTTGTAGTGCAGAGTGAAAGAGAGAGAAAGGCACAGCATACTCTCCTCCCACATCAGTGAGCTGCCCAGAAGGGTTTGAATTGCACAGGAAAGGACAGAGTGGTGCTTGGATGCTAGATTTTTTTTCCCTTTTCCCCACAGAGGGCAGCTCCGTTCCACTTTTAACAATCCCCATGGCTGGCGGGCAGGAATGTGTGCAGGTAGAGACTGAGCACCAGCCAGACGACTCAAGCCAAGCCGGCCTGGAAAGGTCGGAGGGGTCCAGAGCAGGGGGGAGATGTCGATGCAGCCGGCCCCAGGGGTCAGGGCCCAGCCGTCCTGCCTGTACAGCCTGGGCAGGGCGGATTGGTAAATTGGCTGGAGGAGTAACTTCATCCCGTGTTCGCCAGGGCAGGGCCACCCGGAAGAGGGTTCAGATGTGTTCAGGCCATCTTTCCAGATATGCGTTGTGGCTGTGAATGGCCAGAACTGAATCGCAATCATGCTACAGTTCGAGTTCGCCCCTCGGGCCGGCGGGCTGGGCCTGGGTGGGCTTTGGAGGAGAGGCACCCAACAGGTGGGCTGGGGTATGCGGGTGCTTATGCTCTTTGGCCGTTCCCTGAAATTAGCTGATCGGGGGGTGACCTGAGGGAAGGGCGGGGAGGTCGGCAGCTGCAGCGTAACCCCATCTCTGTGTTCACTCGGCCGCAAGAAACAAGCAGCAACCCAAAAGGCGTTTCCAAAGCTCTGTCGACAAGCCCTGCAGCGGAAGGGCTGTTTCCCAACTGTTTTATTCGAAGATCTTCTCCCACATGCCTGTGTCAGGGAGGAGTCGGGGGCCAGACGGGGAGCTGGGTGGAAGCTGTGCAGCATATATGCAAGCTGCAAAATGTAATAGGTATACGGGCTAGGAGGGAGAGAGGAGACGACCAGCAGAAGAGTCAGTCTGCAGCTTGGCCCTGCTCGTTAGACCCAGAGCACAGACTGTGCTCTTTGGACCTGCAGCCCGACCCAAACTATGCTTACGCCTGAGGCAATGTTGCAAATGCCAGATGGTGGGGATCCAGTGTAAGGGGAAGAAGGTCGAACCTATTCTGTCCCGGGGAGGAGGGATGGAGGCTGGCAATCCCAACCGGGGAAATGTAGGACTCCGATGCTGTTGTATCTTCTGTGGCAGACTCCGATCAAAACCGGCTTGGACCAGAGAGTCGGGGGAAGGGGGAGGGAGGAATTTTGCTCCAGTTCCGGAGTTCTGTTTTAAATTTTCAAGCACTTATCCCATCCTGGTTTCCGCCGTGATTGAAAGGAATCATGAAGTCGAGTGTTCTTTCTCTTGATTAGAGAGGGGACCCTTAGCTCAGCAAGGACCTTGAAAGCAGGCTGCCTCTCCTCTCTTTCAGTCTGCAGGCCTGGGGCAAGGTGATAGCAGCTATTTGGGTTTATAATGTGGGAAGGCAAAGGGATATTTGCATTTATTCCCCAGTGCTTTCCAGTTGAGGGATTTTATGGAGGCCGTTACCTGTGAATTGGGTCCCCTACCCTCCCACACATACAAAAACACACTTGTTGTGGTTCAGGACCTGGATATTGCTGGGTAAAAAATCTTTTTGTTTTCCCATGGTCAGGGGCCTTTCTAGCATGTGGTCAGCAATGCCATTAGGATCCAATTTTGTGGGAGAGGTATGGACCTCTTCTGGAGGAGCAGAGGCGGCTGGGGTGCTGGGGATCAGAACAACCCAGTAACTAGCTGAGGAGGAAACCTGGGGCTGGATGAAAGGAAAAGCCTGAAATCGGGAGGCGGGGGAGATTATTGTCCCATAGCTTGTGCAGCTCTTAGCGTGGCCTAGTGGATAGAGCACAGGCCTTGTACTCAGAAGATGTTGGGGTCTAATACGGTTCTGTTCCTTATCTGCTGCATGACCTTGGGCAAATCATTTAACTTTGCTGTGCCTCAATTACCTCATCTGTAAAATGGGGACTAGGATTAGGAATCCCAAATTGGGCACGGACTGTGTCTATCCCAATTATCTTGTATCCCAGCACTTGGTACGATGCCTACTACATAGTAAGCTCTAAACAAATACCATTTTTGTTTTTTTAAGAAAGGGCCTATTGAGGACATCAAAGCAGCAAAGAGGAGATTGGGGTCTTCACTTCCATCAGAAATGTAGCCTTCCAGGGAGGTGGGAGAAAGATGGAAGGTAATAATAATAATGATAATTATGGCATTTATTAAGCGCTTCCTATGTGCAAAGCACTGTTCTAAGCCCTAGGGAGGTTACAGGGTGATCAGGTTGTCCCACTGGGAGCTCACAGTCTTAATCCCCATTTTACAGATGAGGTAACTGAGGCCCAGAGAAGTTAAGTGACTTGCCCAAAGTCACACAGCTGACAATTTGGCGGAGCCGGGATTTAAATCAATCAATCAATCATATTTATTGAGCGCTTACTGTGTGCAGAGAACTGTACTAAGCGCTTGGGAAGTACAAGTTGGCAACATATAGGGACAGTCCCTACCCAACAGTGGGCTCACAGTCTAGAAAATCCATGACCTCTGACTCCAAAGCCTGGACTCTTTCCACTGAGCCACGCTGCTTCTCCAGGTAGAGAGGGTCATGCCTGTCCCTTAATTTGTTCCCATTTTGGACACAGGTTCTCCTTTCCAAATGGTTGATTTTTCAAGGGCCAGCTGGTAATTAACGGGCCCTCACGTGCCATGGAGCCAATGGATTGGACACCCAGGGACTGCGAGGGATGAGCCCCACCAGCATGTTGTCTGGTTGAGCTGGGGCCTGCAGCCCTGGCCAGACATTGTGCTTCTCCCCACAGTGAGGTCAAAGTTTCCAGTCTCTCTTCTGCAAGTGGGAGTGAGCTGGTAATCTCCAGGGAGGGAGACCATCTCTGAGCAGGGAGACTTTGAGACCAAAGCTCCCAGCCAGAGCAGAGTCCTCTGAGACTCAGCTGCCCACCAGAATGCCTCCTTAACAGAGGGAATGCAAATGCAGAGCCTCGATGTGCACTTTTGGGACCCTCCAGTGCATGTCCTTTATTTAAATTGTACATATCTATTCTATTTATTTTATTTTGTTAGTATGTTTGGTTTTGTTCTCTGTCTCCCCCTTTTAGACTGTGAGCCCACTGTTGGGTAGGGACTGTCTCTATATGTTGCCAACTTGTACTTCCCAAGCGCTTAGTACAGTGCTCTGCATACAGTAAGCGCTCAATAAATATGATTGATTGATTGATTGATTCCTCCAGCATGAATTCCTCCAGTGTTTGCAGCTCTCTGGATTCTGGGAGCAGCCTGGCTCAGTGGAAAGAGCACAGGCTTAGGTGTCAGAGGTCATGGGTTCTAATCCCGGCTCTGCCAATTGTCAGCTGTGTGACTTCGGGCAAGTCACTTAACTTCTCTGTGCCTGAGTTACCTCATCTGTAAAATGGGAATTAAGACTCTGAGCCCCATGTGGGACAAACTGCTTATTGTGTATCACCCCCCAGTGCTTAGAACAGGGCTTGGCACATAGTAAGCACTTAACAGATACCACAAGTATTGTTATTATTATTCAGAAGCTTGCAGAAGCTCCTCCTCCAGAGGGTCTTGGGGTATTCATCCTCCAGCCCCACCCTCTCCCTCTAGGAGAGACCTTCCAGACCTTTGTTCTTTCCCTGTCCCTGAAGTGATGGTTTTCCTTCAGTGAGATGACCCCAAGATCTCTCAGCTGGAGAGATCTGTTTGGTGCAGAGAGAGGGGGAGAGGAGAGATGAGTGATTCTGTATCATCTCCCACAGTAGAAGTGTCAGGAATCACACCTCTTCTTATTTAAAATACTCCCCCTCAGCTGGGACTCCGGCACCTGGAACACCCTTCTTTGTATTCTCTCTCTGACTTCCCTGCAGTTAGACACTTGCAGTCTCTGTGACAGATTTAATAATACCAGCGTCTCTTGTGCTTAGTATTGCAGAGAAGCGCTTTACTCCTAAAACGTTATCGATCGAGATGATAATCAAAAAAGGTAAAGGGATTTGGTTTCCCTTTTCACGAAGGAATTTCTCCCCACCACTTCGGTCCTACAGAAATGTAGGGGACTTTCTCCTCTGCCCGGCCCCCAGGGCCAGGTCAAGGGGAGGTGGGAACTGTTCAGTATCCCTGCTTGTCCAGATGGGCCCCTTGGGGCTCTCTTGGTGGCAGAGGCTGGGGACCAAATCTGTCCAGACAACAGGTGATGATCCATCCAGAGAAGCAGTGTGGCTCAGTGGAAAGAGCATGGGCTTTGGAGTCAGAGGTCATGGGTTCAAATCCCGGCTCCGCCAATTGTCAGCTGTGTGACTTTGGGCAAGTCACTTCACTTCTCTGGGCCTCAGTTCCCTCATCTGTAAAATGGGGATTAAGACTGTGAGCCCCCCGTGGGACAATTTGATCACCTTGTAACCTCCCCAGCGCTTAGAACAGTGCTTTGCACATAGTAAGTGCTTAATAAATGCAATCATTATTATTATTATTATCATCTTTTCTCCCACCTCTGAGCTTATTCTGCCTTTGCATCTTGAGGGGCTTCCCTAGAGCGCTGACGTGTTTTGGTGTCCCAGTGGGGTTGATTCCTTCATCTCTGTAGGCAGATCCCATTTTAGCTGAGCCAGCTGCGTCACCCACATTCTGCCCCAGTCTTCCAATTCCCATCTTACTGTCCCACAGATATTCAGTTTCTCTGCAGCGCTGACTCTAGCAGGAGGATAACAGCCTAATCTTTTCTTAAAGGTTAGAGGGATGAAGCAGGGTTTGGTTTGGGCCTGTCTGCTTTTCGGAAGATTTATCGCCCAAGAGTTTCGCTTTAGGAAAAGTCAAAAACTTTTTAGTGGTTTTATCACATGTGCCGTGGATAGTCCTGCTGCTGTACCCCCAGCCCCTCTGGGCTTCCAAGGGCCATCAGTCAGCCTTCAATGTGCTTAAGGTTGTAGACTTGGAATCAATCAATCAATCAATCAATCGTATTTATTGAGCGCTTACTATGTGCAGAGCACTGTACTAAGCGCTTGGGAAGTACAAATTGGCATCACATGGAAGGCCCAGAAACACCCCAGAGATGACTTCCTGACTAAATATTTGGAGAAAACAGACTGTGAGCACCATGAGGGACAGGGATGCTGTCTGATCCGATTGTATTTAATTCATTCAATCATATTTACTGAGTGCTTACTGTGTGCGGAGCACTGTACTAAGCACTTGGAAGGTACAATTCAGCAACAAATCTGCCCCAGTGCTTAGCACAGTGATTGGTACATAGTAATTGCTGACAAAATACCACTATTATGATGATGATTATTATTATAAGCAGAGGGTGGGCAGTATGTCCAGGAAGGAAGTTCAGGATCAGGTTTCAAACCCAGAGGCTGGACTTCAGGTGAGCGTGGATGCCACTGTGGTTCCCTCATGGGGGCAAAGGGGTTTGCTTTCCTGGGGAGCTGGATGGGTGCCTGCTTCTAGCCTTAGCCAAAGGGAATCAATCCAGACTCAAGGTTGAAGTGGGGGAGCCTGGGGGGTCTCCCCCACACCACTTCCACCCTTCCCGGTTATTCCAGAGAGAAGTCCCCCAGGTGGTGAGACAGGAGAGTTCTTGACCTAGAAGTTGTTTGGGAAAGAGCCGGTTATCTATGAGAGATAGCCAAGGAAAACACTGGATCCAAACTTAACTCCAGGGCCCAGTCAGTGCCACCTACACACTAGATACATTGCTGTGCGGTGACAATTACTCCCTCCCCAAGGTCTTTCCCATCGGCCTTTTCCCTGGAACAGCTCTTTCTTTTCACCCTCTCTCCAAGGGTGAAAAGCTCTCCAAGCTTCTCGCTTAGGGGCCCTGTGTCTGGTTCCCAAAGTACTATCCTCTGCCTCACAGAATTAGTTGTTTGTCTGCCTCAAACAGAAACTTCCCGAGGGGGGAGAAAGGGCCCAGCCTAGTCCCCAGTGCACTTATCTCACTACACAGGGTCCTTGTATTGAAAAGGAAAATGTTGTCTGAGGAGACTGCTATTGTTTCAGCAAGGAATGGTTTGTCCCTGCTTGGGGTAGGTCTGTCAACATAGCCAGGGAAAACATTGTGATAGTGTGGAAGCTGCGGTACTGAGGCGGGCATGAGCAAGGTTCACCCTGGGGCAAGAGGAGGGGGCAACATCTAGAAGGGAAAAGGCAGAGATTTTGATTTTGAGCAGAAGTGTGTGTTGCGGTGGGAGGGGAGGGGGAAGAGAGCTGGCACGGTAGCGGAAATTGAAAAGCTTTGTGGAGGTTAGGCAGATGGAGAGGAGAATTTGGGCTTTTGATTTGGGTTTGACGGGCACTCAGCAGCTGTTCAGTCAATACTGGTGATAATAATGATGAGAGGGTTCCCATGTAGTCTGTTGACTCCAAACAATCACTGAGACTGTGGTAGTAGTAATAGTAGTTGTAGTTATAGTAGTGGTAGCAGTAGTGGTCTTTATTGAAAATCCATTAGGTACAATGTACTTGTACTAAGCACTTGGAAAAATACAACAGAAGAGTGTATTCCCTGACCCAGAGGATCTTACATCTAAAGGAAGAGAGTTATAAAAATATTTTGAAATAATCAAAATTTGATTTATATATATATACACTGTATATATATATATATATATATATACACATTATATATATATATATACACATTTTATATATATATATATAAATATATATATATATACATTCTATACAGACACACAAATAACCACATGAAGAAGAGCAAAAATTAGTATAAAAGTGCTGAAGGTGGGTCTAGGATTGGCATGACTCAGGAGAGGGTCAGAGTTGTTGGAAGAGGTGGGTTTTTAGGAGGGTTTGAACATGGAGAGCTCTGTGCCTCATCAGATTAAACGAGAGGATTTGGGATAGAGTTTCAGGTTTATAATAATAATGTTGGTATTTGTTAAGTAGAGACAGTGTGGGCAAAAGGATGGAGGTGGGAGAATCAGAAGCAAGCTAGAGCTGGTAGTTTGGCTCGGGGGGACCAAAGAGTCAGCTGGAGAGTCCTTTATGTAAGATATACGGAAAGAGCATGGGCTTGGGAATCAGAGGATGTGTATTCTAATCCTGGCTCCGCCACTTGTCTGTTGTGTGACCTTGGGCAAGCCACTTAACTTCTCTGTGCCTCAGTTACCTCATCTGTAAAATGGGGATTAAGATTGTGAACCCCACATGGGACAACTTGATTACCTTGTATCTACCCCAGTGCTTGGAACAGTGCTGGATACTTAGCACTTAACAAATACCATAATTATTATTATTAGATATGTTTCTTACAGATGTGTGAGATATGGGGAGATTTGCTGGAGAAGCTTGAAGCCAATCATGAGGAGAATGTGGTTGATATTGAGGGAAATGGGAAGCTTCTAGATGTTGAGGAGAGGGAAAGTTTGTTGAATACGATCTTCAGGATGATGGTCCGTGCAGCGTTGTGTAGGATAGATTGGAGTGGGAAGAGGCTGGGGGCTGGCAGACCGTGAGCAGGTCAATTCATCAGTTCAACTTGAATCAGGGTGGTAGCAGTTTGGGTGGAGAGGAACAGGCTGATTCAGGAATTATGCAGTAAAATCCAGCAGGATTTAGCAGTAGATGGAATGTGAGAGTGGAGAGCAGTGCTGGGAGTAACCTGGAAAGTGCTGGGACTCGGCCCCATTTTAAGGAAAAGTTGCCAAACCACGTTTCCAGTTATGAAAATAATTTGATGGCCATGGCCAGAGAAACAGCATGACTCAGTGGAAAGAGCTTTGGAGTCAGAGGTCATGGGTTCAAATCCCAGCTCCGCCAGCTGTCAGCTGTGTGACTTTGGGCAAGTCACTTAACTTCTCTGGGCCTCAGTTACCTCATCTGTAAAATGGGGATTAAGACTGTGAGCCCCCTGTGGGACAACCTGATCACCTTGTAACCTCCCCAGTGCTCAGATCAGTACTTTGCACATAGTAAGCACTTAATAAATGCCATCACTATTATTATGGCCCCTTAGATCAGCTAGGGTCAGTGTTCCTGGGCCAGGAAGGGCCTTTGGACCAGCAATGAGACCTTCACCCCTAACCAAGATTGACTTTCCTCAAAGGGAATGAACTCCCACTTGGCAGAAGGTGGAGGATTCAGTTGCCCTGCACTAGAATGTCCATAAGTCAATCAGTGGTATTTATTGAGCACTTACTCTGTGCAGAGCACTCTAGTAAGTGCTTGGGAGAGAAGAGTACAGCAGAGTATGTAGACACAATCCCTGCCCACAAGGAGCTTACAGTCAAAAGGGAGAGTTTACCTGCTGGGGGATTAGGGTACCTGCAAGCTGGGGGAAGAAGGAGAGACAGGAAAGGGACCCACGAATCTTGGCATCCAGCTTCCGCTCACTAAGCCCTCCACCCCTGGCTACAACTCCCTGACCCCACATTTACATTGAGTTGATGGTTGCTGTGATGGGTGGTCCCTTTTCCCTCTTCCACCCCCAAAAGATAATAATAATAATAATAGCATTTATTAGGCACTTACTATGTGCAAAACACTGTTCTAAGTGCTGGGGAGGTTACCAGGTGATCAGATTGCCCCACACGGGGCTCACAGTCTTAATCCCCCTATTACAGATGAAGGAACTGAGGCATAGAGAAGTTAAGTGACTAGCCCAAAGACACACAGCTGACAAGTGGAGTCAGGATTTGAACCCATAACTTCTTACTCCAAAGCCCAGGCTCTTTCCACTGAGCCACCATAGTGCCAACGACCCCACCAAGCTTTCCTGCCAGCCCTGACTGCAGTGAAAAGTTTAGACTGGAGTGAGAGGCTGGTAGGGAACATTTTTATTCATCCCAGATGGGAGGCCCACCCCATTGTTTGGTCTTGACTCAGCAGGCCGACAGCCCGGGCTTCCTGCATTGGGGGAGGGGGAGCAGAAAGGCCAAGCAGTTCCTGAGCCGGGAACTGGACGGACTTGGCCCAGATTAAGACAGGCAGACATGCCTACAGAAAACCATGGCTAAAGGGAAGCTGTGTGGTCTCATGGAAAGAGCACGGCCCTGGGAGTCAGAGGACCTGGATTCTAATCCCCCCTCCACCATTTGTCTGCTGTGTGTGAACTTGAGCAAGTCACTTAACTTCTCTGTGCCTCAGTTACCTCATCTGTTTAAATGGGAATTAGGACTGTGAGCCCCATGTGGGACATGGACTATGTCCAACCTGATTAGCTGGTAATAATAATAATAATAATAATAATAATAATAATAATAATAATAATAATAATGGTATTTGTTAAGCACTTAATATGTGCCAAGCACTGTTCCAAGCACTGCGGTAGATACAGTGCTTAGAACAGTGCTTTGCACATAGTAAGCGCTTAATAAATGCTATTATTATTATTATTATTATTACAAGGTAATCAGGTTGTCCCATGTGGGACTCAGTCTTTACCCCCATTTTACAGTTGAAGTAACTGAGGCGTAGAGAAGTTAAGTGACTTGCCCAAGGTCCCCAGAAGACAAGTGGCGGAGCTGGGATTAGAATGCACATGCTCTTGCCACTAGGCTACAAGCTGCTTCTCACTGATATGTAACACGGTGCTTAATACAGTATTTGCAACAGAGTAAGCACTTAACAAATACCATAAAAAAAACCCTCTACTCCGCATGAAGGTCAAGGACTGGGTTAGCTGCCTGACTCCCTTTTTGAGTGGTATTGGTATAGGCTGGAGTGTGTCGTGGCCAGAAAGGGGAACCTGGAACTGGCCAGCAGCCCTGAGAACCCATTAAAAACCCATGACTGGGCCAGCAGACTACGAAGGGCAACCTTACTTTGCTATCTGACTTTGACCCCTGTCCTTTGAATGGGAGTTATTAAGAGCGGGAAGATATCCTGACCCAACCCTTTAAATAAACGTGGAAAGTGAGCCAGCCCCCACAAGCCCTGCTTCTCTCCTTCCTCTTCCAAGGGGACACTGGGAATGGAATTGCTACTTCCCCACTGGCCCGGCACAGATTATTATCTGCCCTAGATGAGGGGGCGAGTGAGCAGCTCTTTCCAAAGCTGCACTAACCTGCTCACCACCACCTCTGGAGTGGTACGTTGGCCTGTCCCTGAAGCAGCCCAGTCCCTGCCTCTGTGCTTTCCAGCCCAATCTGCAGTCATTTCTTCGTGCATATAGTAAGCACTTAACAAATACCTTAAAAAAGGGGAGGGGCGGTTTTTGCTGAGAAAACACAAAGAACAACAGGGAGATCCTGAGACAGTGGCAGCCAATGATGGGAGGGGAGAAAAGGAAAGGGCAGAAGGCAGTGGGAGCTTCTGTCATGGAAGAGACACTTTCTGTTCCCATTCCAGACTTGCTGGCTCCTGTGGCCAATGCTGGAGGGCAGGGAACATGGAACAACAGGAGCAGAGTCACTGGGGAGTATAAGAAAAGTATCTCTGACATTGACATTCCATGAACTCAAGAGACTGAAGGGAAGGAATTGTGCTTACCTGCATCAATCAATTATATTTATTGAATGCTTACTGTGTGCTGAGCACTGTACTGAGCCCTTGGGAAAGTACAGTATAACAGATTTGAAGCAAGAAATGTTCAGTAGACTTAAGGAAGAAATTCCCGGCTGACAGGAATGACTGGAGCAGCCATCGGAAGGAGGCAGTGGAGTTTCCCGTTGACACAGATGAGCTGGGCGAAGGAGCTGGGGGCGGGCAGTTTGAGGCCCCTGGAAATCTCTTGCAAGAGAGGCCTTGTGTTTTCCCCTCATGCTGCTGAGGGAGGTGGTAAAAAGGTCTTCCCTTACACAAGTCTGTCCTTATTTCCCCTGGCTGGAGTAAGAAGTGGGTGGTCAACACTGTTGGTGATTACTTTTGATGGCGTCAGAGCTTGGGGTAGAGAGGCAAGGGGAAATGGACAGCTCCCAGAAGCCATCCTGGTCCTACACAGGATGGAAATAAGCTGGCTCTAGACTCTCTGATCACCTTGATGTTTCTTTGTCATCATTCTGCAGGGTGCTGGTTTGACCCAGACGGATTACCGAAGTCAGCAAATCAATCAGTAGTGTTTACTGAACACCTACTGTGTACAGAGCATTTTATTAAATGCTTGGGAGAGTACAGTAGAATTCATAGACCTGATCTCTGTCTTCAAGGAATTCACAATCTAGTACGGAAGAAAGATGCTAAAATAAATTGCAGATTGGAGGAAGACGTAGCATTCAAAGATATGTACTTTGAATCTGGGAGCTGACCATTTCCCTCCACCACTCTCCGCCCCCATGTTCTGACCCCATCAAAAAGGAATCACCAACAATGTAGACCAACCCCTTCTTACCCCAGCCTGGGAAAATTAGGACAGGTTTGTGTTAGGGAAGACCTCCCTCAGTGCTAGAGTGCTAGAGGTGTGAGTAACCAAGTGCTTGCACTTGTACTCTCCTAACCACTTAGTACGGTACTCCATAAACAGCACTCAATAAATATGATTGATTATTAGGGGATATGGAAATTCTGAAATGGCAGTTAGAGGGATATATGATGGGAACTTTAGAAGTTAATCAGGGAAGGCCTCTTGGAAGAAATGAGATTTCAGAAAGGGTTTGAAGGCAGGGAGATATGTAGGGGGGTGGGCACGAGCTATAGGTTGGCTGTGGGAGGGATGAGAATGAGTCCCAGTGAGTAGATTAACTTGAGTGGAATAATAATAATAATTGTAGTAGCTACTAAGCACTATGGGCCAAGCACTGTACTAAGCACTGGGATAGATGCACATAATCATGTCCCTCATGGGACTCACAGACTACATAGGAGGGAGGACAGGTATTGAATCCCCATTTTGCAGATGAGGGAACTGAGGCACAGAGAAGTTAAGACTTGCCCGAAGTCACAGAACAGTCAATGGGTGGAGCCAGGATTAGAACACAGATCATCAGACTTCCAAGCTCATGCTCTTTCTACTAGGGCTTGCTGCTTCTCTAATAAAGTATGAAAGCTTGGGTGGAGAGGGGAGTATATAAGTAGAGAGAGAGAGATGATTGAGTGCCTTAAAGTTGATGTTTAGAGTTTCTGCTTGATATGGAGAGAAGTTGGAGGTTTTGAAGAGTGGTGAGTCAGAACACTGTTTTAGAAAAATGATCTGGGCAGCACATTGAAGTAAGAATTGGAGAGGGAAGAAGCTGATGCAGTAGCAAAGCCAGGCTATGACAAGTACATGGACCAGCATGTTGGCCATTAGGATAGAGAGGAAAGGAATGACTCTGGAAATGGTGTGGAGGAAGAACTGACAGGATTTTGGAAAGAAGGAGGTGTTGACTGAAAATGGGTATTGAAAGAAATGGAGTCATGGATAATGCCATGGTTGAGAGCTTCAAAGATGGGGAGGATGATGTTGGAGTTGTCCTCTGTGTTGGAAAGGTTTTTTTGTTTTGTTTTTAAGGATAGGGTAGATGTTTGGCATGTTTGCCAGCAGAGAGGAGGTTGCTATCAGAGAGTGAGAAGTTGAAGGTGATAGGGAAGGAAGAAACCTGTACCTAAGTGTTTGTATAAGATAAGGAATGAGGTTGAAAGTGCAGATTCAGGAGCAGATTTTGAAAAACAGGATGGAGATATAGGCAATCATTTGGTAGCTTATATTGAGCACTTTCTCTGTACAGAGCACAATATTAAGCACTTGGGAGAGTACAGTAGAATATGTAGACACCATCCCTGCCCTACGAGTTGTACAATCTAACACAGGGGACAGACTTTGAAATAAGTTACACTTACTTTGTGCCAGGCACTGTACTGAGTGATGGGGCAGACGCAAGATAATTAGATTGGACACAGTCCCAGTTCCACATGGGGCTTATAGTCTAAATTCACCTCTCTTCATGAATCCTCATGTCACAAATGGATTCTTCTCCTAAAAACCTGTCAGGGGACAAAACACCATAAAGACTTCTAGATGACTGTAGAATGTACAGGTATTACCTGTACAGAATGTACAGACTGTAGTATGTACAGGTAATAAGGGAAGCAACCAAGTGTGAGGATATGTCCGTAAATGCTGGAGGGTAGGGTGGGTATCCGTATTTTTGGAGGATACTCAAGTTCATAGTCAATTATATTTATTGAGCACTTACTGTGTACACAACGCTGTACTAAGCACTTGGAAGAGTACAATATAACAATAAACAGACACAGTCCCTGTGCACAACGAACTTATAGTCTAGAGGGTGACATGGTAGGGCAAATTAGGCGGGAGGGAGATATGAAATCTTAGCCATTTGGAGCCAAGTAGGGCTTGGGGACATTATCTGATTTAACCACTTGCCTCTAGTCAGGTTAATGATGTTCTGCTTAGGGCAGATGGGTCCTTGGGAATGGAGCCTGCATGTTCCTTTGATCTATTAATCAATCAGTGGTATTTATTGAGCACTTGCTGTATACAGAGCCCTGTTCTAAGCACTTGGGAGAGTACAATACAAGAGGGTTGGTAGACACTCTGTAAAGTACAACAGAGTTGGTAGACCCATTCCCTGCCCACAAGGAGCTTATAATCTAGAGCTTACAATCTACAGTCATCTACAAGTCTATATGGTGTTTTGTCCCCTGACAGATAGGTTTTTAGGAGAAGAATCCATTTGTGACATGAGGATTCATGAAGAGAGGTGAATTTAGACTATAAGCCCCATGTGGAACAGGGACTGTGTCCAATCTAATTATCTTGCATCTGCCCCATTACTCAGTGCAGTGCCTGGCACAAAGTAAGCACTTTACAAATACCGTTTTTAAAATATTACATCCTTTGGGAAAAAAAACCCTCAACTGGGAGCTGAGATTTGTGGGTTCTAGCCCTTATTCTGCCTGGGGTTGTACTGGCCTGTTCCTCAGTCCTCAGTCCCCTGCTCTGTTCAGTGGAGAGACTGTCACATGCCCTGAGCCCGGGCACTATGGTGAGACCACCCACCTGGCATGGGCCGACCCAGCATCAGTCTACTCTGAGCTGGAGGCAAGTTCCAACTGCTACTGTGTCCTTGCTCTCCCCTGGAAGTGAACCATCTGAGCGCCCACCCAGCCTCCGTTGTTTCAGGTTGGCAGGTTCCTTGGCTTAGCTTGTTGCCCCTCAAGCTAGGTTAGACTGCCTCCTGGTCAAACCAGGGGAAGAAAAGTCACATCCTACAGCACTGGTTGTCTCTCTCGGGAAGACTCCCCTCCCTCCCCCATGAGATCCTGGAGAGACCTGCTGGGTTGGTGAGAGAGAGGATCGGGAAATGAATCAACAGACCTGGGTGAGTGTGAGATTTGGATCCTCACCTGTACTTAAGGGAAGGGAAGAAAGGCTCGGGAACTAGAGGGCTGATGAGCACAGGAAGAAATTTCAGTCTGCATTAAGGGCCAGGCCCCAGCGTCCGGGGAGTCACTGAGCCCAGGCCATCCTGGCGTGGCTGTATAGACATCAGGACAGCAGGGAGGCAAAGACACTGGCAGTGATGCAAGGCCTTCTGGGTTCCTTAAAGGCCTGGGCAAAGAACAGCTCCTGGAGAAAGCCAAAGTAGTGAAAATTTGGCTGCTCTTCTACTTCCTCCTTTTCTCTCTCATTCATATTATCTTCTTCTTGTGTGTCTCTTGATGCTTTTTCCTACATATTTTTCTTCAATTCCCCAGGGTGGCTTGGTGGAAGGAGCACTGGCTTGGGCATCAAAGGACCTGGGTTCTATTCACAGATTTGTCACCTGTCTGCTGTGTGACCTTGAGCAAGTCATTTGAGCAACTCTCACCCATAAAATGGGAGTTAAATCCTCCACCAGCCTACCTAGACTGTAAGCCCCATATGGGATGGGGCTGTATCCAACTTGATTATTTTGCGTCTATCCCAGGGCTTAAAATAGTGCTTGATACACAGTAAATGCTTAGTCAGCGGTATTTATTGAGCACTTACTGTATGCAGAGCACTTGTACTAAGTGCTTGGGATTGGTAGACACATTCCCTACCTACAAAGAGCTTACAGTCTAAAGTGGGAGACAGGCATTACCGTAAATAAATTACCGATATGTAGGTAAGTTCTGTGGAGCTGAGGGTGGGGTGAATACCAAATGCCCAAAGGGGACAGATCCAAAGCAGTGTGGCTTAGTGGAAAGAGCATGGGCTTTGGAGTCAGAGGTCATCATCATCATCAATTGTATTTATTGAGCGCTTACTATGTGCAGAGCACTGTACTAAGCGCTTGGGAAGTACAAATTGGCAACATATAGAGACAGTCCCTACCCAACAGTGGGCTCACAGTCTAAAAGGGGGAGACAGAGAACAAAACCAAACATACTAACAAAAGAAAATAAATAGAATAGATATGTACAAGTAAAATAAATAAATAAATAAATAGGCTAATAAATATGTACAAACATATATACATATATACAGGTGCTGTGGGGAAGGGAAGGAGGTAAGATGGGGGGATGGAGAGGGGGATGAGGGGGAGAGGAAGGAAGGGGCTCAGTCTGGGAAGACCTCCAGAAGGTCATGGGTTCAAATCCCAGCTCTGCCAATTGTCAGCTGTGTGACTTTGGGCAAGTCACTTAACTTCTCTGTGCCTCAGTTACCTCATCTGTAAAATGGGGATTAAGATTGTGAGCCCCCCGTGGGACAACCTTATCACCTTGTAACCTCCCCAGCGCTTAGAGCAGTGTTTTGCACATAGTAAGCGCTCAATAAATGCCATAAAAAAGTGCATGTATGACCCAGAAGGGAGAGGGAGTCAGGGAAAAGAGGGCTTAATTAGGGAAGGCCGTTTGGAGGCCTTGACAAATACCACAATTACTATTATCCTCCAAACTCCTCCTCCCCCCTCACCTTTTCCCCCTCTCCCCTTTTACCTCCTAACTTCCCACCCCACAGCATGTTGGGGAAGAGAGGGGGAAAGAGTCTGGAATGTGCCCTAACAGAGGGAAGGGGAAAAAACCTTTATATCTTTGATGAAAATTGGGTTCCTCTCCACAATGTTTCCATTCCAGGATTTTTGGAGCCTACATCTATCAGAGCTTTCTAAATGTTTATTTTAAAAATCAGTCAGAGAAATAACCAAATCTGAAAGCCTTGGTTGGTGAAGGGGCTCTATGCCTTTAAATCGTCAACGGCCCCAAATTGGCTGCTGTCCCTTTAAAAACACATTACATAGCGTTAGAATATAGCCTTTGTCTGGTGATGATTGTTCCCAGTGGACAGGGCTGGAACAGTTTACCAGGAAGCAGAGGGTTGGAGGGCACAGGGCCAGCGGCGGCAGCAACAGTCTCCAGCCTGGGCTGTTCAGACCATACAAGGAGGCGAGCAGGCGAGCGGCTCCCACATCCCTTCATTTCCTGTCCTTACAGGCCGGAGTTTGTGTTCAGATTTCTCATTGCTCCAGAGTTGGAGGGAAAGGACTAAGGGATGGTGAGTTTCGGACTGTTTTTCTAGACCTACCCACCGCGTTCCATTCTGGTAGAGCCGGGG
The DNA here is from genome assembly GCF_015852505.1 of Tachyglossus aculeatus. NCBI lineage: Eukaryota > Metazoa > Chordata > Mammalia > Monotremata > Tachyglossidae > Tachyglossus > Tachyglossus aculeatus. The sequence continues at coordinate 104,970,170 of NC_052069.1, read as the reverse complement.
GCCGGACAGGGATGGGGAAGGAGGATAAGGGAGGGAAGAGAAAAATCTGTGACCCTGCCAGCACCACTGTAGCTTATGAACCTTCCTCTCACCCCACCTCAGTGCGATGGGCTTAGCTGTTTTCCTTCTCTGAGTTGTTGCAGTTTGTTTTGAAACCGAAGACCTTAGTGTGAGTTCTTCCCTCTACGTTTGCCCAGACGGACGGGCTGACGTATCCCAGAGCAGCGTCCCGTCAGGCTAGGAGCAGATGGATGGTTTCTATTCTACAGAGAGAATGGACAGGGAATGCCAGAGTCGGGGGTGGTGGCGTTCAGTCCCTCAGCTTCTCCTGCCCCAGACTCCGGCATATGCTTTCAACAGCTCAATGTCATGGCCACTCCGTTCCCCCCACCCAAGGGCCGACACCACCGTGGCCACTATTCTCATCTTGGCCCCTTTTCTGAAATAAATAGCAATGCATAGCAGAAAGCTAAATTAATTTGGACCTGGACTAGTTGAACTCATCCAGAGTCCGGCTAATGGAATGAGATTGTATTTGGCTTTGCCGGTTGCTGGCCTGGTTTGGTGGGGATGTGGCCAAGCCACACTGGGGCTGGGGATGGTAACTGGCCTTTCAGCTCATTGGCTTTCTACATGATTTCAATCTGAAGGGTCCAATGTCCCACCTGACTGTAAGCTCACTGTGGGCAGGGAATGTGTCTGTTATATTATTGTTATATTATTAGTACAGCACTCTGCACATAGTACGTGCTCAATAAATATGATTGATATAGCTTTTTGGCTTCCCCCAGCCAGGAGCAGTTATGATAACCAGAGCAGTCTGTCCAGTGATCTGGACATTATTATAGGAATGGCGTGGCTGCAAGGATGGAAAAAAACCCAAAGGCCCGTATTTCCCCGGGCTGCATGAACCCATCATGAATGAGGATTTGAACCCGTCACTAACGGTGAAGAAGAAAAGCTCTATGGCCCTGTTGTGAGTTTCCCAAGTTGAACAATGAGGGGCCCCATATATTGGGACTCTTAGCCCCTTCACAGGGAAGTCAGATGAGGTAGCATTCATTCACATTTGTCTCATTCTTTCTCCCCTCTCCACCCCCAAAATCCCAGCATCCCCAGCTGAGCTGTTTGTGTTATTTACCTCCTCTATCTCTAAAGATCACTCCCGGGTGAAGGCTAAGGAGGTGGTGTGGACAGATGTTGGCAGGCCAGGCTCCAAGAATGCAATTTCCCAAGCTCTGTATGCGTTTAAGCTCCCCAGCTTAAATATCTGGAACAGCCGTCAAAAACTAGGTCACTCCACTCCGATATTGTTGAATCCTGTTCAGGAGCCGTGTCCTGCCTAAGAGATGAGAGGATGCCCCTTCTTTCAAGAAGATGAGAGGAGTGTCAGGTAGTAGTAATGGGGCACCTGGCCAGAGCTGCCTGCCCCTGAGAGCCTGCAAAGAGGTGGGTGGAGCCGGGCACCTTCCTGGGCATAAACAGCATCCTGTTTGTCCTTATTGTCTAATCAGACTGGGACTCAGAGCCGCACAGGTGATTGTCCCCGCTGCTCCATCGGGGATGGTCTCTCTGTGGTGTTGCCCTACCTGTGGGTAAATACAGCAACTTTTTGAGTGTCTAGGGAGTCTGCACCCAGTTGGCGAAGAACAGAACATTCTGCCCTCTCCGGTCCTTTGGGCTCAGTTGGGTCTCCTGGGTTCCCATCACATTGAGAACCCAGCATGCTTTTAGCCCCCACATCTTTATTTTCCTGACTGGATTTCCAAGGTTTCTTTCTCAGTTCTTGTGGCCTCACCTGGGAAATGTCTCTTCCCATAGCTTCTCCACCACTGTTTTTTCTGTTATTCATCCGTGTTGTCTGTAAGGGCTTTGGAGACGGACTCGAGCTTCCTGGAGATAAATAGCTTGTGGGATGGAGAAGGATTTGCCCCAGCACTTAGAACAATGCCCAACCCTTAAAATGGTGCCTGGCACATAGTAAGCACTTAACAAATACGATTATTATTATTTGTCCCATTCTGTTACTTTTCCTTCTAGTGACCCCCCCGGGAGTTGAGTTTTGTTCTGTCCAGAATATGAATATGTGCACCCTCAGAATAGTCTGTCCTGAGGATCTCCTGTGGGCAGAGCAAGAGGAGAAGGAAATGGGGTTCCTGTGTCCAAGGGTCTGACAGTCTGTTGGAGGGGACACAAATGCATCTACCTACACTGTACTGGGTGCTGGTGGAGGGAAAGACATGGTTTCTGCCCTCCCAGATCTGCCTGTCCAATCAGATGGGCGGACACATCCAAACACAAAGAGACAAATAACAGTTCATTCTGATGGGTCCCCCAAAACATCTCATATTACCAATTAAAATAAAATAAGTTGTGCCTTGGTTGTAAAATAGAAATTCGGTGATGGGGGAAAATCCTAGGCTTATTTAAGCATCTATCCAGAGTCTAAAGAGCAATTGAGAACAGTACACCATCTGAAGGATTTTGTGATTAGGGCTGTCACCCATATTGGGGCAGATTCAATGCTGATTTCAATCTCCTGCTGTGCTCTACGTATTCACACGTAAGCTCAGACCCGAAGGGAAGCCTTTTGAGCATCTGTATTGATGCCAAAATATACTTGTGGGGTTCCCAGCTCCGCCACTTGTCAGCTGTGTGACTTTGGGCAAGTTACTTGACTTCTCTGGGCCTCAGTTCCTTCATCTGTAAAATGGGGATTAAGTCTGTGAGCCCCACGTGGGACAACCTAATCACTTTGTATCCTCCCCAGCGCTTAGAACAGTGCTTCGCACATAGTAAGCACTTAATAAATGCTATTATTATTATTATTATTATTATTATTATTATTCCTCCCCATTACTGAGTTTCTGTTTTACATGAATATCTCAATCCGTTACATTTTTATTTCACTTCAAAATCAGGGATATTTTCTGGGACCATGCCATAACAAATTAAAAACAACACAAGTGAAAGAAATCTATAAGCATAAATATCAGTAAAAAACACAAATACCAGAAACCTATAAACCCAGGATACTCAATGGTCATTTTTTGACAATGGCTAATGCTCTGAACCAGCCCCCTCCAGGCTTCCCGCAACAATTAGAGGACAATCAGTCAATTGTATTAAATCAGTCAATTATATTTATTGAGTTCTTACGATGTACAGAGCACTGTACTAAGCACTTGAGAGATTACAATATAACAGAGTTGGTAGGCATGTTTCCTGCCCATAAGGAGCTTACAGTCTAAGGGGAGTTGACAGTCAAGGTCAAGCTTTCTGAGTTCTTTTGGCTGTGGCAACCTTAGAACGGGCTGGATGTCTCCCAGCTCCCACAAGTTGCACGTTTTGTGCTGTTCCCTCTTTAGTGCCAAGCAGGAAGAGTTCTCATCCTGGCTTCACCGCATGTCTGCTGTGTGACCTTGGGCAAATCAGTTAACTTCTCTTTGCTTCAGTTACCGCATCTGTAAAATGGAGATTAAGATTGTGAGCCTTATGTGGGACATGGACTATGTTCATCCTGATTAGCTTTTATCTACCCCAGCACTTAACACAATGCCTGGCTCATAGTAAGCATTCAATGAAAATCATAAGAAACAGTAATGGACTGTGCCTGACCTGATTATCTTGTATCTTCCCCAGTGCTTAAAATGATGCTTGACACTTTGTAAGCGCTTAACAAATACAATTATAAGCATTATTATTGTGATATTAATAATGGTGTCCATTCCTAACCCCATGAGCCCCCTGTCTCCAAACTCAGGTTGACCTCACCACTGCTGCTTACTACTAAGAGTAATTGTGGTAGTTGTTAAGCACTTACGATGCACCAAGCACTGTACAATACATGATAATTAAAGCCCCATGTGGGCTCCAATTAGACCACCACATGGGGCTCATAGTATAAGTAGGAGGTAGAACAGGTATTAAATTCCCATCTTGCAGATGAAGGAACTGAGGCATAGAGAAGTTAAGTGACTTGCCCAGGGTTACCAGCAGACAAGTGGCAGAGCCAGAATTAGAACCCAAGTTCTCTGACTCCCATGCCATGCTCTTTCTACTAAACCACGCTGCTTTTACCTGCACCAGAAAATTGAAGATGTTCCAAGTCAGGGATCCAAGGGAACACCTCAGTGGGCTCCAGGGCAATGGTGAGACCACGCCCAGTTGAATTAAGATAATAATGCCTTGTGCCTGTGTTGTGCTCCCCCCCCCCCCCATCCCCTTCTCCTTCAAAGTGCTTCCACATCAATTTTATCCTCACAACATCCCTATGAGGTAGGGAGAGACAAATATTATTAACCCCATTTTACAGATAAGGAGACTGAGGCCCAGAGAGGTTAAGTGATTTGCCTACAGTCACACAGCAGGCTAGTGGCAGAGCTGTGACTATAACCCAGGTTTCCTGATTCCTGATGCTGTGTTTTTCCCACTAGTTCACAGGGCCTCCCTTAAAGGGAAAGAGCAAGGCCAAGTAGGGAAACAGCGTGGCCTAGTGGATAGAGCATGCGCCTGGGAGTTAGAAGGACCTGTGTTCTAATTCTGCCTCCGCCACTTGTCTGCTGTGTGACCTTGAGCAAGTCATTTTCTCTGTGCTTCAGTTATCTGTAAAATGGAGATTAGGTCTATGAGCTCCATATGGGACAAGTACTGTGTCCAACCAGATTAGCTTGTATCTATCCCGGCGCTTAGGACAGTGCTTAACACGTAGTAAGCACTTTACAAATACCATCATCATCATTACTGTGTATTCACATGTTCAAGACTACACCTTCTACATGCTTACCCTTTTCTGGAAAGCAAGAGCCAAAAAGAGAGAAATCCACCAATCTCTGCATTCTTATGAAATCTCAGCACACAAACTCAATTAACCGCTCTTCAGTGACTGCCAAAGCCTTCCCCACATATGTATGAATGTGCTATCACTAGGCACTAAAGAAGTTTCAGCCAAGGAAAGTTGAATCTTCAAAGAAAATTCTTTGTGAAGAGGGCAGCGCCCTTGAACCTGCCTGCTAAACTGGCCCTGAAGCCAGAATTGGGGCATTCCTTTCCCTGAAGGAATGAGGGGGAACTTTTTATTTTCTTGAAGCATCGGAAGGCCCAACACAAGATGAAGTTGCTGGGAGATAATTCATAAAAAGCTAATTTATAATTTGCCAGAATGTAATCCTATTTGATCAGTGTCATTCAGTTCCTTTTTCTTTTAAAATTCAGTGCACTTAACTGTTCTACCGAGGTTTATGAATGTTTAAAAATTGCTTTGCAGCCCCTAAAGTAATTTGACAAGTCTGACAGCTATTGATTAAAAACCAGAAATTATTCAGACTGCAGGATGACTAGGGGGATTAGATGGAAAGGGTTCTTTTTTTTCAAATGTGAAAGGAAATAAGATGTAGGAAGGTAAATATGTCCATGAATATTGTTTTGAAAAATCCATTACCACTGTGAAATTAAATTGAAATGAGATATCTGGTCTGGGATGAGGAGATTAAATCTTGGCCTTACCATGTGGGGCATCAGGAACATGTAGAGCCCAGGTTCTCACTAGCATCTGGGGCAGTCCTGCCAGGGTATTGATCTGGAGGCTTGTGCCGTTGGAGGGGAAACCACATTAACCATTCATTCATTCAATCACATTTATTGAGCACTTACTGTGTGCAGAGCATGTGCTAAGCACTTGAGAGAGCACAATATAACAATAAACAAACACATTCCCTGCCCACAATGAGCTTATAGTCTGGAGACAAGAAGTTTACAGTCTGATCCTGAATCCAAGCCCTGGGATCCCATTCTTTCAGTTCATTCGGTCATATTGAGAAGGTTAGTGTTAGAGGAGCGAAATGTGTGGGCTTGGTTGTAGTAAAACAGTAACAAGGTGAGGTAGGAGGGGGCAAGGTGGTAGAGTGCTTTAAAGCCAATTGTGAGGTGTTTTTGTTTGATGTGGAGGTGGATGGGTAACCACTGGAGTTTTTTGAGGAATGCGGTGACATATCCTGAACATTTTTGTAGAAAAATGATCCAGTCAGCAGAGTGAAGTATGGACTGGAGAGAGGAGAGGCAGGAGGCTGGGAGGTCAGCAAAGAGGCTGATGCAGTAATCCAGGTGGGATAGGATGAGTGATTGTATTAATCCCGATAATGCACTGCCTGGAAACACTCAGGCTGCAACTGTGCAGGGTCTGATGCTGGGCCAGCAGAAGGTGGAAAAGTAGAGCACTTCCCTTGTCTGGCTTTAAGAAGTGAGCCACTCTGTCTAGCCTGCCCTGCTTGGAAAGCCGAGGGATCTGCAGCTTGCCACCATGATAAGGGGGCCAGTTGACCCCTGGCCCTCCCCTTTGCCCTGCCTAGAGAGGATCACAGTCCTCTCCTTGGCTCTCACCACCTGCTGCAAAGAACTCTGATCTCTAATCAAAGTTCATTTCTAGGATGGGCCCCAAGCAGCCTGTGGTGCTCCTGGCCCTGTTAAAAACTCTGCTCCTAATGAAGCTGATCTTCTGGAAGTGGGTCAAATAAACATTAAACTAAAGGGAGAAAAGACCTTGGAAAATGTACAAAATGAGGCAGGAAGACCTGCTCCTGGAGACCAACCACAACTCAGGGATGTATCCCCATTCCTGGGCCACACTGATGTCCAGGGGGAACATGTTGTTCTCGCTAAAACCTCACCTCACCCACAGAGAAAATTTGCAATCACCACAACCCCCTCCAAGCCCTGACCCCAGCCACCACTGATGAAATGAGTTTTTCTCACGTGGCTCCTGCAGCCAGAAAGGTTGACGGCTGAGCCCAGAAGAGGAAGAAATTCGTGGGTGATTTCTCTCCTCCAACCTCCCATATTGAGCAGGAATTTCCCCTCTGCTCCCTGCTGCTCCCTTCCTCCCCAAACTGTCAGTCCACCCTGACGTTGAGGTTGTTTTCCCTGAGCCACTGGCAGGAGGGTTTCCGTCCTTGCAGATTAGTTTATTTTTCCTCCGCTTGTTTGCCAATCACCCCACCCAGCCCACTCTGCCCTACGGGAACAGCCGAATCCTTGGCCACTGCAACGGCTGCAACTGCAGCTGCTGTAGCTCCACCTCCTGCATGGGGCCTTTCTGCAGAGTGGGAAGGTCTCTGGGATGGAGAGGAGAAGATGGTGGCTGGCTTCCCACAGTGACTGCTCTCTTTCAGCCCTTGTAGGACTGCCCTCAATCAATCAATCCAGAGTAGAGTTGGTAGACACGTTCCCTGCCCGCAGTGAGCTTACAGTCTAGAGGGTGTCAGTCTAAATAGGGAGATCTTTCCAGGCTGCATTCAGGTCAGATTCCAGACTGTTGTCCGGTTCTTAGCTCTAGGCTCCACAACTGAAAGGAACCATGGGCACCTCGGAGAGAAAATAGAGGAGAAAAGCAGCACAGTGAAGTGCAAAGAGCACAGGCCTGGGAGTAAGAGGAACTGGGTTTTAATACTGGCTTTGCCTCTTGCCTGCTCCATGTCTTTGGGCCAGTTACTTAACTTTTTTTTTTGCCTTAGTTCCCTCACCTGTAAAAATGGAGCTCAAATACCTGTTCTCCTTCCCCATTGATTGTGAATCCCATGTGGGACAGGGGCTGTGCCTGATCTGCTTATATTGTGGCTACACCACCACTTAGGTCAGTGCTTGGCACAGAGTAAGTGCTGAACAGATACCACAGTTATTATCCCTATTAGTAGGGAACCAGAGATGGGGAATAGGGTTAAGGAACTGAGAACATTCCACCTGGAGAAGAGGCACTCAGAATTACGTAGAATACGGTGACCATTGAGAATAGAAGAGGAGGAGATGGGCAAAACAAAAAGGCCTGATCCAAAGTGCAAAGAATTACAGCTAAACATAAGGAGGCATTTCCTGACAGGAACGAGGGGTAGACATTGAGATGGGTGACCAAGGGAGAGTGAAGATCTTCTTTGTCTGGAGGCCTTTAAGAATAAAGGGGGATTTCCCAAGCACTTAGTATAGTGTTCAGTTGTTCAGTGTACAGTAAACACTCAGTAAATACCATTGACTGACTGTCATTAGTCAAGGGGGTTTAATAATAATAATAATAATAATAATAATAATGATGGTATTATGCACTTACTATGTGCCAACCACTGTTCTAACTGTTGGGGAAGATACAAGGTAATCAAGTTGTCCCATGTGGGGCTCACAGTCTTAATCCCCATTTTACAGATGAGGTAACTGAGGCACCGAGAAGTTAAGTGACTTGCCCAAAGTCACACAGCTAAGTGGCAGAGCCGGGATTGGAACTCACAACGTCTGACTCCCAAGCCCGTGCTCTTTTCACTAAGCCATGCTGCTTCTTCATGTTCAGGAACTCCCCTGCCTGAAAAAAGAGGGATGGATGAGATGTAAGCTCCTCGTGGGCAGGGATCATATCTACTTGGTTGATTGATGACTTCAACCTGAGGATTGCAGGAAACAAGTAGGGAGGAGAGCTCAGCGACCCAAGGAGATTGAGGGATAGAAGAGTTTGCGCTCAAATGACTCCAGATTTAGTTCAATCTCATTCTGACTGTGAGCTGGGAGCCCCTCCCTGGTGTCCACATCCTTGGGTGGAGACTAGTATTAGTTTACCGCTCCCTGAAAGGCAAAAGAGCCTAAGATGAAGCGATGCCATTTTGGCTCAGACCAATAGTCTCTCCGACTTTGTATCGTGTCTGACAGTGGCACCAGCATGCTTGGAATCATGTGATGGTTACTCCCCTGGACATCCATCCTAAAGTTTAAGGCTGAACCATTTAACATCCACGGATCATGTCCCTTCTCTACATGCCTAATTCACTTTAGTAACCTATCTTGTATCTCTTTCTCTCTCTAAATACATGTTTGAGAAAGCTAGAACACAGGCCTGGGCGTCAGAGAACTGCGTTTCTAATTGTGGCTCCACTACTTGCATTCATTCAGTCGTATTTATTGAGCACTTACTGTGTGCTCAGCACTGTACTAAGCACTTGGGAAGTACAAGTTGGCAACACCACTTGCCTGCTGTATGACCTTGGGCAGGTAACTTGATTTCTCTGTGCCTTAGTTTCCTCATCTGTAAAATGGGAATTCAAAACCTATTCTCTCTTAAACTGTGAGCCCCCAACGTGTGGCAGGGACTTCATCTAACCTGATTAATCTACACCTGCCCCAACACATAGAATAGTGCTTGACACACAGTAAACACTTAACAAATACTATAATTATTATTAATATTAGAGATTATTAATATTAATATCCTCTTTGCCCATAGCTGGGGAGGTGGTGTGAGTATTTCCCTTCTCTGAAGGGCTGCTGAGCTGCACCCAAAATCTGGATCAGAAGTAACCTTTAATTGGAATGCAACTAAGCATGGGAGAGAAGGCTGGGAGTTGGAGGTAGAGAAACCCACATTAATGGAACCACACTGTGGTTTTTCAACTTGGATTTGTCCTAATTCATTCCCCAAATGATAGTTCAATATTGCCTGTGAATGAGTCCGTCTCTCTCTCTCTGCTTTGGTCTCTCTGCCTGTCTTCTCTGCCACTTGTCTAGTGTGGGCCCTTGGGTAAATCATTTAACTTCTCTGTGCCTCAGTTACCTCATCTGTAAAATGGGGATTAAGACTGGGGCCCCATGTGAGACAGGGACTGTGTCCAAACTACCTTGTATCTACCCCAGTGCTTAGAACAGTGCTTGGCAAATAGTAAGAGCTTAACAAATACCATAATTATTAATTATAAACATTAATTATTATTCTCTCCTCCTTGTGGCAGTGAGGATTTGGGGAATGCATGTTTTCTGACGTGCTCAGCTGGTGGCTGTTAATGGGATGTCCGAGGTGGTTTCTTTCCTGGCTGCTGTTTCTGCACCGGCAGGCTCAGACAATCAGCAGAGCAATGTGGTTGCCTACTGATGCTCTGGGCTCTTGGAGGCTTCGGGCTGGTGTGGTGAAAGTTGGGTTGCCAGCTGCCTGCCGGCCACCTCAGCCGTGAGCCTCTCCTCAGGGTCTCTAGCGATCTACTCAGGTGGGCTCCATTTGTTACAGGAAATAGTGGCAATGGCCCTTCAGGGATCTCAGGGTTGTGATAAACAAATATGCATTCATTCAATCATATTTATTAAGCACTTATTGCATGCAGAGCACTGTACTAAGCACTTGGAAAGTACAATTCAGCAACAAATATGCCATATGGAAAGGAGAGGCAAGAAACTAGGGAGTGGAGGTGGGAACAGAGTCTTTTGGGGACTCCACTCTGTGCCCCATTGCTGAGTCACAGATGGATTTGTGAATGTCTCCGCCTGCCTGCCAGTGGTAGTCCCGGCTCCTTCCCAGGGGCACTGTGAGACTTGACAGTGCAGAGGAAGAATCCAGGAAAGCAGGGCAGTGATTCATTGGGAGGGTAGTGCCCCTCTCCCTCTAGTCCCTGCATCCCTGGAGGGCTGGGAGATGGCTTTCAGCAGCTGGGTTGGCACCTGCCTGGTAGGCCCTAAAGCCCATTGTGGGCAGACACCTGCTATGGAGCACCCAGGATGCATGGACCTACTGTTTCAATGCCTTTATTTGTGTCTTGGGGAAGTCAGTAGAGCCAAGTGTCCTAAGAGCTGGACAAGACCTCGAGAGGTCATCTGGTCCAGCCCTTTGCCTCCAGATTGGTGAATAATGTACACCATCAGGGCCAGGAGGGATTTTTCTTTACTCAAGGATTTTTGGGGGGGACATAACTCAGAAAGTTCCACTTTATGTCCAACTGAACTCTCTGCCTGTCTGGATCCCTGGGTGACTGACAGTGGTCCCCTCTCTGAAGCTTATCCCCCAGCCCTGACCCCAACTCCATATTTTCCTGCCAACAGATCTAAGAACATGTCAGGTTTGGGGACCCAGATTTGCAGTAAACACTTTGGCCCCCATTTCCCCTTGTCCAATCCTGCAAATTCTGAATGAACAGTGCCACCATAAAGCAGACTTGCACATAGCAATTTGTAAAAGGGAGTGTTCTTGTGGAAGGCTTGTGAAAGGGCTGGCCCATTTGAGGAGAATGTGTGGTTTTCAATCTTAACTTACTCTGTGTGAAGAGTCAGGTTCTAGAACACGTGTCTCGAGCCGTGCTGTGTGTGTGCACAGTTTCTTTTAATATCTCACTGAGTTCTATTCAGATAGGTGTGTGTGGCTAGAAGAGCAGTCCCTAATTCTACAACCACAGTCTGTCGAAAATTCAGAATGAAAACTCACTTCTGGGAGAACTGAGTATGCTTCCTTACAAGGCTGGGTGACTGCAAGACTGACCTCTGGGGATCCTGGGCCCCTCCAGCACAAGTTACTGGGAGCAAGGTGGGTCTTAAGGTTTGGCCAGAGGAGGGGGAAGAGAAGCCTGCACCATGAGGACACGAGCAATACCATTGCTGGCTCGGACTCATTGTCCATCCTGCCCAGAATTCTGTATCCGACCACGACAACTAGATGCTTGGGAGAAGAAACCAAGCAGCTTCCCCCAGAGGAGAGCACAAGTGGAAAGCTCCCCAAACAATCACACTCAGTCCCTGTGAGCCTCCTTGCAGGATGTCAGCTGTCGCCTTGGTGACTTGCCCCTCCCTTTGCGATGAGTCTCTAGGGGCAAAGAGGGGCCTAGAAAAAGACAAACCACATTTCTCTGTGTCACAGAGGCATCCCAGGCACGTAGTCTGGGCTGGGAACCATGACAAGTTCATAGGGTTCTCCGTCCTCTGCCCTCCGCTCCATTCCCAAGCCCCTGCCCCTGGGGGAAGATCTCCCAGCCTCTGGAACAGAAGTGGAGGGAAGTCTGTTTGGTCTTCTGCGGGCTGTTTTTATCCCCACTCTTGACTTCGCATGGGCCGGTCCCGTCAGGGACATCTGGCCCCGCAGTCCTGTCCAGGAAAGGCTTTGGCAAACTGGACTTTGACTCTCCCCATGAGTCATGGGGCCTGGGAAGGAGGAAAGGAGGGAGGAGCACTGAAGGGAGGAGCGAGAAGTGTGTTCCACCAGTTCCTCCAGCTCACCTGCAGCAGCAGTTTGTCCCTGGCTGCCTGAGAGACACCTTCCGGAGGAATGTCTGGGAAAGGATGAGTGAAACTGGGAAGGGGTGAGTGATGTTGGAAGGGGTCGCCTGTCTTGGGGGGATGACAAGGCATCAGCTAGTCCCATGATCTGATCTTTCTGGCTGTCCCCAGCCCAAGCCAGCCCCCTTGCTGGGCCATCTGGATTTCAGAGACCACAATGAGCAGAGGCTCCCAGATGGGACCTAGGGAGAGGGACCACACCCGTAAGATCCGGCCCTCTGAGAGTATTAGTCCCAGAGCCTCAACCTCACCCCGCCTCCTGCCCGCCTCACCCCATCTGCTTCTTCAGCAGAGGCCACAGAACCCGGCCAAGCAGATCTTCCCCAAGCATTCCGGGTGAGGGAGGCAGCAGGGAGGGAGAGAGATGGATTTTTATGAGTTTTCCAGGTTTCAGATTGTCTTGGCTGCCTCTTACAGCAGAACTGACTCTGATTTACCCCAAACACCTCACCCTTCTATGGGTCTAGTCCAATGGGCTGAAGGGAATGGGTAGAGACAGAGTCTCTAACCTTCTCTCCTTTCAAGCCCTGACCATGGTCTGCCTCAGAGACCATGCAGAAGGCCAGCTAGCCCATTTTCAGGGGCACCAGGGCAGCTGCAGAGCAGCTGGGTCTTGGGAGGGGTGTGGCAGCAACAATAACCGTTTCAGGTGACAGGCTCCTTTCATTCATTCATCCATTCAATCGTATTTATTGAGCACTTACTGTGTGCAGAACACTGTACTAAGCGCTTGGGAAGTACAAGTTGGCAACATATAGAGATGGTCCCTACCCAACAGTGGGCTCACAGTCTAGAAGGGGGAGACAGAGAACAAAACAAAACATATTAACAAAATAAAATAAATAGAATAAATATGTACAAATAAAATAGAGTAATAAATACATACAAACATATATACATATATACAGGTGCTGTGGGGAGGGGAAGGAGGTAAGGTGGGGGGGATGGGGAGGGGGGAGGAGGGGGAGAGGAAGGAGGGGGCTCAGTCTGGGAAGGCCTCCTGGAGGATGTGAGCTCTTAGTAGGGCCTTGAATCACCCTTTACTTCGGGTGATTCCCCCAGTGGTCCCCAGAAGGCCAGAGGCTAGATCCAACACTCTGGCCAGAAAGGGTCAAGGACATTCTGTTGGTCCAGCTCATTGGCAGGGAACATGTCTACCAACTCTGTTATATTCTACTATGCCAAACAATGCAGTGCTCTGCACACAATAAGCTCTCAGTAAATACAGTTGGTTGATTGAGGTGCATGTCCTCCAGGCCTAGCCAGAAGACCCTGTTCCACAGACAAAAGACCTGGAAGGTGCTAGTGTACTTCTGTGCCTCCAGGGCGGTAATGAACTTTGTTCAAGATTCCTCCTCCTTCTCTCCTCCCCAGCTCCAAAATAGGAGCAGCTGGCCAAAGGCAAGTACTTGAAGAACTTGAAATGAAAGGGTGTCTTGTTTCACCCAAATTTCCACCTGTAAACAACATCTGGGCGGCCAAAATGTTGGGTAATTTCTCCCCACCTTCTGCCACAGGAAATTAGGTGGTCTCACCAGCCCAAGGGTTGGAACAACTAGAACCCCATTGCTCTGGCCACTTATTCATTCAATCGTATTTATTGAGTGCTTATTGTGTGCAGAGCACTGTACAAAGTGCATGGGAAGTACAAGTTGGCAACATATAAAGACGGTCCCTACCCAACAGTGGGCTCACAGTCTAGAAGGGGGAGACAGACAACAAAACAAAACATGTGGACTGGTGTCAAGTCATCAGAATAAATAGAAGTAAAGCTAGATGCACACCATTAACAAAATAGAATAGTAAACATGTACAAGTGAAATAGAGTAATAAATCTGTACAAACATATATACAGGTGCTGTGGGGAGGGGAAGGAGGTAGGGCGGGGGGGATGGGGAGGAGGAGAGGAAAAAGGGGGCTCAGTCTGGGAAGGCCTCCTGGAGGAGGTGAGCTCTCTGTAGGGCTTTGAAGGGAGGAAGAGAGCTAGCTTGGCGGACGTGTGGAGAGAGGGCACTCCAGACCAGGGGGAGGATGTGGTCCAGGAGTCGACGGTGGGACACGCGAGAACGAGATACAGTGAGGAGGTTAGCAGCAGAGGAGAGGAGGGTGAGGGCTGGGCTGTAGAAAGAGAGAAGGGAGGTGAGGTAGGAGCGGGTGAGGTGATGGAGAGCCTTGAAGCTGAGAGAGAGGAGTTTTTGCTTGATGTGTAGGTTGACTGGTAGCCACTGGAGATTTTTGAGGAGGGGAGTGACATGCTCAGAGTGTTTCTGCACAAAGATGATCCGGGCAGCAGCATGAAGTATAGACTGAAATGGGGAGAGATAGGCCCCAACGTCCATGTTGCTTCACACTTTTTGAGGGGTTTTCTAGGATTTTGTTGTTAGTCTGTTCAGAAATGTGCCTAATTCATCCTCAGAGCAGGGCTAGAGGATTTCCCCCCAAAACATCTCAATTTTACAAATGGGAAAACTGAGCTGTCGAGATGTTGAATGGCAAGGCCGGCATTAATAGGTCTGGGGCAAGTGCCCGCAAGGGACTCTGATGTCTTGTCCCCAAGTGCTGGTGTGTGACTCATTTGACTTAGAAAAAGGAAGTGTCAGAACCTGTTTCCTTCCAGGTGCACTCTGGGATCTCATTTCCAGCAGATCTTGAACTGGTAGTAGAAATCTGTGAAGAACAACTGGATGAATAATAATGATTATGGTATTTGTTAAGCACTTACTATGTGCCAACCACTGTTCTAAGTGCTGGGGTAGACACAAGGTAATCAGGGACACCACATGGGGCTCACAGTCTTCATCCCCATCTTACAGTTGAGGTAACTGAGGCACCGAAAAGTTGAGTGACTTGCCCAAAGTCACACAGCTGACAAGTGGCAGAGCCGGGATTCGAACCTACGACCTCTGACTCCCAAGCCCGTGCTCTTTCCACTAAGCCACGCTGCTTCACAGCCTGTGGATTAGACTGTCATCTGGGCTGGTGGTTCTGACACAAAGTTGGTTGAAGCAGCAAACAGCATAGCAGGGAAGGAAGGGAGTGTGATGTTCTGGAGATTCAGTCATTGAGTTGAGTTTGCCCTTTGTTGCCACAGACTAGCTGGCATTAGGCAGAGTGTTCTGCTTCCTTTCACTTCTCTGCTTGCCTCTCTTTTTCCATTCTGCAGCCCCAGGGATAAACCCGTCTTGCTCAGTTTACCATTGTGTTCATTTGCCCACTCTCTGCACTGACACACTGGAGGTAGAGAAAGTACTAAGAGATTTATATTTGGGTGGGGCTCTCTAAATGCAATTCCTTCACTGCATGTTTTGTGCTTAAATGGGGTTCATCTTGCCAGCTATGGGGCGGGTGGGGGCAGGCCTTTGCCCACTGCATTCCAGGGTATTCCTGCCAAAACCAAGAGCCATCCCTGTGGGGGAAGGCAAGGTGTGGAAGAGAAGGGGAGAGGAGGTGTTATTAACCAGTTAAGAGGTCTGATAGTTTCCATCCCCAAAGATGGACTCCCAGGGCAAGGGTGGATCATCATTCCTCAATGTGGTGGGGAGGGGATGTTGAGGGGAATTGTCTGGAGTGGGAGGTGGGGGTCTTCCTCAGGTCACTCTCCCCGTTCTTAAACACTCAGTCTCCAGACTGAAGTGGTAAGAATGGTGTGAGTGATGGCTCCAGTGAGGAGTCACCCGCTGCTCCTGAACATCCCCCTCCTTGTCACTGCGAGGGGGACTTGCGGAAAACTTGAGGCCAGGGCAGCATGCTGACTGCTCCGAAGGGGACAGCGGAACTCATATGAAGAAGACTAATGGGCCTTATCCCCGCCCTGGGCCTGGATGGGAGATAGTGCTGAGATATGGTCACACAATGAAAGGCAATTACCCTGGCTTCCTCTTCCCACGCCCCTCTCCTGCCCTGCCAGCCGGAATAATCAGTCTGCTCGGAACTGGCCCTCTCCCTCCTCTGGCAGCCAGCTTTCTGGGCTGAAGTGATGAAGAGGAAAAGGAAGCTGGAAAATGAAGACTCAAACCCAGCACCATTAAGAGCTATCCCTTGGAGGGCCGGATCCTTGTCCGTATTTCCAGTGGTCTAACAGCCCAAGGTTTGCTTTGCGCAGCAAGTGATGGATGGGGAAAAGGAAACCGAAACTGGTTTTAATAGAGCCATTTTAAGCGGCAGATACTGGGCCTGGACACTCTTTTTCTGTTTTGTGTGTGGTTTGGAGCTGGGACTTTGAAGTCAGGGATTGGGGATGGTTTGTGGGTTGATTTTCATTTGAAAGAACAGAAAGGCGAGATGAAGCAACTCTTTTCCTGAAATGAGTTCCTGAGCTCTGTTGCCGCAGCTGCCTGGAAACCCCAGGTTTAAATATGCACATCCATTCATTAAGGACAATGAAGCCACCTAAAGGGCCTGGACGTTGATTCACTCCCCAATTCAGGGGGTGCCCAGTGGGACATCGTGCCCCGAGTCCCATCCCCTGACCCTTACCTATGGGTGTGTCCTTGAATCCACCAGAGTGGGATTAGTTTGACGAAAGAGAGCAGAGAGAAAGATCCACCCCACTCCATGCCCTTGTAGCAGGTGGGAAAGAGAGTTCTGAGCAGATAAGGGTTTCATTCTGAAAGCAGCTTCACAATAAATGGAGACCAGGTATGCTCCCTCTTAGGTCCCCAGCACCAGCATGGCCCTGAGGGCAAGCATCTCCCCATCCCAAAGCCAGGAGCCCAGCACCTAGGAAAATGCAGAAAGAGGAAGTGGCAGAAGACAGGGAATGGGAAAGTTTCTATTCAAACAGGACAAATTTCCCAAGGTTCCTTACTGCCTCCAGGGACTAAAGAAATGTGAGCTTTACATGGACTGTCATTGTAAGAGGTGATATTCCTTCCTGCCAGCCCGAGGGCTGACTCTGCGTGACCTTGTCCTCCTAGCCTGGTTGGCCCCTGGGGCTGGATAGGCAGAGAAGGGATACAGTGGCCGGATAGCCCTCCCAGGCATGACTCACCTGGGTGGCCCAATGGAATTCAGCATCTGGAAGATCTGGTCTTGGACAGCTGATTGCTCTGACAAGGGCCCTTTGCTCTGTGCATTTCTCTGTCATTGTGGCCCAGGTCCAGGCACTGGGATTTTGCTTTCTGGATTGACCATGCTCTGAGCACGCAGTGCCGGAGACCCCAGAGGAAGAACTGAAAGCGCCAAGCAAGAAAGCGAAGCTGACCATCCAATTTTTCCTCTGACTTTAATGGGTTGAGAAAAGACATCCACTGGAATTAGGGAAGCAATGTGAGTGGTATCTGACTCCCATTGCTGGGGGAAACTGGCAAGCGAGACTCTCCACCTTCCTTGGCCCAGGCTTCAGACAATTGTCAAGGCCACAGCCTTGGCCATGGGAGATCTGAGGTTTCTTGTCCCTTGAGCTACAGGGCAGGGTCTCTAGGCCTCAGAGCATCCTTCTCCTCTGCAGTCCAAGTATTTGCCACGTTTAGCTCAGGCTTGCAGATCACCACAGGCCCAGGGGGAGTGTAGGCGAATAGGAAAGAATATTAGCTTCCGGTGATTTATTCTCTGTGAATCCCAGGTTGAAGAGCTTGGAGACAAACAAAGGGGAAGGTTCAGAGCAAACTGGTAAAATCTGGGAGGCTGGTACATTTTCTATTGTTATCTGCAAAGCCAGTTTAGTTCACTCAGTTGTAAGAACTCCTTCGAGAGGGGTGCAGCCCTGTGCAGGGACAATAATGTCGTATTTGTTAAGTGCTTACTATGTGCCAGGCATTGTACTAAGTGCAGTTAGACAATAGTCTAACTACAAAGGTGGTTTTGTAACCTGGTCTCTGGGATCAATTAGTTGACAACTCTTATTGTATCTGCTGCATATAAAGAATTCCAAGAAAAATTAGGGGCAGAGAGACAGTTATGGATTGTGCTGATAAATTGGAGAGTTGGGGCAGTTAATCAGGGGTGCCTTCCTGGAAGAAGAGGCCTTGGGCAGTGCTTTAAAAGATGGAAAAAAGGAGGTGTATTTGATTGAAAAATCACAGCTGTTCCATTCAGGAAAAAAGAAAAGGGAAAACTTTACTTGGAACATTGGAAAAAGTGGGCATCTTAATTCAACTTTAGAATTAGAGGTGGGGAAATAGTAGGTTACAAGATTATTATTAAGTGCTTACTACGTCTCAAGCACTGTTCTAAGCATTGTAGTAGGTATGAGTTCATCAGTTTGGAAACAGTCCCTGTCCCACTTGAGGCTTATGGTTTAATTAGGAGGGAGAACAGGTGTTTTTACTCCATTTTACAGCTGAAGAAACTGAGGTACAGAGAAATTAAGTGACTTGCCCAAGGTCAAATGACATTTGACAGAAGCAGCAGGGAGTCTACTTCCCCTGGCTCTGGAAAGCCTGGAGAAGAAGTATAGACCAGCCAGAGAGTGCCATCTACCCTTCTCTGGAGGTGTATGCCCTCCTCTGGGGGCCACAAGCAGTTTCCATTGACACTGTTTACATAAGTGTTTTGGGGTTGGGGTGAGTAATATGGGGCTTAAGGGGGACACAGTCAAGTTCATAGTCAACAATAAGGGGAGGGCAGATAGGGGAAATAAAGGGCTTAGAGAAGAAGTGTGGCTCAGTGGAAAGAGCACAGGCTTGGGAGTCAGAGGTCATGGGTTCAAATCCCAGTTCTGCCGCTTGTCAGCTGTGTGACTTTGGGCAAGTCACTTCACTTCTCTGTGCCTTAGTTACCGCATTTGTAAAATGGGAATTAAGACTGTGAGCCCCACGTGGGACAATCTGATCACTTTGTATCCTCCCCAGTGCTTAGAGCAGTGCTTTGCATATAGTACTTAACAAATACCATCATTATCATTATTAGTCTGGGAAGGCCGCTTTGGAGGACATGTGATTTTAGGAGAAGCAGCTTGGTGTAGTGGATAGAGCAAGGACTTAGGAGTCAGAAGGTCATGGGTTCTAATCCCAGCTTCACTTCTTGTCTGCTTTGTGACCTTGGGGAAGTCATTTCACTTCTCTGTTCCTCAGTTACCTCATCTGTAAAACGGGGATTAAGACTGTGAGTCCCATATGGGACAGGGGCTGTCCAACTAGATTTGCTTATGTCCACCCCAGTGCTTAGTAAAGTGCCTGGTATATAGTAAGTCCTTAACAATTGCCATCATTATTATTTTGAAGGTGGGGAGTGTGGTGGCCTGTCAGATATGAAGGGGAGGGAGTTCCAAACCCCACAAAACAACAGGATTTAGCAAGAAAATGACTATGGGGTTTAAAAAAGAGGGATCATGCTAAAGTTGTGGGCTTGGGAGACATGGAGGATATGGTGGTGTCAGCAGCTGTGAGGGGAAAGTTTAGTGGAGAAAAGGATTTGGGAGGAAAGATGCAGAGCTCAGTGTTGGGCATACTGAGCTTGAGGTGTGGGCCTGTTGTTCAAGTAGAGAAGTCCTGGAGGTAGAAGAAAATGTGAGATTGCAGAGAAGGCAAGAAGTCAGCACATGTGAGGTGGATTTGGGCATCATCTGTGTAGAGAAGCAGCGTGGCTCAGTGGAAAGAGCATGGGCTTTGGAGTCAAAGGTCTTGGGTTTAAATCCCCGTTCCGCCAACTGTCAGCCGTGTGACTTTGGGCAAGTCACTTAACTTCTCTGGGCCAAAGTTACCTCATCTGTAAAATGGGGATTAAGACTGTGAGCCCCACGTTGGACAACCTGATCACCTTGTAACCTCCCCAGTGCTTAGAACAGTGCTTTGCACATAGTAAGCACTTAATAAATACCATCATTATCATTATTATTTATTATTATGAGTGGTAGTTAAAGTCCTGGGAGTAGGTGAGCTCCCCAAAGAAGGTAGCAGAGATGGAGAAGAGAAGGAGACCCAAACTGAGGGGAAAGGAGGCCAGGGGAGGCCCAGACCATCAAGGGGTATCTGCAGGCAGGCAGCTCCCTGCCTCCCATAGGCCGGGCACAGAGCAGCCAGCAGGAGACTGGGGGATCCTACCTCTTGACCATAGGCCAAGCTGCTCTCTTGGCCTCAGGGGATGGAACATGTTGAAAACAGCACTCTGACGCTTATCCTGGAAAATCCATATTTGCCCCAGGTAGCATTTCCTTCCTGGGTCCTGATCCCGCTGCTACTTTAAGGTGGGTAATCACGAGGGCCAGGGACAGGTTGGCAGAAAAGCTAGTGCCAGCTAAACAAAAGCAGCCCCTTCTGGGGTCACCTCAGCATTCAGGGGGAGAGATAAAGAGAGAGATCCAGACAAGCAGACAGAGCTAGAGAGTGGATGCTGGCCATCTGTCTTTCTCTTAAAGAGGACAGATGAGGTGTGCCCCCCAGCTCGCCCATCTGCCGGTCTGGCTCTCCTGAGCCTGCAGTGCCCGGGTCTGCACAGGAACAGCAGCAGCGGCATCGCCAACCCGGCCGTGCTCCCGGTTGTCCACCCAGAGACGTTTCTCAGAGGGAGAGTGTCTGTTTCTGTCCTACCCAGCTACAGGAGCAGCCAATCGGCTGGCAGCAGGTGGGGTGTCTGAGCTGGGCTTGCGGTTGTCGCTCTTGTTCTGAGCTGTCTGTGCAAGTGTGGACTGGAAAACCAAACCAAACAAACCGATCTTCCAGAGAGCAGGGGAAAAGACCAGAGGGGCGGGCTCCCTGGTGACCCTGGACCGGTGACCCCGAGGAACGCCAGTCGTGGTTAGGAGTCATTTACCCCCGGCTGAGCAGGAACCAGCCTGGAGATCCACTAGGGAGTCTTCCGGGTGTTAGGGAAAGAGGAGAAAGACCTGGGTTCGGTGGGAGGGTGCAGGGATGGGGATGAGGGGGAGGGGCTGAGAAGAGCTCCTGTTGTGCCCCTCTCCTCCCTTCCTCTCCCACCCCCACCCCCAGTCACTGCCAGTGCCCTGAGAAAATCTTGGCAAGCGTCTGCGAGGGCCTCGGAAACGTGAGAAGAAAAGAGATTTGGGGCTCCCGGATCTGCCACTTTGGAGACAACAGACCCAGCTTGGGCGACCCTGAGCTTCCAGCTAAAGCCCTACCCCTGCACCGGGCTTCGGCAGGGGCAGCCCTCAGGCACGTGCCCCTGATGGCGAAGGAAGCATTCGAGAGCACGATGCCAGGCACAGGCAGGACTCCAGACTGGCAAGTGGGCACTGGGGTTGGGTTGGGGAGAAGCCAAGTGCAGAGAGGTCCTATCCTAGGGGTGCTGACCAAACTGACCCTTCACACTCAGAGAAGGGCCTGCTGCATTTGGAGGAAATCGCCCAGGCTGATTTGTGATTTGTTTTCCTCTGCTTCCCCTCCACAGTCCTGTGGGAGTTAGTATTGTGCCACCAGCCCTCCTTGGGGTTGGGGAGCGGGGGGCTCCTTGCATGGGGCTCCAGCTG
Organism: Tachyglossus aculeatus; assembly: GCF_015852505.1. Classification (NCBI taxonomy): domain Eukaryota; kingdom Metazoa; phylum Chordata; class Mammalia; order Monotremata; family Tachyglossidae; genus Tachyglossus; species Tachyglossus aculeatus. Next base: position 104,948,749 of record NC_052069.1, on the reverse strand, counting down.
TGCAAATTAGCTCCAGCCCACCTGAAAGAAATTAGATAATGGGCAGAATGAAAATCAGGCAGCAGGCTTGGAAAGAAATTTGGGGCATTCCACCTCTCCTGTTTTCCCCTTCCAGTTGGGCTTTTATGGGGATGTGTGTTGCAGGGTGTGGGGGTGCGTGGGGTAACAACTCCCATGTGTGTTATCCATAGGCAGAAGCTGGCTTTCTGTGCCTGTTGCTGAAAGCAGTGGGAAGAGGATGTGGGGAGGGAGGGTAGTATAGGAGCTCCTAGTATGGGAGTACCCTGAAAATGTGGTAGGTCTGAGATAAATTGTGCAAACTCTCTGCCTGTTGCTTTGATTATGTATTTTCAGTTTGCCTTTGACAGACCAAGGGGGAGATCCTTGTCTGTCTGGCTAGGAGCCTTCCAGAACCTGGGCTTTCTGAAGCCATGTGTTTGAGACTGAGGGGAGATGTACTTGCCTGCAGTGTGACCTAGGGAAAATGACTGATCTTTTCTGTGCCTCAGTTTCCTTATCTGTAAAATGAGGATTCAATACCTGTTCTCTCTCCAACTTAGAATGTGAGCCCCAAATGGGACAGGGACTGTGTCCAACCTGATTATCTTGTGCAGTGCTTGCCACATCATAAATGCTTAACAAATAGCACTGTTCCATTACAGTAGTGTGTCTTACTCCAGATCAGAAATTTACGGGTTCAAATCACCTTGCGATCCATATATATTTTTCTCTAGTTTGTAAACTTTTTGTGGGCAGGGATCGTCTAAACCTACGATTTGAATTATACTCTCCTAAGAACTTAGTTCAGTGACCTGCACACAGCAAGGATTCAGTAAATACCATAGATTTATTGATTGATTGATTTTTCTGGTCACCTGCTGGACTTCTTGGTCACCCCTGAAAGTTCCTCGTGGGCAGGGAATAATGATAATTATGGTATTTGTTAAGCGCTTACTGAACGTGCCTTCCAACTGTTAGATTGTACTCTCCTAAGCACTTAGTTCTGTGCTGTGTGCACAGTAAGCGCTCAGTAAATACAATTGAGTGATTGATTATGCTCTATGAAAGGAATACTTTCCAGCCACCTTCCCTCCCTCTTCGCCTACGCCTATGCCTCCCCCTGCTTTACTGCCCACAAGCTCCTTGCCCCATCCTTATCAGGGAAATGGCAGGTCCGGGCACTTTACTCATTTAGAAACTATTTGTGGTTTCAGATTATACTTTAAACATCCTTACTGACGGTTTATATAGAGGGGAAAGCCTTTGTTTAGGCACTTTGGCTCTATTAAATTGAATTACTTCCCCCTGCAGTTTATACATGAGGGCAGCTTCTATTAAATGCAGTTATTTTCCCCTCTGGCTTGCAAAGCAAGCGTGCTGTTAGTAATCAGGGACAACTTCTAAATGTAGGTTTCCGCTGTGCTTACTGGAGCTGGTACTCAATAAACAAGCCAGATTTAGAGGTGTGCAGTATCTAGGACCCACCCAAAGAGAAAAGTGGGGGTGTTGATGGGTCCCTAGTCCCCTGCGTGTTTGGAAAAGAAAATGACACTTAGTAGGAGGCTCTTTTTTCCGTGCAAGAGTGGGAATGCATTTACAAGTCCCCACCTAGACCTGGTGGCCCAGGATAGAGAAGAAGCATGACCTAGTGGAAAGAGCATGAGCTTGGGAGTCAGAGGACCTGGGTACTAATCCTGGCTGTGCTGTATGACCTTGGGCAAGTCATTTAGCTTCTCTGGGCCGTAGTTCCCTCATCTGCAAAATGGAGTTTCAATACCTGTTGTCCCTACTCCTTAGACTGTGAGCCCCATGTGGAACCTGATTATCTTGTATCTAATAATAATAATAATTGTGGTATTTGTTGAACACTTACTATGTGCCAGGCACTGTACTAAACGCTAAGGTGGAAACAAGCAAATCAGGTTGGACACAGTCCCTGTCCCATATAGGGCTCACAATCTCAATTCCTGTTTTACAGATGAGATAACTGAGGCAGAGAGAAGTGAAATGGCTTGCCCATGGTCACACAGCAGACAAGTGGCAGAGCCAGGATTAGAACCCACGATCTTCTGACTCCTTGCCCTTGCTCTATCCACTATACCATGCTGCTTCTCTATATGCTGCTTCTCTACCCCAGTGCTTAGTACAGTGCTCAACAAAAACCATTATAGTTGTTGTTGTGAAGGGCTGTCAAAGTGTGCTACTGAATTAACTTGGCCTCTATATCTTGGGCCATGTTGGGATAAAAGACAGGAAAAGAGGTTTATCTAGAGGGTAAAGCCACAACGGATTATACCTTCTGGGTGTTTTCTGTAACCTTTGGAGGAGGGCAGAAGGCTAGGGTGGCCTTTAAGGATTCTAGGACCTTGGATTCTCAACTGTTCAGTGGGAAGAATTTTATGAGAAACTTAAGAGGCTCTGGAAGGTCATTTTCAGAGGAGAAATCAGTTTTAGGCACAGAGTGCCTGGGATAGGGGTATCCCGATAACCTTCTAGCCTCCATTGGGAGACTTTACACTGAGATAGGGGATGGATAGGATGACCTCCCAGTTGGGAGAAAAAGATGACTTCATGCACAACTTGCCCGATTTAGTCAGCAAGTCTGAGCAGAGGGCTGTCTGTGATGGACAGGGAAGAGAGATAGACAGTTCCCCTCACCCTAGGATTCGGTAGTCCCATTGGAAGATGGCGAAAGATTTGGAGACAGCATTGGGGCACCATCCCAGATGAACCCCATTGCTCTGAGTGCTGCTAGGTTGGACATGAGTTGGGCAGGCTGAGCACCCAGGGTACAGGGGGCTCTGAACTTCAGACAGAAATGGCAGAGGTGACTGGACTGGGTGCTTGAAGGTGGTGAGGAGTGTTTGATTCCAGTGACAGCACAAGGGGAGGCTGGAGAGTGACAGGATGTGGTGGGGAGCAATGGACTGTGACCCTGCAAGAATTGATCAGATGGGGGCAGCCAATTCAGCTTCCCTGCTCACCTCCACCACTTTGGGATGCTGCAGGCAGATCTTGTCTTCTCTCAGAGGAGTACCAGTCCACCCCAGCAGGGAGGGGGCAGCCCTCAGGCTGGCACAGTCTTGTGTTCAGTACAGGTGAACAGGCTTGGTGCTCAGGGCCTCTCAGAGTATGGGGGCCGGGGGCAGGAGTGCGTGCCCAGAGAAAACATTTTCCCTTCTTCAAGGCTGGAGACAGCCCTGCCTGAATTCTGTTTTGTGCTGCTGACCTTTCCTTTCTTCCCATCCTGCTTTTCTGGTCCTTGGCTCTAGGGATCTGTTGATCCAGGTTTATCCAAGGGTAACTTCCACCTTCACCATGGGCCAAGGACCCTCCCTGAGGAACAATTCATAGCCGGCTGCCTCTGAGCAGCTCTGCTCGGATGATTCAGCTGAGCTTGATTTAACCCCTGCAGTCTCTCAGGGCCACAGGGTGAGAAAGCAAGACAAAGCAAAACCCACAAAATCCTTGGCAGTGTCACCAGGTGCAGTGGTGGCTCCCAGCTCCAGTGGACCTGCAGGGATAGGTGGGCTTCCTACAGAGTGAGAGGGGATGGAGTCAAAGCCCCATCCCTGCAGCCACCTTTACTCCCACTAGGAGCTAGGGAAGCTGGGAAAGTTTGAGGCTGGTCAAAACTCTCTCCGCAGACTGGTGGGCAGGACAGGCTGGGTTAAAACGAGGACCTCATCTCACCTCAGACTCCCAGCCCAGCTCACTCGCAAACTGGGGAAAGTTCAGCTGCACTTCTCCTGAGTTCTGGGCTCTCTCTGTTTCGAGCCAACATGGAAGAGAGACTCACCGCAGACATAAACCCATCCCAGAGGGCCCTGCCTAGAGAAATGGGTATCCCGAGCCCTGCCTGGCAGAGGTGATGTGCTCCCATTTTGGGGTGAGACACAGGTGGGAACAAGTTATAAAGTGAAGTTGTGCAATTCCGTTCTCCAGGAATCCTATGGGAAAGAGCATGGGACTGGGAGTCAAGAGACCTGGGTTGTAATCCCAGCTCTGCGACTTTCAAGCCCTGTGACCTTCCTCAGGTCGTTTCACCACTCTGCTTCAGCTTCCTTGTCTATAAAATGAGGATAAGATACCTACTGTCCCTTCTGTTAGATTGTGAGGCGCCGTGTTGGGCAAGGACTGTGTCTGGTCTTATTTTCTACTCCAGCTTTAGCTTGGTGATGGACAAATAGCAAGCACTTAATAAAAACAATAATGATTTTCAAACCGCCTGTATCTGGGTAGTTGGATTGAAATCCTCCCCAGAGTCAGGGCAAAGACAAGGTGACCCAGAGTTCTGTGTATTAGAATCACCTTTTCTGGGTTCTGCCCCAGCCGCCCATCAGGCTGGGTGCTCTGATGGCAGATTGAGCAGCATCAGCAACCTCAATCAGGAAGTTGTCTTGTTGGCCACCAATTTTCAGGTCCAGGGTCCCCATGGGCTCAGGTCTTCTGAGAAGACCTGGTGGGGAAATGAGACAAATTAAAGAACAATTCCTGGTGGGTTGGCGGGACTTTTTTAAGCCCGAGGGCAGATGGGCTAGGTCAGCCCTGGGTTCAGGGCCAGGGGAGGAGGAGGAGAATTCACAAATGCTGACCCTGCGGTCTTCCTTCCCCAGATCCCATCTGATGCCGAGACTGAAAGAATCGCGGTCTCACGAGTCTTTGCTCAGCCCTAGCAGTGCCGTGGAGGCCCTGGATCTCAGCATGGAGGAAGAGGTGGTGATCAGACCTGTTCACAGCAGCATTCTGGGCCAGGACTATTGCTTTGAGGTAAAAGACCCAGGGACTCAGTTCCTGGGGGGTTCCTCCAGGACAGGGGTGCCCAGGGGCCCCTCCCAGGAGAGAGCAGACTGGGGGTTCTGAGGGACTCCCTGGAATTCTGACCCTCAGGGTAGGTGCTTTCCCCTTCCAGCTCTTTACATTCTCAGCAAGGTCAGAGGTCAACAGATTCCATCCTCTCAGTCACCAGGGAGTGTCCCTGAGACCTGAGCAACCCATCATCATCATCAATCGTATTTATTGAGCACTTACTATGTGCAGACCACTGTACTAAGCGCTTGGGAAGTACAAATTGGCAACATATAGAGACAGTCCCTACCCAACAGTGGGCTCACAGTCTAAAAGGGGGAGACAGAGAACAAAACCAAACATACCCAGTGCTCTGACTCAACTGCAAAATGGAGAAGCAAGCTCAAGACCCCCCACCCCCCCCCAACCTCTCATCTAGCCTCACCCCTGGAACCCATTCCCCGGCTCCAACTCAGATTAGTTCACAAGGAAGGGAACAAGCCTTCCCCGTGTCCCACCTGATGGAGTCTTGGCCGGACACGGCTGAGAGACTCTGGACTTAGCTTCCAATCTCTCCAATCCCCAAACAGAAGCAGCTGGCAGTTCAAGCTTTTTGTTGCTGAAATGGCAAGTCACAATAATATAAAGCCTCTTCTAATACAGTGGAGGCATTGGTGGAGAGAAAGCCGATTCCCTTCCTGAGCAAAGCCCAGCTGGATGGACTCTGTTCATTCAGCAGCCTGGCTTCCGGTTGCTGGTCCTGTCTGGGAACAGAGCAGTTTAGAACACGGTCCATCCTCTGGTCTTTGGGCTCCCCCTGACTTCCAGGAATCATATGGTGGGATCTGACAGAGCCGGGGTCCCATGTCCACGTAACCAGTGTGGTTGGCCAGGGGACATGTTGCTGCTGGCACAGAAGAGCTCAAATCCTGCACCCAAGGAAGATAGGTGGTTTAATTTGAACTAAACCAGAGCCAGCAGAATCAGTCACTCAATTAGTCAATGACATTTATTGAACACTGCACTAAGCACTTGGGAGAGTACAGTACAATAGAGATGGAATACATGTTCTCTGTCCACAATGAGTTTACAGTCTAGAGGACAACAGGGAGCCAAACACTTTTACTGGACGCAGGTGGTCAAGAGAACTCCCCATTTCTCGAGACAGTGCCTCAAGGGCCAGGAGACATTTGGAGAGGATGAGGTGGAACTCGAACCCTTCTTCACAGTGGGGCAGAGATGAAGTAGTTGTGATGGCCTCTTCATAATTCCCAGAATGGGAGTGACCAGGCCTCAAACCACTGGCCAAACCCCCGGTCTGGGCTGGAGAGATAGAAGAGCAGTAGGCATGGTGCCCAGCAGGTCAGGAATGCGCTACCCTGGTGTGAGCTGGCTGATGGGGACTGGAGAGGGGAGGAAGGGAGAGTTTCCTGGAAGCCGAGTGAGACTAGGGGAGGAGGCAGCCAGGCAGGGAGGAGATTGCTGGATAACAGAACCAGGATGCAGGGAGAGAGAGAGAGAGAGAGAGAGAGAGAGAGAGAGTGTTACACACACACACACACACACACACCCATGCACACACACATAAGAGCGCACTCTATGTCTCTCTTCCCCCACACTGTTCAGTCAGTCTTGGACATTGGGACAGGAACTCCGGGAGAAAGGAAAACTCCTCTGAGTACCTAGAGCTCTGCCCCATTCATCCTAGAAATCTCAATTGGCACCACTATTTGCCTCTGTCAATGAGAAGCAGTGTACTCTAGTGGTTACAGCATGGGCTTGGGAGTCAGAGGACCTGGGTTCTAATCCCAGTTCTACCACTTGTCTGTCGTGTGACCTCGAGCTGATAATAACAATAATAATAGTGGCATTTGTTAAGCGCTTACTACGTGCCAAGCACTATTCCAAGTGCTGGGGGGTACAAGTTAATCAGGTTGTCCCACATGGGGCTCACACTCTTGATCTCCATTTTACAGATGAGGTAACTGAGGCAGAGAGAAGTTAAGTGACTTGCCCAAAGTCACACAGCTGACAAGTGGCAGAGCCGGCATTAGAACCCATGACGTCTGACTCCCAAGCCCGTGCTCTTGTCACTGAGCCACGCTGCTTCTCTACTTCTCTGTGTCTCAGTCACTTCATTTATAAAATGGGGATTAAGTTTGTGAGCCTTATGTGGGACATAGACTGTGTCCAACCTGATTATCTTGTAACTACCCCAGTACTTAGTACAGTACCTGGCATACAGTAAGCACTTAACAAATACCATTAAAAAAATTTAAGATGGGGTGTGTTCTCCAACTTCCAGGAAGGATACTGTGGCAATAGGGAGGCTGGAGGCTCCCTCTGAAGGTGGGGTTACCTTGTCTGAGTAAATAGTTTTCTAAGATCTGGGTGGGGCAAGTGCAGATAGTGCAAAGCAGCAGCTCACAACCTGCTTAAAAAAGGGGTGTTCAGAGGAGCAGGGGACTCAGCCATGCCACGGACGACAAGAATGCCCTTAAGGTGGGATAGAATAAAAGCAAAAAATCCATTGGGCAGGCCAGCCAACTGACCAGATTAGGAAAGACCAGTTGACCCGGAACCTCGCAAGTCACCAGAAACTGAATAGGGGAACGGAGCTGATGGTTCTGAATTCACCGGGGCCAATGGATTGCATGGGGACTTATGCCTCCAGAAATCTGGTCCTCCCAGCAGTGGTTCCGTGGGCTTAGGACATTGGATCCAGCAGCCACGTTGACTATCCATTTAAAGGGACCACAGAGATTTTGAAGGCCACCGGGGACATCCGAACTCACCATGCCTCCTCCGTCTGGGAAGGCTGATGTTCCATTGCATCAAGGACCCTGGGTTCAGGCACCAGGGTTTGTTCGTGTGGGAAAGGATCCAGCTGCGGTGTTCTCCTCCACGGAAATTTCATGCTATCCCCCAGGCCTGGCGGCCATCCCCGGGCCCCTCATCCTCGGAGACCGCGATGGCTGGGCCACCGGCCACTACACCCCCAGAGCCGTCCCACGTGACCCAGTGGCAGCCTCAGCCCACAGAATCTGGATAGCAGAGGCGAGCTGGCAGCTATGCCCTGCCCTGACCCCATCACCCCTGGAAAGTGGAGGAGCATACCTTGGCCCTGTGGAAGCAGCATCCCCCTTAAAGGTATGGCACATTTACTTTGACTTTCAGTTCTCATGATACATGGGTTCGTGGTTCAACTCTTACATCGTAACTTGGCTTCCAAACGTGTCCCCTGTAGCCCGTTTTCCCACTTTGGTCCTTGTTCCCAGGAACATTTGGGTGCTTCTAGGGTGCAGCTTGTCCCAGATTCAGTTTTTCAGTCAATAATGCCTTGCCCATGATGGACAGTGGGAGTTTCATCTTTCCTAGTAGAATAGCCTCCCATGTAATCCTCCTGCATGGGGATTCGGGGAAGGAGCTCTGATATTAAATCAGGCTTGCCAATAAGCCCACACACATACCTGCCCTCGAGATTGTTTTAGCAGCCAGCACTCCCTCCTGAGGTCCCCAGCCTGTACTTATCCAAGAGTGAAATAAACACATCTGAAATTCTTCACAACTTGCTCAGGACCTAGCCTGGGGTAGGTAAGGGCTTTAGTGCCAAGTGGGGAGTTGACCTGGGTAAAGGAGAGGGCTAGGTGGGGAGTCTCCAGGTCCTAGTTGAAGAGAGGAAGTGGAGCAGAGTCCCGTCGGTTCAAAGTCCTGCTCCCTCTATGTGAAGCAGCCTGGCACCAAAAAGATGGCTCCTTTCCAGCTCCAGCCAGAGACGCATATGTCTTCAGCAGATTTGTGGTTTATTTAAATTCCTGCCTCTCTTGTTATCTTGGGAGCAAGCTGGCTCTGGGCATGCTCCGCTCCCCTCCCTTCCCCATCGGGTGGGAAGCATTGGAGAATCCAGGCAGCCCCAACGTGCAGGCAGATGAGTCTGTGCTGGGGTTTGATCATCCTGGGAGTTCTCTGGGTGGAATTTCCGGAACAACGTCCCTTCCAGGGCCGAGAACAGAAGCATGCCAGAGCACCCTCCTCATCCTGCTCATTCCCACCACCGTCCCCATACCGTTTCTCGAAAGATAAATCCCCCAGATAATTATGCTTAATTATTGGCGTGATCCATCTAAGGCACAGAGGGAGTAAGATCAAGAAGTTACATCAAAGGAACGAGTTTGGCACTTTTTGCTTTTGGGGTCCCAGAATGTTCATGGCCCGCTGCCCACACTTGAGGCCTCATCCCTTTGGCTCGGTTGTGGGGGTCACAGGGCAGCTTCCAGCCCTCCAACTCTCTAGAGTGATTTTTTTCCATTTCAGGGGCATAGAGAGTTGTGCCAGACTAGGGAGGGGAATAGGGTGGGAAGACAAGGAAGAAGGTGGGAGACGTGGCTCTCCTGAGATATCAGATCAGCGCTCATCTTTCAGTGGGCCGGGGAGAGAAGGGCTGGAATCACTCCTGCAGGTGTGGGTGGGTGGGTGTAGGTTTTTGTGCATCAGGGTGAGTTTGTATCCGGGGGTGTGTGTGTGTGGGTGTGTGGGTGGGTGGGTGTGTGTGTGTGTGTGTGTGTGTGTGTGTGTGTGTGTGTGTGTGTCCACGCAGGTGTCAGGTACACAGCAGGGGTGGCTACTGCGTAAACTATGTGATTGGATTACAGCCTTCCATGATGCCCCTTTCTGATTTCCGCAACCCTGTTGGGGAAAATCCATGTTTTAATGGTGGGTGCATTTGATCAGGGGGTTTAACCTTGGAGCTTGCTTCTGTAGATTTGCATATGAGGATGTGTGTTGGGTGTTTGGATTCAGGTATGCACATATGGATGTAAGGAGGGTGGCTAGGTGACTAGGTGTGTGGCACCTTTTCCCAGCCCCAGGATTCCTGGGCCTAGGAATTTCTCTCTTTTGTTTTCTGTGAGCTGCTGCCCCTTGCCCTTCACTGATGCGTGATCTAATTCCTTTCTCCAGATAGGCAGTGGTGGAGTGGGCTGGGCCGGGGCAGCCCCAACAACCTGGAATAAGCCGGTCACACCTGAGAAGACCCTGAAGACTCTAGCCAACCTGCTGCCCTCTGGGCTTTGCAGGGTCAGCACCCAGCCTGACCCAGACAGGCCCGAACCAGGCAAGGGAAAGTGGATCCCTAGCACTTCAGAAATGTGAGAAGATGACCACATGGCTGATCCCACCCAGATGTGGAAAGCCACAGCTGGCCAGGTGTAGCCTCAAGCATTGCCAGCCCACCCGGAGCCTCGCTGAGTGGTAGAAGACACTTTGGGCCAGTGCCTCCCTGGAGGGCTGAAGTCAGAAAACTCAAACCAGAGAGTCATCCATTCTCCCAGAACACTTGCCAGACTGCATGTTCCTCTTGGATATGGACAAGTGGGGAAGTCTAACCAGTCTAACCCTGGGAGCAGTAGGGGAGAGAGCACAGCTGGGGGCTGGAAAAGAGTCTGAATGCCTCAGTAAACCTACAGAGCAACATGGATCCCCAAACCCCAAATCACAACCAAGCCCGCTCCCTTAAAGAACTTCTACCCTTGAAAGGGAGAAACAGCCAGCCTGTCAACAGTACCCAAGAGCCTTGCACCAAGCCCCAGAGGGATTTTGGAGAAAGGAAGAACTGCAGGAAGGTGGTTTGGACTTCCAAGAGGGAGCAACAGTGGATGGGGGATGTGAAAGTCGGGAGTGGGAGCTCTTCTTGAGCAGAGACTCTGGGCAGTCTTCGAGTTAGAGCCGAGAACATCCCGATGCTGCCCACGATCACCCCGGCCACAAGCCCAGAGTGGTGTGTTTGTGTGGGTACTGAGCTGGGCAGATTATTGGTGACCCATCCTTCTCCTTGGCCACACTGTGAAGCCCGATCCTGGTGGTTCACTGACCCTGGTGCCGTTGTTGAATATGAACAACCCTGCTCTGTATTTTATCTCTATGCATAAATGTATATATTGGAGATGCCATATAGAGTATGTGTAGGCTCATCTCAGGAAGAGACCAAAGGGTTAGACTAGGGCTAGTGCTGCTGTAACAGGGCAGTCCAGGTGACACAGCCCTGGGTGGCCAGGATGTAGGGACAATCATCTCTGGGATTAGGATGGGGAAATCTTCTCTGGGCACCATTTTTCAGAGGTGTTAGGCCCCAGTGAGGTGGTGGGGAGGGCCTTGTTGCCCGGTTATTATTATTATTATTATCATTATTGTATTTTTCAAGGGCTTACTATGTGCCAAGCACTGTTCTAAGTGCTGGGGTAGATACAAGGTAATTAGGTTGTCCCACGTGGGGCTCACAGTCTTAATCCCCATATTACAGATGAGGTAACTGAGGCACAGAGAAGTTAAGTCGCTTGCCTCAGGTCACACAGCAGATGAGTGGCAGAGCCAGAATTAGAACCCAGGTCCTCTGACTCCTAGGTGTGTGCTCTTTCCATTAGGCCACACTGCTTCTTGGGGGTTGTTCAGGGACCCTCAGCTTCTTAGATTCATCCACAGTGAAATGGAAGGGTACAGGAGGCAGAGGCAGAAGTGAAAGGATGGGAGTATGGGAGAAGACAAAGAATCTGGCTTGTAGGGAACCTGCTGTCAAAAAAATCCCCAGAAAAGCTGCCCAAAGTGGGCTTACTCTTTTGGGGAGATTAGGATCCCCAGGACCCAAACTTCCCTGTACTAAGGCTGGCTGGTGCCACCCTAGAACTAGCTAGAGAAGGGAGGAGTAGGAGTATTAGTACCATCTATTGCGCACACCTTTGGTGCAGTGAAATGAACTAGGTCCTTGGGAAGCTTGAGACAATCACAGAAACCCAAAAGGCATTCCGCTGGGCTCTTCAAGAAATAATCCCCAGCTCTAGTCCCTGCTCTGCCACTTGCTTGCTGTGTGACCTTGGACAAATCACTTCACTTCTCTGGCCTCAGTTTCCTTTCTGCTGTAAAAGGGGGATTCAATTCTTGTTGTCACTTGTACTTAGACTGTAATCTTCACTTGTGGCCAGGACTGTGTCTGACCTTATTATCTTGTATCTTCCCCAGTACATAGTGCAATGCTTGGCAAACAGTAAGCACCTAACAAAACCAAAATAAGAATTATTTTTTTTAGCCCCTTGTCGGGACAGGACTGTGCCTGACCTGACTGTCTCATATATACACCACTATTTAGTACAGTGCTTAGCACATAGTAAGTCCTTAACAAATGCCACAATTACTATTATTATTATAATCAACATCATCATCTTCTTTCCCATGCAGGTGACTACATCCTCGGGGAGTAAATGCTTTTCCTGTCGGTCTGCGGCCGAACGAGACAAATGGATGGAAAACCTGCGGCGGGCGGTGCACCCAAACAAGGTAGTTAGTGCAAGGCGATGCACCCAAACCCCTGGCCCACATCATCCCGCTGGCCTGGAATGCCCTCCCTCCCCACATCTGCCAAGCTAACTCTCTTCCTCCCTTCAAGACCCTACTGAGAGCTCACCTCCTCCAGGAGGCCTTCCCAGACTGAGCCCCCTCCTTCCTCTCCCCCTCCTCTCCCTCTCCATCCCCCCTGCCTTACCTCCTTCCCTTCCCCACAGCACCTGTATATATGTATATATGTTTGTACGTATTCATTGCTCTATTTATTTATTTTACTTGTACATATCTATTCTATTCATTTTATTTTGTTAATATGTTTTGTTTTGTTCTCTGTCTCCCCATTCTAGACTGTGAGCCCACTATTGGGTAGGGACCGTCTCTATATGTTGCCAACTTGTACTTCCCAAGCACTTAGTACAGTGCTCTGCACACAGTAAGCGCTCAATAAATACGATTGATGATTGATTAGTGGCTGGAGCTGATGACCCTAAGCCTAACGTCTTTCTTCCCACAATTCCCCTCTCTGCTTCCTCCGTAAAGGCTGTGGCAGAAGAGAGACATATGGCAGGGTGTTTATGAGGGTTGGGCTGTCTCCTCTGTCTCCCTCTGTCACTTTTCTGTGATGCTGCTTCCAGGAAGTTTCTGCTTTTTCCCCAGCCATCAGCCTGTGCCAGAACGGCTGAGTGAGGGACATTCTGACTGCCAGCCTGACTTCATGCAGTCAGTACCAGGGCAGGGAGAAAGATTGAGGTTTGAAACGGCAGATTTACCACCTCAGCAGGGCTGGGGGCACCCTGGTGTCTCCTCCCTTAAATAACTGTAGGAATAAATGATGCCTGGAAAGGAAAGGAGGCCAAGAGAGACAAAAAGGCCTCTGGAGGGGCCTGCTAGGCCAGGTCCCTGGGATTCTGATCCAGCTCCAGTGGCCACACCTCAGTGGCATCTCTCTCTCCACACTGACTATGATGGCACCATCGTATCGTACCCCTTGTGTGCCTTCTTTGTGCCCTACCTTGGGCTCAGCTCTGAGCTAAGGGATAAAGTGGTCAAGTAGCCCCTGGTGCCTCTTCCCAGAAGAGATTGTATTTCAGACAGATCAGCTGCCTGGATTACTCTTCCCTTCAGCCCTCCTGCAAAGGATTAGAAACATCACTCCTTGCCTCCCCCAGATGATGACAAGAGGTGAGGCAATTTACAAGCCCACGGTACCATCCAGGCCCCTTAATAATGAGAACCAGGCATCCCTCAGCATCCTACCTCACCCACTCTAACCGGGGGGTAGTTTGGAAGGAAGCCCACCACCTCATCTGCACAAATAAGAAGAGTTGGTTTTGTAGAATGAAAATGCCACAAAGCTCCTGTGTTGTTTTATCATATCCTGGTTAGCAACACACAGGAAGCAGTGTGTTTTCAGTTTGTAATGATTGGCCCAGGTCTCATGTGAGTTGGCTGCTCAAGACAGCAGGCAAGAGGCAAAATGGTATCTTGGAGGGAGGAATCAGGAAATTCACTTACGTAGTAGAGTTGTGTAAATTCTTAAGTGCCATTGTGGCCTTAAAGTGCTATGGAATCAAGCTGCTGGGTGCTTGGGTCCCTCAAAAATAAGAAACTTGATTTGGGTGCATTTGGAGCTTGCTTGAAGGGTTCTGAGGACTGAGTGGCTTTGTTCCCCCCACCCACATGACCTTTCTCCCATATCCGGTGATTTCAGGACAACAGCCGGAGGGTGGAACACATGCTGAAACTGTGGATTATCGAGGCCAAGGACCTTCCGGCGAAGAAGAAATACTTGTGTGAACTGTGCCTGGATGACGTCCTGTATGCACGGACTACCTGCAAGTTGAAGACGGACAATGTCTTCTGGGGGGAGCACTTTGAGTTTAACAACCTGCCGTCCCTCAAGAACATCACGGTGCACCTGTACAAGGAGACGGACAAGAAGAAGAAGAAGGACAAAAACAATTACATTGGTCTGGTGAACCTGGCAGTGGGCTCGGTCTCAGGGCGGCAGTTTATCGAGAAGTGGTACCCGGTGGTCACCCCGCCCAACAAGGGCAAGGCCCCAGGCCCCATGATTCGCATCAAGTCCCGCTACCAGACCATGAGCATCCTGCCCATGGAGATGTACAAGGAGTTTGCCGAGTACATCACCAACAACTACCTGGTGCTCTGCTCCGTGCTGGAGCCCATGCTGAGCGTGAAAAACAAGGAGGAGATGGCTTCGGCACTGGTGCATATTCTGCAGAGCACTGGGAAGGCAAAGGTAATCTTTCCTCTTCTTTCTCAGCTGGGATCTGGTCTCCCACTGGTTGGCAAGCTCCTCCCTTCCTCTCTTGGTCTTTGTGTTCTCTCCTCCCTGGGGGGCTGCGGGGAGCAGTCTTCACCCCTTTCCTGGCACAGACTGTTGCCCAGATCAAAGCCAGGGAGACTGAGAAAGGCGGAGGAGGCAGGTTCGGGCTCAGTCTCAAGGGTCAGCAGACCCCCACTCTGTATGAGGCAACCCCTTGTTCTGGCCTGGTAGGGGAGGGGAGAGGGGAAGGGAAAGAAAGAGAGAGGGAGAGAGAGAGAGAGAGAGAGAGAGAGAGAGAGAGAGAGAGAGAGAGAGAGAGAGAGAGAGAGAGAGAGAGAGAGAAGGTGGTGGGGGCGGGAGAGAGGTACATCAGTCTCTCTTTAGAGAAGCAGCAAGGATAGTCATTCTGGGCGGTTATCTCTTGAATCTTGAAAGAGATCACATCTGTCCCAGCAGCCCTACTGGCACCAACCTCCCTGAGAAGGGAGAGAGGAGCAGTCAGTGGCAAATGTTGAGATTCTACACCATACACTGAACGGCCCCCATGTAAATCTAGGAAGGCTTTCCCTGAGATGTGGGTTTTGAGCTGCAGCCCACATTGGCCTGTGAACCCAAAGACTCTGTCCTCTCTTTCAGGGTCCAGACAAAAGGCCATGAGTTCCCCCCAAACTTTTTTGGGGTTTGGAGTTTTGTTCTGTGTAGGGAGGAATGGAAACGAATGAGAAGTCATTGACTCTGCTGCTAGAGATTGTGAGTGCAGGTGGCCGTGGAGGAGGACGCTGATTTGGCTGGTGAAGTTGGGAGATGTGTGCTACTTCTCTGGCTGAACAGCAGCTATTTCTACCGGCTCTGTTAATTGCTAAATGTTGGCAGTTGTAAATGCATTAGGGACCCCTTTTCCTGGTTGGCTAGCGGAAGATGCCTTTTAATTCGATAATGCAGTGTGGGTGGGATGAAGAGGGATTCTGCCCTGGCCTGAGATCCAAGGTTTCCAGGAGCCCAGTGAGCAGGCCCCCAGTGCTTGGGGATGGTGGCCTGTGGAAACCACAGTGTTATGTGTGCACACACATACATACACCCCCCAGCACACCTTCTACTCCCCTATGCTGTTGCAGGAGGTAGGATCCCTTAGGGCAGGTTTTGGCAGGGGTTATTGGAGGGTCAGAGCCAGGGCAGGGCTGCTGGGTCCATCCCCACCCAGAGAGGTGGCAGGAGGTTTGCTTTGTGATATGGGCCTATCACGAGAGCTGAATAGAGTGATCGGCTGCAGCGCCCTGGGTGGTTATGGACATTGTATAATCCCCCCAATCCACAGGTGACCCTGGAGAAAGAAGCCCCTCCATATTAGAGCTGTGGGCATTTGAATGAGTCCAGAAGCAGTCTTGGGTCTCATTTGCAGCTGGCACAGCTGCACAAGCACAGTGTTTTTGTGTTTAAGCAGCTGTCACCTGACTGCTGAGACCTATAATTCCAGGATGCCAGGGTAACAATTAGGACTGTGTACAAAGCAGTGGCCTCCAGCTGCCGGGCTGCAGCACTCTCTGCTTCCCTGGAGGGATCCTGCCCCACATAGAGACCTGCCCAGGGCCCATTTCCATAGGTGGGGAAAAAGGCTTGGTTGGGTGGAGTTGGGGGTGTCCTGGTGAAGAGTTCCCATGACACCAGCCTCGGGCCTGGGATAGGCTAAGCCAGAGTAAGTCTCAAGCCCCAGACTCCCAGGGCTCTGCTCATTTCAGTGTGGGGCTGGGAGCTTCTTGGGAACTTGCCCCACTCTCCCCCTGGGCAGCCCACATCTCAGGGCCAGAATTGCCCATTCCAGATCCCCTGGCGTGCCTGAGAAGCCTGGATCGGGGCATTTGGAAATACTCCCTGCCCACCATCCTCTCTCACACCTCTAGGGATGGATGCTATCCAGGGCAGATGGCCTGTGGCTAAAGAATGTCCTCATGTTGAAATGGCAGGGAGGCATAGACAGGTGAGGGGAGAGATGGACGGAGAGAAAAGGAAGGGAGGGTG
This sequence comes from Tachyglossus aculeatus, assembly GCF_015852505.1. Classification (NCBI taxonomy): domain Eukaryota; kingdom Metazoa; phylum Chordata; class Mammalia; order Monotremata; family Tachyglossidae; genus Tachyglossus; species Tachyglossus aculeatus. The sequence goes on along the minus strand of NC_052069.1, from coordinate 104,932,323 downwards.
GAGGCCTCAGAAACAGTAGTCCCAAGAGCCAGGACATAAGGAAGCTGTCCAAACTCCCCCAGCAGTCTTTCTGCCATCCAGCCCCCACGCTTGACCCTGGGGCCACCATGGGATGAAGAAGGCCATCATTTGGAACAGACATTGGCCACTGAGACCAGTGGAGGAGAATGAGAGTGGAGAGCGGGGCTGGGCCTTGAAGAGGAGGACAGCTAAGCAGCTCTGGGGTTCTCCGAGTGACAGCTGGCTCATTGTTCCTGTTGGTCTCGTGTACCTGTTCTTCTCCTGGCTGGGGTGAGGGACGAAATCCTGAAGTCTGTGGAATGGAGAGTCCTCGTCCGTGCTTGTAATGAGAGGCTGCCCCTCCATCCCCTTCCCCTACCTAGTTTTCCCAGGGTCTCTTGGGCCACACAGTTTACAATTTGGAACATCTGGACATAAAGCAAAGTAGCCGGCAGTGTCTCCTTTGATCAACACAGATGGATCAGGGGTAGGCCAGAACCAAGCCTGTGGCAAAGAAGGATACTGCAGGCTCTGAGCCACAGCTGAGGAGAAAAGGAGAACAGGGAGGGGCTTCCCATCCACCCCATCAGTGGCCAGAGATTTGGCTTTGATCCAGGCAGGATGGCTGGGCTGCTCAGAAAGGCTAGAGAGATCTTAATGTGATAAAAGGGGAGGGTGTGTCAACAGTACTCATCTTCTCTGTTGGTTTGTTCTCTCTGCTGGAGAAAACAAGATTTTCTTTTGTTACCCTCCACTGCTTCTCAGAGTGGCAGCCTCCAGACCTGGTATTCATTCATTCATTCATTCCATCGTATTTATTGAGCACTTACTGTGTGCAAAGCACTTTACTAAGCACATAGAATACAGTATAATAATAAACAGACACATTCCCTGTCCTCACTGAGCAAGTCCAGCTGGGCAACCCTGGGTGCTTGAGGGAATGGCGGTCCCATGAATGCAGACTTCTGAGATGGCCTGACCTGAATGTTTGAGAAGCAGAGGAAATATGAGAAACAGTATGTCCTAGTGAAAATAGCACAGGCCTAGGATTCAAAGTTTCTGGGTTCTAATCCTGTGTCTAACACTTGCCTGTTATGTGACCATGGGCCCATGGGCAAGTCACTTTACTTTTCTGTGTCTCAGTTACCTCATCTGTAAAATGGAGATTTAATGTTTGCTTCTCCCTCTTCTTTACACTGTGAGAACCTTGTGGGATAGAGTCCATGCCGGATGAATGGTATTGTATTTACCCCAGCACTCACTTCAGTGCTCAGCACATAGTAAGTGCTCAACAAGTACCACATTTAGTATCATTATTTTTATTATTTCCTCACAGTCACCTTTGGTGAGTGACTCGAGGGGTAGAAGCTGAGATGGTCAGATGTCCTGCTGTGGCTATCCCTGAGATTACAGGGGGTGACTTTCTGTGGATCCCCTTCCTTCCTTCACTCTCCTAAACACCACCCCACTTCCCCAGGGATAAATCTGGTTGGGAAAGGCCTCTCCACAGTCAGTGTCGTCATCCCTCTCTAATACCCCTTGTTCTCAGCAGAGTATTCCAAAACGAGGACCTAATGTCTGGCTCTACTGGGTTTGGGGTTGTCTCTCTCTCCATAGCACTCGCTCACTCTCTCTCCCTAAAATTTCTTCTGACCAAACTCCCATCAAACCAATTCCCAATTCCTTGAATCGCTGTCTTAACAAGGGACAGGCAGCAATGTGAGAAGCAGGGAAGGAGGATTGTTCGTCAGGTGAATGCAGATGTGTATCTCACCAGCCTGCTGTTACCTGCTCATTACTGCAAATTTAGGAGAAGTTGCATGAGAGGTAATGGGCCGCAACACGCCCTGGGGTTGGGGGGCTTCTCAGCTGGGTCTGGATCCTTGAAAGAGGGATCTAGGCACTGAGTAGTGCTCCTTGCCTCTGCCCTGTCAGGGGCAAGTCATCCAGCGCCGACCTCTATTTCCCCAGCTGTAAAATGGGGTTGTTAGTAATGAATTCCCTGTTCACAGAACTTGAATGGGAATCTGGGACAGCCCTGTCAAACGTTGAGAGTCAGGGAGAGTGGCCTCTGGAAGGCAGTCAGACTGTGACCTACTGGCTCTTGGAACAGCTTGGTGGGGGGCAGGAGGGAGAGAGACCTGGGAAGGTCCTGATCCTCCTGCCAGGAACTAGCCTGAGGTTCAAACTGATGTGTATAGAGGGAGTGAGGCTGTGCCTAGAATGGGGTCTGCTGTGCGTTTTGTACTTTTCCACCGCACTTTCTCATTGATGATCTCCCTTGTCCTCATTACAGTTCTGGGAGGCAAGGAGGGGCTGGTAGTATTATCTCCATATTCCAGTTGGGAAACCAGCCCTAGAAAGGTTGACAGACTTGCTGGTTGAGAACGGTAGAGCTGGGATGATTACCCAGGCTCCCAGGGCCCTTACCTGTCCTGGACTGTTGAGTCAGCTCATCCCTAGCCGCCCAACTGCAAGGAAAGCTATGGATCTCTCCAAGCCCGTACACAAATCTTCCTGGGGAAGGAAGTTGCAGCATCGAAATGAGAATTGTGGTTAATGTTTAAAACCCACCCAGCAGCAGTGGGCCAGAGGTGCTCTTCGGGTATTACTAACCCCTTCCTGACCCTGAAGATTCGTCTCGCCGATCTTAGCTTTTCTAAATCTGTGATCCGGTTAATTGTGCCTTTAATAGGGTGAGTCCTTTTTCTCTTGTCACCAACAATTGCCCGTTGGAAAGGGAGAAGGGCTGGGAGGGAGTAGACATGAAGAAGGGAGGATGTGATGGCATTGTCATGGGTGTGGTGGCAGGGGTGGTGGCTCTGAGGCAAAGATGATGGGATTGCTGCAGGGATGGTAGCATTGCAGCAGATGTCGTGGATTGTGGTTGTGGTCGCATTGTGAAAGCGTGATAGCACTTTGGCAGACATGGCATTGTGGTAGATGTAATGGTATGTTGGCATTATGGCATACCTGGTGGCATTGTGGTGGGTGTGGTGGCATTGTGGCAGATGTGAGCACTCTGAGGAGATAAAGTAAGACATTTCTATGGCATCTCTGAACAATCCATTCCACTCTCATTCATTCACAGTTTGCCTTTGAGGAGAGGTAAGGTAGCTGTTTTGGGGTGGAGTTTCAGTGATGTCCCCTTGACTGAGGCCTTGAGGAGCAAGTGGCCACCTAGTGAAGCGGTTGCCAGGTCCTCCCCTTCATTTTCTACTGGGCCTTCAGCAAGGTCCCAGTAGCTCGGCAGGCCAATGGCTTAAGCCTTCACCACAAGGTAAAAACAAAACTCAAGGAATGTAAGGCTGGGCTCCACAGCCCGGGCCCTTCTGCCCTCAAGGGTGGAATCATCCACTGTGATGGGGACTCAAATGGAATTTTTCCCACGGGACAGGACAAGAAGCAGTTCCCAGAATTATAACTGATGAGTTGATTAATTTGCTATCACGTTGCTGGAACTAACTTTAGAGCTGAGGCCAGAGAGTATGGGGTGAAGGAAAAAATGGGGCCAGGCCACTCTGATGGGTGGCTCGAAACACCGGTTCGTACCTATCTGTGAGCAGTGGGTCTGCCCTCAGGGTGGAGTGGAGGGATTGGATGTGTGACTGTGAGAGAGGGTGGAGGGGCGGGGGCCTACTCACTGTCCCATCTCCCCCTCCCTTGAGGGCTTCTGTTTTCCTGAGCTCCGAATCAATTGATAGTATTTATTGAGTGCTTACCGTGTGCAGAGCACTGTAGTAGGTGCTTGGGAGAAGACAATACAGTAGAGTTGGTAGGTATAATTCCTGTCCACAAGGAGCTTGAGACCCAGTGTAGCTTTTTGCCCACAGTGAGTGCTCAAGGACAAGCAAGTAATTTACCAGACTGCAAACTGGCCAGTGGCTTAGGGCTGGATATTCCATATGGACTCTGGGGAGGCCTGAGAACAAGAGACCCAGTTTGCTGGTACAGCTCATTGGTTCATTGTTTTCTTCTGTATTGAGTATGTTTTTCTAAGACCCACATCCTGGGTTTGTACAGATAGCACCTGCCAGGCTTGTGTATGTGTGTACATGCCTGTGTGTATACACACACACACACACACACACACACACACACACACACACACACACACACACACACACACACACACACACTGTCTCTTGCTCTCTCTTTCCCTCTCTCTCTTTCTCTCCTTCCCAGGGTTCTCTCTGCCAGTAATGGCTCAACTTCTCCAGCTCCAGCTGCCCCTCTGAAAAAAATCTGGTTGCAGCGGGAAGCCTATTAAGCAATGTAATTGAGCAATTACGAGCATGCCTTTTTTTTAATTGTCACTACCTTGCAGGAGACTTGGTGGTAAATGAAATACACTTCTACCTAGACCCCAATGAGTGGGCACTGATTTCTGTGGTGCTTTGGGGACAGAAGGGCAGGGAGGGGCATAGCCAAGGTCAGAACATGAGACCCAGCCCGAAGGCAGGACAGAGCAGGGCAGGAGAATTCCGTCCTGGCCGGGCCACTCCATGCACTATCCAAGGGGTCAGGGCCAGGACAAGGGCCATAACTGCCCATAAAGCCATGGGCAATACTGGGACTTTGCAGGCCGGTGGTGCCCGAGGCAGACACAGACTCATTAGAGCCTTAACAAGGCTGACACTTGAACAGCCTGATCCCAGGAATGACTCTCTCTCCTCCCGAGCTCATGGCCCTCTAACTGTCCACATCCCAGGGAATCTTACAGGCAGGTTAGTTATGATAACCATCAAGGGAATTAGATTGGAAAGATTTGCCTTTGTGTTGCCCTTAGACTCCTCAGACGGCCAGACCTGTCAAAGGCCTATCAATCCATCTCCCTGCCTCCGGACACCAGTCAACCAATCAATTGTACTCAATGAGCGCTTACTGTGGCAGAGCACTCTATTAAGGGCTTGGAAGAATTCAGTATAACAAGAGTTGGTAGACACAATCTTTGTCCACAATGAGCTTACATTCTATAGGGGGAGACAGATATTAATATAAATAAATAACGGATATAATTGATACAGACATTACTGTTCTGAGAGATGGGTTTCTCCAGGTCTTAAGGACCCAGTCTTCCGGGAAGGGGAATCCACAGATTCCCACACTGATCAACTGGTCTAGGGAAGAAGATTACGCTGTAGGTCTGTCTGATCTGAATTCCTGCCGCTGCTTCTGCAGTACAGAGACATACTGGTTACTCAGTAGTACTTACCGAGTGCTTGCTCTATAAAGAACACTGTACTAAGTGGGAGAGAGTACAGTAGACTAGCAGGGAGGCAGAGACTAAAATAAATTACAGGTAAGGGGAGCAAAGGAGTATAAAGACATAGACAAAATGTTCCTCTGCTGGCAGGCTGATGCCCAGTGGTGAAGCAGAAACAGCTCACATCCTGCCTCTGTTCTGGAACTCCCTCCCCCTTCATAACTGACAGACAATCATTAACCCCACCTTCAGATCCTTTTTAAAATCACATCTCCTCCACTAAGCCCTCGTTTCCTCTTCTCTCACTCCTTTCCATGTTGCCCTTGCACTTGAGTAGGCTGTCTTTATTTACCCCATCCTCAGCCCTTCAGTACTTAGGTACATAATAATTATGGATTTGTTGAGTGCTTACTATGTGCCAAGCGCTGTTCTAAATGCTGGGGTAGATGCAAGTTAATCAGGTTGGACACAGTCACTATCCCACATGGGGCTCACAGTCTTAATCCCCATTTTACAGATGAGGTAACTGAGTCACAGAGAAGTTAAGTGACTTGCCCAAGTTCACACAGCAGACAAGTGGTGGAGCCAGGTTTAGAACCCACATACTCTGACTCCCAAGCCTGTGCTTTTTCCACTAGACTATGCTGCATATCTATCATTTCTTCATATTATCTGTCTCCCCTTCTAGACCATAAGTTTCTTGTGGACAGGGAGCATGTCTATTAACTCTGTTGTACTGTATTCTCACAAGCACTTAGTATAGAGCTCTGCAAACAGTAAGCAGTCAATAAATACAGTTGATTGATTGATTGCTCTGCTGGGGGAGCACTTTGAAGGAAGCTCTCCTTGAGTAGGTGAGACGCCTCCCAACGCCTTTTACAGGGCATTTTCCATCTAGGCAGAGGCAGAGAGGATGCATGCAGTGGGAACTGGCCATCACTCATCGGCTTGGATGATTCCCACCGCCGCCCTGCCACCCAGGACAGGCTGGCTTGGCCTCTGGAGTTTCCACTAAGTCAGTATTTCCATTCCGAGTGCTGAATTTCAAGCTGACCTACCTCCACCACGAAACCCGTACTGTCCTAGCTCTGTGATGCCTTCAGCAGTTCCAGCCTGGGAGTTCAGTTTGGCTCCAGGCTCTGGGAAATACATCAACCCATTATGGTCATAGTGGTAGCCCAGGAGGCGGAGGAAGAGAGTCTCGGAAAGGCTGATGCTGACAGTGAATGTTCTTTGGCCTCTATACATGCTGGCCAACTTTGATTTACTAGACTGACATTTAGGCAGGAGCTGAACTCAGCAAAACAAATGCACTGATCATCCAGCACTAGTCTGTGGTGGAAGATTAAAGGTCCAGGTAGAGGCTACTACTTGGTGACAGTTCAGGCAGCTCAGGGCAGGAGAAAGACAGCACTTGGCCTTGTTTGGTCAGGGATACCCTTGTTCTGGCTTTGAGACATCCAGATCTGTGCGTCGCAGACCCATGTGGGTCGGGTTAAAGGCGCATCTCTTCTCTCTCCCCAAGTGGCAGCAGCCCCCCATGATGTTCTCTAGGGTAAGGGGTCAGCGGCTCGATCTGCAGAGCAGACCCCGGGGACAGTGTCCCTGTTCCCAAGTCCCACACTGTCCTCCTGCTGGGAATCCTGGCCTCTACCAGGAAAGCACCCCACAAGTGTCAACTCCTCAGCTGTTAGCCCACCAAGGGGAAACAAGAGAAGGCCCGGCCCCCAGCTTGCTCCCCAACCACAGACCCGCTACAATGCCCCGGCTAGGTCGGAGCCCAGCAGTTACCTAAATCTGCCCAGATGCAACCACTAGTCCGGCTTGTCACAGGGCATGCCAAACCCGAATGGTGAGCCCAGGGCTCAGACCTTTGACTCACGGCCCATTCTGATGGTTTTCACAGCCACCCAGAGCCCAAGCAACAGAGAGGCCAATCTCTCTGTACCCTGAGGTGGAGGGCCCCCACTGTCGGGGTGAGGGTGTGAGCTGGGCTGGGACAGGCATTCCTTGGTCCTTGGGGTGCTCCTCCCCTTGCTCCACTTGCCCCCAGACCCTTAGGGATCAGACCGTGTGCTCCGACCTCTCTTAGCAGTGAGGGGATTTATAGAGGATAATGAATTAGGTGATTTAATTTAGGGTTTTAGGCAGCTTGAAGCAGTTAGTGGGCCTGTGAGGGGCTTACTCCAATATGTCATCTTCTCCTGTTATTAAATGGGGATATTTAGATTCCAGCTTTAGTGCCGCTGCTCAGCTCTAATCACCAGGCCTGCCCATGCTCAGTAGACCTTCAGGAGCTTTTCCTCCTGACCTTTCCCCCTACATAGCTCCTCTGGAGTAAGGGAGGGGATGGGGAAGGTAGGTCTTAGAAAAATGACCTGTAATCTTATTACCTTTATCAGTGAAATCCTCCCAAGGTGAAGCCAATCCCATTAGTCAGCCTTCGGAACCTTATTCTTTCAAAGTCAATCGGCCCAGCCATCACTCAGCCCCCATTAGCGTCATTGAAACTCAACATCCTCAGAGGCTTTTGGCTGGCAGCCTCAGGTCAGAATGGCTTGCTGGACCAGCTCCTGAATGTCTGTGGCCCTGATCAGGGTGAGAGCAGCTCCTGGCTGTTCCTGAATCAAAAGCAGAGTGGATTATACCTGCTCCTGAGAGCCAGTGGCCCTGGTCAGAGTCAGAATGACTTGGGTGGCCCTGGTCAGAGTCAGAATGACTTGGGCCTGCTTCTGGGTGCCCTTGGCCCTCGTGGGAATCAGAATGACCCTGATCAGAGTCAGAATGGCTCACCCAGGCCTGCTCCTGAGTGCCTCACTGCCCTGATCAAAGTCAGAGTGGCTCAGGCCTGCTTCTGTCTGCCCATGGCTGCCAGTCAGAATGATGAAGAATGTTTTCCAGCTCCCTCTCCTTGCCCCTGTGAGAGTTTTTCTCAGAGATGCTGTCATCCCTGGAACCTCTCCCCTTGTGCTTTCTGCCAGTGCAAAGTGCCAAGCTGGACAAGCTATACTGAACACGCTGGGAACCTCAAAGCTGGCTTCCCTCACCACTGCAAAGAGGCCAGATGCCTCTTGCTTCCAGGCTGAAGGGTTATGTAGCGTGTATGCCCCTACCATTATGCCTGGAAGCCGAGATGGGAATCACTTACCTCGGAATCACTTAGTTTGTAAAATCTGAATCTTATCATCCTCCTGCCCAAATCAGCCATTGCTGGATGGGGGCCTGGAGGGGGCCAGGTGGAGCTGGGGGCCCAGGACTCCCATTTGGTTGGCTTTGATTTTGTTTCTGTAAAGCCCTTGTCCCTGAAAGCCTTTATCCCTGCAGGGTATTTTCTCCACCTCTCACACATGCAGTCACCTGGCAGGTTTGGAGTTTTGATTCCCGCCCATTTGGAAGCTTGCCTGGTGTGGGGCAGTGCTCCTCCCATCCTGCTCTCCCCTTGCTGGAGCCGTGATTCAGTGGTTCTTGTCGGGCCTGACAGCGGCCATTCTCCCAATTTGACTAATCAGCTGCCTGTAACGGAGCTCGATGACATTGCTGATCTCACAGCGGCTGGACTCCCTCTTTCCGAGCTGCCCCACCTCTCTGACTCCTGAGTCCATGGGAAATTTAAGTCTCGCTCCTGAGCGGCGGAAAGGCTAGCTGTGGGCCAGTGTTGACGGTATTGATTTATTGCTCATAACTGAATTACCACTGCCTTCTATTTCTGGTTCATCTCTGAAAAGCTCTCTTTCCTCTATTACTCTTTCTTTTTTGATGTGTTGGGGCTTTATGCTGATCCCCTGTTTTCATCCCTATTGGCATGACTGGTGGAATATTCATCACGAGGTCAGGGAGGTCTCTTCTTTTCCACGGCTGTCTTGGCCCTTTTGCGGGGCTTCTTCCTTGTTCACCCTGGCATTCAGGGTCTTATCTAGTCTGCTGGGATAAGCCAGGGCTGGGCCTCTGTCAGATACGGCTGAGATGGATTGTGCCTGTGTGCATCAGGATTTTGCAAGAGACTCTCTTAGCTGGTAAAGAGGGAAGGGGAGAAGGGATCAGGAAGAGGGGAGCTGCCAATCCCAAAGAGGCTGGGATGCAGCAGCCAGGGCAGCTGGGACCCCCATGACACCGGCCTGAAACCTAGAAGCCTCGAAGTTGAGCTAAGCGGTTGGGCCTCCCAGATAATTTCCTCGCTGAGGTTTTCCCTCTTTTCCCTCCTCCTCTCTATCCTCCCCATTAATCATCTTCTCTTCCTCCCCTACTTGTTCCTTCCCTTCCTTTTCCTCTGCCTCCTTTCTCCTCCTCTCTTCCCCCTTTCTCCATCTTTTCTTCCTCTTCCTCCATCTCCTCCACTTCTTCCCCCTCTTCTCATCTTCCATTTTTGCTTTCTCCCCTCCTCGCTCTCCTCTTCCTCTATGCTTCCTCCTCCACTTTCCCAGCATTCACCTCACAGATTATTTCCTGAGCTTCCATAGTCTGAGGCTATGATCCCTCTTTGGCTTATTGAATGCAGACTGGAGGTCTCTGGGGCCCTCAGGGGCCTCTTGAGCCATTGATTGACACCCCTCCAGGGTGGAGGGCCCCTAGACCAAGGGGCTTGTGTTCCTTACCTATAGGGCTTCAGGTTGAGAGATTTCCCAAATGTCTCCCAGCCTCTGTGGCAAAGCTTGGGAGCCGACTTGGGTCTTCACAGTCTCTCTGTCTAGTGTGCAGTGACACATCTTTGCAGACTGCTCCAGCCTCCCTTCCAGCCCCTCCCACAGAGTAAACACTCCTTCAGAAAGGCCCCACAGTGAGTCATTGGACCCTTACCAATGCCTCTTCCCGGCTCCACTGGTCTCAGTTTGGAATCGGCCTCAGGCCCCAAATTTGGGGGAAACAGAAGAATCCAGGGATGTTGGCTCTGAAAATCCATTGAACGTTATTGGCTTGTCTGATTAAATTTCCTCCAGCCTCTTGTGTGGTGGTTCTGGGCAGCCCAGAGTAGATTACAAGACGAGAAGAGAGAGCCTTCTCCTTCAGGGAAGTTTGTACTCTTCCACAGGCGTCTTCCAGGGGAAAACTCCAGTTTCCATTCTCCTCCCCACCTCCGGCTCCCTCTGAGACCCGGCCCTGTCAGCGCCCAGGGTCACCTCTCAGGAAGCGAAACCTTAGGAGACCGAGGTTGTGGGTGCCATTTCTCTGATCTTGCTCATCAAGAAGCCCCTTCCCTTGGCCAAGGGGACCAGAAAATAGCAGTGTTGTACATTGGATAGAGCATGGGCCTGGGAATCAGAAGGACCTGGGGTCTAATTCCTACTCCACCACTTTGTCTGCTGTATGACCTTGGGCAAATCACTTAACTGCTCTGCACCTCAGTGATCTCATCTGTAAAATGGGGACTGTGAGCCCCATGGTGGACATGGACTGTTAATTAGCTTGTATATACTCTGGTGCTTAGCACATTGCTTGGCACATATAAGGCACTTAGCAAATACCATTTAAGAAACAAAAACAGAAAAATGAAAAATGGTCCTCCCAGCGGGAAAGGCAACTGTCCCTGGGAGCTCTTCATCCTTGTCCGGCTTGATGCCCACCAGCGTGCAGTGGGAACATTTTCTACACACCGACCCCTTTTGAAGATCTTGGCAGTGCCTTGCTGCAAGGAACATTCCCTCTAATGGAGGAAGATGCCCCTACAGTAATGGCTGAGGCTGAGTGGGAGCCCCTGAGTTCTCGTTTTCTGTCCAACCTGATTACCTCGTATCTATCTTAGCACATAGAACAGTGCTTGGCACAGAGTAAGTGCTTACAAAATACTATAGTTAGTATCATCGTTATTATTTCAGATTTGGTAACGCTTAGTGGGGAATAAAAGCTAGAAATGAATTCTGGCCAACAGAGGCGGGAGAAGCTCACAGTGGTGACTTTCTCCTGCTCAGGTTGGATGCCAAGCCTCAGCGGGCAGTCACCCACTAATAAGGGCCAGGCACCATGCTGCAACCTGAACCCAACAGGTCACCAAGGAAACCCGAGGGTTGTTTGGGTCACAGCTGGACTGACCTCTGCCTAATCGGTTACATATGGGCAGGGAACAGGTCTGCTAATTCTATTGTACTGTACTCTTCCGAGCACTTAGTACAGTGCTCTGCACATAGTAAATGCTCAGTAAATATGATTGATACTCTCAGGAGAGATGCAATGGGCCTGTGACCAGGAGTCATCCAGATGCCAGGCCCATGAAGGAGGAGGCTCCAACAAAACCTTAGTGTTCCTCTTGATTAAAGGAGCATGTATATTGTATAATAGTGAACAATAGTGCATGATAGTGAACAATAGTGTGCAACCATAGCCAAAGAGACAGACCTCCAGCAAACTGCTTCTTACTGTGGGCAGTGATTCTGAGGCCACCAAGGACCAACTGGATGAGGGCAAGGAGAAGAGCCGGGAGTGCATTAACCAGGTCGGGCAGCACCCAGACCAGCCAGCCTCTTTGAGCCTATCCTTGGGTCCTGGATGGGTGGCTGCAGCATCTGAAGAAGATGGAGTAATAACAATAATAATGATGGTATTTGTTAAGTGCCTACTACGTGCCAGGAACTGTACTAAGCTCTGGGGTGGGTACAAACAAATCGGGTTGGGCACAGTCCCTGTCCAAAGTGGGGTTCACAGTCTCAACCCCCATTTTATAGATGAGGTAACAGAGACACAGAGAAATGAAGTGACTTACCCAAGGTCACACAGCAGACAAGTGGTGGAACTGGAATTAAAACCCATGAACTCCTGGGTTCATGAACAGAGTTGGAGGAGATGCGGGGAAGGACAATCAAGAGGATCAGCTGGATGGAGCACTTTCTGTGTGAGAGTAGACTGAAAAAGTTAGGGCTCATTGGTCCAGTGAGACCATTGTTTAAAGGCATGGAATTGAATCAATAAATCAATCGTATTTACTGAGCATTTACTGTGTGCAGAGTACTGTACTAAGCGCTTGGGTGAGTACAGTAAAACAGAGTTGGTAGACATGTTCCCTGCACATGACAAGCTTACAGTCTAGAGAAGAAGACAGTAATATAAATAAGTACATTATGAATGTGTACATAAGAACTGTGGGGCTGAGGGAGAGTTGAATAAAGGGTGCAAATCCAAGGACGGCCCAGAAGGGAGTGGGAGAAGAGGAAATGAAGGTTCAGTTGGAGAATAAGTGTTTTCGTAAGGCTTTGGAGGTGGGGGAGTGGTTGTCTGTCTGAAGAGGGAGGGCATTCCAGGCCAGAAGCAGGATGTAAGCGTGAGGTCAGGGGCAAGATAGGCAAGCCAGAGGTAGCGTGGGTAGGTTGGCATTAGAGAAATGAACTGCGTGGGCTAGGTTGTAGTAAGAAATCAGGGAGGTTAGGTAAGAGGGCGGTAAGGTGATTGAGTGTTTTAAAGCCGACGGCAAGGAGTTTGAACTTTACGAAGTCATGAAAGGTGTTGTCAGGAACATTGCAGAGCTGTCATTCCCCTTATCCTGCAACAGTGGGGTGAGAAGGCACCCATTAAAGTTTAAAGGTGGTAGATCTTAAAAAAAGATAAAAGGAAGTACTGTTTCATACAGCCGTGGTAAACATACATAATTCATTCCCACCGGATATTGTTTAGGCTGAAAGTGTCAGTAGGTTCAAGAAAGTGTTAGATGGATTCATGGATGAGAGACCTATAATGACTCACCAGAGGAGAATTGGGATGTAGACAGGAAAGCTAGTGATGTTTAATGGTCAGCTTTAGCTGGAGGAAGGATGGCAGACCTCACATAGCTACTCCAAGGGTCCAGTCCTGTGGAGAGGAGAGGCTGGGCAGGTTCCCACTGTGGAGTGTTTTCCAACGCCATGGAGGGGTTCCAACCATTGTGGAAGTCAGTGGTGCCCTCAGTGCCTCCAAGGAAGCTGAGGCCGCTAGCATCCACTGGACAATCTCCAGCTCCGAGTGTCCGAATAGCATGGAGAATGCCTGCTTAGTCATCTATATTTGTACCTTTTTTCTTCTTAATGTAGAATAGTAGTAATACTAATGATGGTATTTGTTAAGCACTTACCAACGCTGTCCTAATCGCTGGGGTAGATACAAGCTAATCAGGTTGGATACAGTCCCTGTCCCATTTGGAGCTCACGATCTTAATCCCCATTTTAAGATGTGATAACTGAGGCACAGAGATGTTACCTATGACTTTCCCCAAATCTCACAGCAGACAAGTGGCGGAGCGGGGATTAGAACCCAGGTCCTTCTGACCTCCAGGCCCATAAAGCCACTGGACATCAGAGCCCTGCCCAGCCTGGAGCTGTTCTCTAAATCTCTCCCTCCCTTCCTTCTTTGACGAACTCTCCCTCATACTGGTCAAAGGGGTCTGTCCTAGCTCCTTCTCAGAGAGCCCATGCTCTAGCTGCAAGCCCACGGAGGTTCTGTTAAGCCCTAGGTGCACCTCCCCAACCCAGATCCTCAATGTGTTTGATGATGCCTGAACCATCAAGATCAGAGAGCACAACCCCAACTAACACCAGCTTAAAGAGGCTCTGAGTTGTTTTCCGTGAACAAGACCGTGCTGGGTCCACCCACCTGAGCCATGCCTCCCCAAGGGCATTAATCAGTCAATCAGTCATATTTATGAAGTGCTTACTGTGTGCAGAGCACTGTACTAAGCACTTGGGAGAGTACAATACAACAGAGTTGAGAGACATAATAATAATGATGGCATTTATTAAGTGCCACTGGGGAGGTTATAATAATAATAATAATAATGGTATTAAGTGCCTACTATGTGCAAAGCACTGTTCTAAGTGCTGGGGAGGTTACAAGGTATCAGGTTGTCCCACAGGGGGCTCACAGTCTTCATCCCCATTTTACAGATGAGGTAGTTGAGGCACAGAGAAGTTAAGTGACTTGCCTAAAGTCACACAGCTGACAGTTGGCGGAGCTGGGATTTGAACCCAAGACCTCTGACTCCAAAGCTTGTACTCTTTCCACTGAGCCACGCTGCTTCTCCAAGGTGATCAGGTTGTCCCACGTGGGGCTCACAGTCTTCATCCCCATTTCACAGATGAGGCAACTGAGGCACAGAGAAGAAGTTAAGTGACTTGCCCAAAGCCACACAGTTGACAATTGGCGGAGCCGGGATTTGAACCCATGACCTCTGACTCCAAAGCCCGTGCTCTTTTCCACTGAGCCACAGGCTGTGGCTCCAGATGTATCTCACACCAGATGTGCACCTAAGACCAAGGGGCGTAGGGAGGTGCTCCAGTAGCACGGCTTCTCAAGGGACCTAGAGCAGCCTGAAAATAATCAGAAGCTCTCAAGAAATCGGACAGCAGCCCTAACTGTTCCTTTCCCTTCTGTCTCTTGTTTGGGTTTCCATAGGGGAACCACTAGTGAGAATAGTTGTGGGTAGGAAAACACAGGATGCGGATGAACCTCAGAACAGCCAGGGATGGTGAGGATGGCGAGTCAGGGAGGGAGGATGCCAACTTGGGGCTATTTGGCCCTCATCTGCAGGTTATCCAGCCTGCCCCTCAGGCAGCTAATGGGAACCAGGCCCAGCCAAGAACGGTCTCTGTCCAACCCCTCTGAAATCACAAAAAGCATTGTTACCCAGTGGACAGAGCATGGGCCTGGGTGTCAGAAGGACTGGATTCTAATCCCAGCTCTGCCACTTGTCTGCTGTGTGACCTTGGGAAAGTCACTTCACTTCTCTGAGCTTCACTTACCTCATCTGAAAAATGGGAATTAAGACTATGAGTCCCATGTGGGACAAAGACCATGTCTAACCTGATTAGCTTGTTCCTACCCTAGCTCTTAGTGCAGTGTCTGGCATACAGTAAGCACTTAAAAAATACTACTAAAAAAAAATGAGGATCAAGGAGCAGGACCTGCTACAGCGGAGCGCGCCAGCCAAGCTGCCCTCCCTGATGGCCACACCGCTCGATCTGTTCGTCCAGCCCCCATCAGGTCTGGGGTAGGTGGTAGCAGCAGCAGTACCAGAGCCCTGGCTGGGGAAGGCTGTAAAACTCAATATTCCTGAGATAATTAGTATGTTGGGAAAGTGACAGGGGAGAAAACCCGGCAAAGCCAAGGTCAGTGGCTGCTAATTGAGAATCAGCGCCTTGTGTCAGAAGGAGCGGCTGCCCAGAATGGAAACATTCTCCAGGAGAGATCCAGGGACCATCTAAGGGCAGAGCCCCAGACAGAGGTCAGGGGCCAGAGGTCACCTTCGGGGAGCAGAGCAGCGCCTCACATTTACGGTGCCAAGGGCCTGAACCGATGTTAGCAGAAGTAAAGGAAAATGTGGGATTGTTTTTCCTGGCACCATCTGCTCTAGTACAAAAGTGCGAGAGAGGAGGAAGCACCTCAAACCCGCACATCTACCCAGCAGTGGGGATGGAAGGAGGCACTCTCCCACAAGGGAACCCAGGACTGTGGGTGCCCCCCAGCCCATTCTGCAGCCCCCAGTGTACCGCACTGCCCTCTCTGACCCTCCATCCCAGCTCAGGCAGAAGTTTCTCCCCTCCCTAGCTCTTTCCTCACTCCAGCAGTTGAATGCAAAGTGAACTGTGAGAATGCAAGGAAAAGAGTTGGCTCTTTTTCCAAGGGGGTATGTTCCTGCATTTCTGGCTTTAAGATGCCTGCCTGCCTGCTGGATGAAGTTTTCCCATCTCCTCCCCCTCACAGGGAGTACTATGGGAAGGGAAGCTTGGGAGCCAAGCACTACACCGTTATCCCGTGAAGCAGCCTCCGGCTTGGTGCATTCTCTCACGAGGCCCAGGAGGGTCTCGAAGAGCTCCCTCAGCCACCCAGAACCCAGAAGGGCTCTCCTATGGCACCAGTTTCAAGAGGCAGAGAGCCAAGGTCTCACTGGGGTGGACAGTCCCACGATGGCCTCCCGTTTGCTACAGTGGGCTTGAATGGGCCCCGCTGGAGCTGTGTGTGTGCGTGTGCGCGCTCCCCTCCCTCTTTCCGTCACCTCACTCTCACCCTTCCTCACCTACCTCCCACATAGGCAAAATGCTCTCAGTCCACACTGGGCCATAGGGGGCTGGCCCATCTGACCTGGGCATGGGACAGATACCTCCAGAGGAGCCCTCATTTAGTCCCTATGTCAATCAATCAATCAATCAATCAGAGAAGCAGTAGGGCTCAGTGGAAAGAGCCCGGGCTTTGGAGTCAGAGGTCATGGGTTCAAATCCCGACTCCGCCAATTGTCACCTGTGTGACTTTGGGCAAGTCACTTCACTTCTTTGAGCCTCAGTTACCTCATCTGTAAAATGGGGATGAAGACTGTGAGCCCTACGTGGGACAACCTGATCATCCTGTAACCTCCCCAGCACTTAGAACAGTGCTTTGCACATAGTAAGCACTTAATAAATGCCATTATTATTATTATTACCACAGAAAACATCCACTTTCAAAAAGTAAAGGATAAGAATCTGCACTGCTCCACCACCTGTCTGCTGTGTGGCCTTGGGCAAGCCACTTCATTTCTCCGTTCCTCAGTTGCTCATCTGTAAAATGGGGATTAAGACTGTGAGCCCCATACGGGACATGAACTGTATCCACCCTTGATTAGCTTGTATCTACCCCAGAGCCTAGTGCAGTGTCTAGCATTTAGTAAGTGCTTAACAAATACCATTAAAAAAAATCTGCTGTGGAAATAAGAGGGACCAGCAGTGGCTGTGGGCGCTGGCGAGTTCAGATATCAGCAGGGCTGGGTTCAGGTCAGGTCCCGGTTTGAGGTTGGAGAAACAATGGGCTTCAGGGGCCCCTGGCTGCTAGCTCCCTGTGAATAAGTTCATTACAGTGAGGTCTGGGCCACGCTCCCAGCCCGGTCAATTCCAGCAGCCCCTGCGAGCCACATTATCTCTCCAATTGTCACATTCTCTAAGCTCCAGGAACTTCCCCTGAGCCCACATGTTGCTGTGAGCAGGCGGAGGTTTTCCTCCATGCTGGCAAGATGCATTGGCCCCCTTGAGATCTGGGGAGGAGGGGTGGACAGAGATAAATTAAGGAAATTTCACTCTTGATTCCTCTTTCCTTTGTGGAGTCGTAGTCCTCCCCCAGAGAGCCTGCCCTGTCTCTTCCAAATGAGAGTTTCTCCGGGCGGGCTCTGGCTGCCTGCCCCTGCCACTCTTCCAAGTCCATTGTGGGTAACCTGTGGTTGGCACCTGTGGTTGGCACAAACACACTTCCCAGGGGGAAAGAGCCTTGGGCCCAGGCAGTTCTGCCTTGGTGATCCTGTTTGGTGGCTCAGTGGAAAGAGCCTGGGCTTTGGAGTCAGAGGTCGTGGGTTCAAATCTCGGCTCCGCCAACTGCCAGCTTTGTGACTTTGGGCCAGTCACTTAACTTCTCTGGGCCTCAGTTACCTCATCTGTAAAATGGGGATTAAGACTGTAAACCCCCCGTGGGACAACCTGATCACCTTGTAACCTCCCCAGTGCTTAGAACAATGCTTGGCACATAGCACTTAATAAATGCCATCATTATCATTATTATTACCCTACTTACACTGTGAGCCCCAGCTGGGACAGAGACTGATCTGATTATCTTGTATCTAATTCAACGCCTATGGCACATGCTAAGCACTGAATACCATAAAAAAATAGTCCCTTCCTTTGCCAGGTTGGTCAGTCGATCAGAGAGCAGGGAAGGACAGAGGACAGAAAAGATTTGGAGACCAACCTGGATAGGGAGGCTGGGAGGCCTGGGTCTGGGAGAGGAAGGAGCTGAACTCGGTCCTCACCCAAAGTGCTCCTCCTGGGCCTTGGTCAGTCAGCCACATTGGACATGATGGGTCTGGGTTAATTCACTTGGAGAGGTAGGGAGGAGGCCTCCTGCCATGATCTCTCTGGTCTCGGATTGATGCTTGGGAATTTCTGAGGAGAGGGAGGAGATCCAAGCTTCAGACCATCTGCCTTCTTTTCGCAGGACTTCCTGACAGACCTGATGATGTCAGAGGTGGACCGCTGCGGGGAGAACGAGCATCTCATCTTCCGGGAGAACACGCTGGCCACCAAAGCCATTGAGGAGTATCTCAAGCTGGTGGGGCAGAAGTACCTGCAGGATGCCCTGGGTAGGTGCCAGGGCCACTGCCTCTACTTCAGGGTGAGAAGACCTCCTGGCAGAGGGCGGGAGCCCACAGCCATGGCACTCCCTCTCTCTATTCCTGGCTCTCTGAATGGTTCAACTTTTCTTAAAGCAGAGGCACCCCAAACCCTCAGCGAGAAGCAGCGTGGTTATGTGAGAAGAGCATAGGCCTGGGCGTCAGAGGACCTGGGTTCTCATCCTGACACTGCCACTTGCTTGCTGTGGGACCTTGGGCAAGTCACTTAACTTCTCTTGGCTTCAGTTTCCTCAACTGTAAAATGGGGATTAAATCCTACTCCCTCCTACCTAGACTGTGAGCCGCCATGTGGGACAGAGATTGTCCAACCTAATAAGCTTATATCTACTCTAGCTTGACACATAGTAAGCATTTACCAGATACTATAAAAAAACCCCACCCTCAGATGCTTCCCCATATATTCATTTGTTGATTAGGTAGAGCCTACTGAGTACCTATTATGGGGTGAGTGCTGCTCTGGGTCCTTTGGAGAGTACAGTTAAAGTAAGGTGTGGCCCCTGCCATCCAGAAGCTTCCAGTCACTTGAGGGGAGGCAGTAGAAATAACCTCCTGCGGTCTGGGCCACCTGCTAGTTACTGCTGGGAGACGTGAACTGCTATCTTACTCCAACTATAGAAAGCTGGTTTGAGTCCCTAGGGTTCAGTAAGTCTGCCCCGCCTTGTACCCTCACAGCTCAGACTTCTTGCCCATGTCCTGCCTCTGGCCTGGAATGCCCTCCCTCTTCATATCTGACAGACAATTATTCTCTTCTTCCTTCATAAGCCTTATTGAAGGCAAAACTCCTACAAGAGGCCTTCCCTAAGCCCTCATTTCCTTTTCTTCAACTCCCTTCTGTGTCACCCCACCTTGCTCCCTTTATTCATCCCCCCTCCCAACCCCACAGCACTCATGTACATATCTGTAATTTGTTTACTTATGTTAATATCTGTCTCCCCCTCTAAACTGTAAGCTCACTGTGAGCAGGGAATATACCTGTTAAATTGTTATATTGTACTCTCCCAAGAGCTTAGTACAGTGCTCTGCACATCATAAACTCTCAATAAATATGATTGGCTGACTATATGGAGTCAGATGCAGTTGACTTGGGTTGCTCCTGAGGCACTGTGGAAAGAAGGCTCCTTCTGATCAGTTCATCCTGTAGCCTCCTGGAGGGATTTAAGGCCCAACATCTCTGCCCAAAGCCAAGAGGATCTGTGACTGGGGCCGGGGCCTGTCTTTCAGGGGAGTTTATCAAGGCGCTGTATGAGTCAGATGAGAACTGTGAGGTCGACCCTGGCAAGTGCTCCTCCTCTGACCTTCTCGAGCACCAGAGCAACCTGAAGATGTGCTGCGAGCTGGCCTTCTGCAAGATCATCAACTCTTACTGGTCAGTGTGCTTCCCCACAGCCTTCCTCCTCCCCACTGCTACCCCCAGAGAGAGCCCTTCCTCCTGCAGGGGACTGGGGCTGAGGGACTCTGGTAGTCATGTCAGTCATAATCCCCCATCCTCCCCAACATCCACCCTGGTTACCAAAGGACCCATTAGGGTTGAGTGCTTCTCTCCAAGCTGGGGCCCAAAGGTGATTATTCATAGGCTCGGTGAGCCGGCTCCCCTTGGCAGCCTGCCAGCCTGCCCACCCTCGGGAAGGGGACGCGAATTTATCACTTCCCTCTCTGGAGGCTCTGCCACCGAGGCTGAAACGACTCCCCATGGAGACTACGCAGACCTCCTGTGATGGATGGTGGCCGCCGGGTGGGTTGGTGCGGCCGGTTTGAGTAAATAAACTCCAAGGATGTTTGAAGGCCCCAGTTCAGGGAGTGCTTTTTGCAGGCTCCAGTTGTGTGTGAGTGTGTGTATGTATATTTGTGTGTGCACGCTCCCCTCCCTCTTTCCTTCACCTCACTCTCACCCTTCCTCACCTACTTCCCACATAGACGAAATGCACTCAGGCCATACTGGGCCACAGGGGGCTGGCCCATCTGACCTGGGCATAGGACAGATACCTCCAAAGGAGCCCTCATTTAATGAGGGTGGAGGGCTTTTCCCCACCTCTCTGCCAAGGTGGGTGTCAGGCTCCTGCCAGTGGTATGAGAGAAGTGACCACAACTTTTTCATCAAGGTCTAGGATCGGGGAGCAGGGAGGAGGAGGGGTTAGGAGAGTGGAAGCTAACCCAGGTTTAAGATCTGGCTTTAAATAGAACAGCCAAGAAAGCTGTCCACACCGCCAAAGGGGGAAAAGAGTTCTACAATAACTGAAAATTGTTCTAATTAGGGCATGATTTGGACATCTGGAAAGTTTCAGGTTAAGCAAAATTTCAGCAGGCTGCCGCTCATTAGGGAGAAGTTGTGTAATGAATCATAGGCCCAGGCCCTGCTAACTGAAGCCCGCACTTCATTACACAATTCAACTTTTATGGCCTTCCATCCACAGCAGGCTGCTCCAGCCAGAGAGAGAGAGAGAGAGCTATCCTGCTCTGTCAATTGTAGGGCTTTATTTCAGGGGGATGATGTAGCCCATCCAGACCCTCAAACCTTAATTAAATCACTTCCTCATTCCTCCACTTGTCTGCTTTGGCATCTAGGGCAAGCCACTTCACTTCTCTGTGCCTCAGTTACCTCACCTGTAAAATAGGGATTGGGACTGTGAGCCCAGTGTGGGACAGGAACTTGTATCCACCCCGATTTGCCTGTATCCACTCCAGCACTTAGAACAATGCTTCTTGAGAAGCAGCGTGGCTTAGTGGAAAGAGCATGAGCTTGGGAGTTAGAGGTCGTGGGCTGTGCCACTTCTCAGCTTTGTGACTTTGGGTAAGTCACTTAACTTCTCTGGGCCTCAATTAACTCATCTGTAAAATGGGGATGAAGACCCTGTGTGAGTCTCACGTGGGACAACCTGATTAATAATAATAATGATGGCATTTATTAAGCGCTTACTATGTGCCAAGCACTGTCCTTGTATCTACCCCAGTGCTTAGAACAGTGCTTGGCACATAGTAAGTGCTTAACAAATACCAACATTACTATTATTAGTATTACTATCATCATCATTATCTATGGTGTCTGGCACATAGTAAGGACTTAAATACTGCCTGTCCACTGGATCGAGTCTTGACTAGAGGAAGATCTCAGACAGCTGATCTGAGTTTGTCAGTGTGAACCGTGGGGCCAAGAGGGAGGACCAGGCCCCAGTGGACAGAGAAGGAGCCTCTGGGAGCTGCCCAAGTTTTCACTATGGTTCCTGTAGGGAACATAGAGCCTGAACATTCAGCGCTGCCCTCTTCAAGAACCGTCTGCACCGCGGCGGCCAAGGGCCAGGGGAGGGGCTGGGTTGGTGATAAAGTTGGAGGGTGGGAAGCCCACAGGGGCTTGTGCTAGGGACAGTTCAATTACAAGAATTATCTCTTGCCCACAGACCTAAGGGCTGGGATAGCTGTGGTTTTGAGGGGCTGTTCCAAAATAACAGATTAGAAACCGCCGAGTGCAACCCAACCCAGCTCTGCTTTGGGGGAGGAGGATGTCCCCAGATGGATGCTCACTGGCCATTCCCGCCCTTTTGGCAGCCAGCGGGGTGTTGTTAGGAGCCACTGTCACGCCCCATTGTTCCCCTCCTGCCCTCCCCACAACACCGCCCACAGCTATTGTGGTCCAGTTGAAAAAAGAAAATAAAGTCCAGTGGGAACAGGATAAGATGGAACACTGGAGAGGCCTAAGAGGGGAGAGGGCCAGAAGAAACTCAAAACAGAGCCGTTGTGCCTCTCAGCACACAGTTTAATCGGGACTCACCTGTGAGTGTCTTCTACAGCCGCCGAAGGAAAAATCAGCATTAAGGCAACTGGCTGGTGAGGTGTTACGCTGAATTCAAATCTAAAACTCTCTTAAAGGGCAAATTAAGGAAAAAAGTAACAGACCATTTTTTGCTTACTTGTCCATTCGGCTAATGGCACCTGTCCCAGATGCCCTGGTCTGTAGCTAATGGCACCTGTCCCAGCGTCCTGGATTATGGCTAATGACACATGCCTCAAGTGCCAGGTTTGTGGCTAACAGCACCTGCCCCAACCACCCGGGTCTATGACTAATTATTCATTCATTCAGTCGTATTTATTGAGTGCTTACCTTGTGCAGAGCACTGTACTAAGTGCTTGGGAAGTACAAGTTGGCAACATATAGAGACCGCCCACCTCAGATGTGGAAGGATCCAACCACCTGATTCCCTTTCAGGAGGCATGACATTTGCTTTCCACCCCTTGCTCTGTTCTAGGAGGTAGGAGGAGCCGGTTTAATGCTGCTCATTTCTGTTTCATTGGGCTCTCTAGATATTATGGCTTTCTTTGTATTTCCTGCTCTGCTGGGACCAATCCCACAGCCTTGTTTTCCCTGGCACTTTATACATTGCAAGGTGGGATTCTTCCCTCACCGCTCACATCCAAGCCGTCACCAAAAACTGCTGGTCTCAGCTCCGCAACATTGCCAAGATCCGCCCCTTCCTCTCCATCCAAACGGCTACCCTGCTCGTTCAAGCTCTCATCCTATCCCATCTGGACTACTGCATCAGCCTTCTCTCTGATCTCCCATCCTCGTGTCTCTCCCCACTTCAATCCATACTTCATGCTGCTGCCCGGATTGTCTTTGTCCAGAAACGCTCTGGGCATGTTACTCCCCTCCTCAAAAATCTCCAGTGGCTACCAATCAATCTGCGCATCAGGCAGAAACTCTTCACCCTCGCCTTCAAGGCTGTCCATCACCTCTCCCCCTGCTACCTCACCTCCCTTCTCTCCTTCTACAGCCCACCCCGCACCCTCCGCTCCTCCGCTGCTAATCTCCTCACTGTACCTCGTTCTCGCCTGTCCCGCCATCGACCCCCGGCCCATGTCATCCCCCAGGCCTGGAATGCCCTTCCTCTGCCCATCCGCCAAGCTAGTTCTCTTCCTCCCTTCAAGGCCCTACTGAGAGCTCACCTCCTCCAGGAGGCCTTTCCAGACTGAGCTCCTTCCTTCCTCTCCCCCTCGTCCCCCTCTCCATCCCCCCCATCTTACCTCCTTCCCTTCCCCACAGCACCTGTATATATGTATATGTTTGTACATATTTATTACTCTATTTATTTATTTATTTATCTTGTACATATCTATTCTATTTTATTTTGTTAGTATGTTTGGTTTTGTTCTCTGTCTCCCCCTTCTAGACTGTGAGCCCGCTGTTGGGTAGGGACTGTCTCTATGTGTTGCCGACTTGTACTTCCCAAGTGCTTAGTACAGTGCTCTGCACACAGTAAGCGCTCAATAAATACTATTGATTGATTGATTGATTGCAGCTGGACCAGCCCCTCTGGCCTCTCTGATACTCTCCTGTTTCAATCAGTCAATCAATCATATTTGAGCACTCAGTGTGTGCTGAGAACTGTACTAAGTGCTTGGGAGAGAAATAATAATAATAATAATAATGGCATTTATTAAGCGCTTACTATGTGCAAAGCACTGTTCTAAGCACTGGGGAGGTTACAAGGTGATCAGGTTGTTCCACGGGGGCTCACAGTCTTCATCCCTATTTTACAGGAGGTAACTGAGGGCCAGAGAAGTTAAGTGACTTGCCCAAAGTCACACAGCTGACAATTGGCAGAGCTGGGATTTGAACCCATGACCTCTGAGTCCAAAACCCATGCTCTTTCCACTGAGCCACGCTGCTTCTCTGTGCCTGTACAACACAGCAATACAACAAGCATATCTCCTGGCCACAACGAGCATAAATGGAAGCCCCAGTGGTTGGGCCGTGGGCTTTATCTCCACAGTATCAGGCGCTGTTGGCTATGGCAACTCTAGAAGGCTGGGGATGGGGCCATGGGGAAGGAGCAGACCAGACAAGCATGAGTTCACTGGCTCAGGCACATCACAGAGTCAGCATTTCCAGGGAGGACAGGCAGGGCGAGGGGATTCACAGTCCCAGAGCTCCGACTAAATGATGAAACGCTCCAGGATCTAGATTCAATTTGGTAATCCCCGTACCCCCCTTCCCCTGCCCCCATGTCAACCCCACATGCCTGCTTGGGAGGGACTAGGATTGACAGTCATTAGTAGTAATAGTATTGATTAAGCACTTATGCATGCAGGGCCTAGTACTAAGCACAGGGAAAGAATACGAGGGTGGGAATTAGACACTTCTGGAGAGGAGGTAGGAGTGGGAAGGAAACATTTGCTGCTGGTTTTTTCACTCTTCACATCTGAAACTGCACTTGCTAGATGGGGATGTTAAAGGAAGAGGTTAAGCATGTTAGAAGTGTTCAGTAGAGGTTGAGAGGTCACCATTGGGTACGTCTGTCTCCATGAGGGTGGCTGTCAGGGTGCCAGGGTCAGAGACAGGCAGATGGACACCTGGGCTGGATGGAGACTAAGCCTGACACAGGAGTGTGCTGCCGTTGACCCTCTGTGCTTCACCTTGTTCTCTCCACAGCGTCTTTCCGAGAGAGCTGAAGGAAGTGTTTGCTTCCTGGAGGCAGGAGTGCAGCAACCGGGGCCGTCCAGACATCAGCGAGAGACTCATCAGTGCCTCCCTGTTCCTGCGCTTCCTCTGCCCTGCCATCATGTCCCCGTCACTGTTCCACCTCCTGCAGGAGTACCCAGATGACCGCACGGCCCGCACTTTGACCCTGATCGCCAAGGTCACCCAGAACCTCGCCAACTTTGCCAAGTGAGTTGGTGGCATTGCCCACAGAACCACCTCCCCCTTAGCTGATCCTGCCCCCGGGGGAGATTCAGCTTTTCCATGTCTTTCCCCACCCAGTTTTCCTGATCCCTCAGCATTCCTTGCCAGGACCTTTGATTTCCAGCAAGGTCAGATTCCCGGGGGCTTTGACCATCCCGGAAATATCAAGGTGCTTTCCTTCCTGACTGTGTCCTATGTCATTCATTCATTCATTCATTCATTCAATCATATTTATTAAGCGCTTACTGTGTGCAGAGCACTGTACTAAGCTCTGTCCTTCCCACATCCGACAAAGCCCAAGGCCAGGTGGAAAGAGCACGAGATCTTCTAGACTGTGAGCCCGTTGCTGGGTAGGGGCCGTCTCTATATGTTGCCGACTTGTACTTCCCAAGCTCTTAGTACAGTGCTCTGCACACAGTAAGCGCTCAATAAATATGATTGAATGAATGAGATTGGAGATAGGACACCTAGTTTCTGATCCCAGCTCCACCACTGGCATGCTGTGTGACCCTGGGCAAGTCACATAACTTCTTTGTGCCTCAATTTCCTTATCTCTAAAATGAGGATCTAAGGCCTGGTCTCACTGTCCCGTAGACTGTGGGGCCCATGTTAATTCATTCAGTCATATTTATTGAGTGTTTACTGTGTGTAGTTCACTGTACTAAGCCCTTGGAAACTACAGTTCGGGAACAGATAGAGACAGTCCCTACCCAACAACAGGCTCACGGTCTAGAGCTCGAAGGTAGTTAATCAGCCATATTTATTGAGTCTCACTGTGTTCAGAGCAATGTACTAAGCACTTGGGAGAGTGCACTGTAAGAGATACATTCCCTACCCACAAAAACTTACGGTCTAGAGGTAGGAGCCAGGAGAAGTGGGCGCTAAGTGGGTGGCTCTGCAGTCACACCTCTGTGTGCTATATGACAAGATGCAAACATGGGCTGTGTCATCATCATAATCAGTGGTATTTATTAGCGCTTACTGTGTGCACAGCACTGTACTAAACGCTTGGGAGAGTAGGATACAACAGAGTTGGGAATCAAGTTCCCTGCCCACAGTGAGCCAAACTACCTGGCTCCATGGATCCCACCTACACCTCTCCCTTTTCCAAACCATTCTTTCCATCTGCCATGCTCTCTTGCCTGTGTTGTGCCCCACCCTGTTCCTCCTTTTCTATGAAATGCTCCAGAAAGCCCACCTCCTTCAGGAAGCCTGCCCAGATTAAACCATGCCAACCGTCCACTCAGTCAGTCAGTTGTATCCACTGAGAGCTTATTGGGTGAAAGCATTGAACTAAGCGCTTGGGACAATACAATATAACAATAAACAGAGACATTCCCTGCCCACAGAGAGCTTTCTCCAGTTCTCCCGGCAGTTAGCTGGCCCTCCAAATACTAGGCCTATCAGTCTGCTGTTTCCATCCTGTTAAATGTCAAATGTGCTCACAGAACAAGGAAAGGGGAGCACATGGCCCTTCCAAATGTCCTTTGGTGCTCCTGTTGAGACAGGATCCTGGGAAGGATGAGCCTTGGATCTGACCCAGAAGTGACTTCGCCTGTGCTCATTTCTTGCCCCTGGCTCTTGTGCTTTTCAACTGATGCCCATCAGTGGAAAGGGCACGGGCTTGGGAGTCAGAGGTTATGAGTTCTAATCCCCGCTCCGCCACTTCTCAGCTGTGTGACTTTGGGCAAGTCACTTAACTTCTCTGATACCTCACCTCATCTGTAAAATGGGGATTAAGACTGTGAGCCCCTCGTGGGACAACCTGATCACCTCGTATCCCCCCTGGTGCTTAGAACAGTGCTTCGCACATAGTAAGCGCTTAACAAATTCCGTCATTATTATCCATAGGTCGGCTTGTATTTGCCCTCCTCCCCCGGTTATATTCGGATCATCTAGAGGGTGGGGACCGGACCGTATTTTTCTTTTGTAATTCTCCACTGGGCCCTCAATAGGCCCTCAGGATATCCTGGCCAAGAAGCTACAGACAGGCCACTCATCTCCAGGTGGCCTCAGCAGGATTTCTGAAAGGCCCAAGCTGGCCCCCTGGCCATGCCTTGGATTAGTTGCCCACCTGACCCGTAGTCTGCTAGTTGAGGGCTCCACCGAGTCCCTGAGCCTTGCCCCTCCCTCACCTTTCCAGGTTTGGCAGCAAGGAGGAGTACATGTCCTTCATGAATCAGTTCCTGGAGCACGAGTGGACCAACATGCAGCGGTTCCTGCTAGAGATCTCCAACCCCGAGACCATCTCCAACACGGCTGGCTTCGAGGGCTATATTGACCTGGGCCGCGAGCTGTCCACCCTCCACTCCCTCCTTTGGGAGGTCATTTCCCAGCTGGACCAGGTACCCAAAAGAAATGGGGACTGGGTGAAGGAGAGGCCGGAATGGCAGGAGCATGGGGCCAGAAAGACTGAACCATCTCCGGAAAGCCCCCGGAGTTGCTTATTGATGGTGACTTCCCTGAGGATGAGGGAGCTTGGGGAGTGGATGGAGAGGTCACCCATTGAGATTCAGTAGCTATACCCACCCTACATCATCTAAATTAAGGCAATACAGGGAAAGGGGTTAAATTGCAGTGAGAGGGATTGAGGTTAGACTAAAAAGGTGAAGAGAAGAGGTTGTGCTATTACCACACCCAGAGCGCTTTCAATAAAGAAATGGGCTGACCACTGCCCTCTATGCTTTTAGCATTCACCCACCTGGATTAGATGATTCAATCAGCGGTGCTTACTGAGTGGTTAGTGTGTGCAGAGAACTATACTAAGCACCTGGAAAAGTACAATATAGCAGAGTTGGTAAAGGCGATCCCTGCCCACAAGGAGCTTTAAGTCTACAGTAGGAGACAGGCACTAAAATAGACTAAGGATGGGGGAAAGAAAACCCTTGGAGGTTCCTTCCTGCTCTGGAACCCTTTGTTAGGAACTTGATGACAGTGAGGAGGAGCCCTGGTGAGTGAATTGAGAGGCAGAGGGAAGACTGGGGTGACTTAGATCCAGCAGGGAGTCTCGTCCGGCTGGGATGGTTCTGATGTGGCTGGGATGGAAGCAGAGATGACTCAGGTGACCACCCTGGGTCCCCGACTGTACGACTCTCTCTGGGAATCTTTTCATTGAGCAACCCTGCCCAAACAAACCAGGGACCCCGTTCCTCCAGAGAGGAGATAGCTGTTTGAAGGAAGTGGAATTGTGCAGGAATGGGGGAGACTTCGTCAGGTTTTCAGTGAGAGGCGGGTGGCTCTCTCCCCCGGCAGGCCACGGTGACCAAGCTCGGGCCCCTGCCTCGAATCCTGAGGGACGTCAACACGGCCCTGAGCAGCCCGGCAAGCGTGCAGGTGTCGGTCACTGCCGACCCCATGGCCTCCACGCCCAATGCCAGCAGCAGCAGCAGCATCTCTGCCGGCCTGCAGAAAATGGTCATCGAGAACGACCTCTCTGGGTAAGAGTTACTGGTGGCCGCGGAGACTGGGGTGAGAAGGGGGAGATGGTTCTATGATGATGAGTTCCAGGAGAGAGGGGGTGAGGAGGGGAGTAACTTGGTTCTTGACTCAAACCCCTGAATCTTCTGGGGACAGGGAAAGATGGTTGGTTGGCCATCTCGTTCTCTTACCATCTCACCTGTCGCTGTAAAAGTTTCTTGAGCTCTGGGGCCCGAGGGCACCTAGTACTTGGTGCCGATGAAGTGGGATTTATTCATTCATTCAATCGTATTTATTGAGCACTTATTGTGTGCAGAGCATTGTACTAAGCACTTGGCAGAAAAAGATACCTGGCACTCAGGGCTGAGAATAAAAACACTTTGAGTTTGCACTTTCTCACCCAAGGTGTCATCACATCCATTTTCTCATTTCTTCTCCCAGCGTGCCTGTACCAAGGCCCAGAGCTGCTAGGTGACTCTCCCAGAGTCACACAGCAGGTCAATGGCGTAGGCGGGTCTAGGACCCGGCTCTCCTGAACCCAGAAACCGGCCTTTCTTTCAGCCTTCACCAGCTCAGTCACACCCTCCTGGGCTTGTGAGAGGGATTTTATTCAGAAGTGTAGGGTAAAACAATCAGATCCATTGGGGAATTAAAATTCTGTTTTTTTCTCTGCTGTTGATAAAATGTTAAGTGGGTGGGGGGGGGTCAAAGAAGAGCAAAAGGAAGGGAAAAGAGTTTTAGGGAGCCCCTTTTTTTAACAATTTAATGAAAAGCATTAAGGCAAGGGATGGGGAGAGAGATGCCTCCCGCTCTTTAATCTATGCTCCCGTTTCCTAGTCTGTAAGACCCCATGCTTCAGGGTCTGTCCAAATTTTATCCATGGGAGAATTTCAAAGAACAGAACCCTGTAACTTAAGCACCCTTTTCTAAATATGCCACCTTTGATCCAACATGCATTTTCCACTAAACATGGCAAGTCTTAATCCATAATTGGAGCAGAATGAATGAAAACAACCCTAGTCCCCTGGGAACAAGGACTTGAAGTACAACCATGCAGATAGCTAAGGGCCCTCAGGCTTGGCAACAATCACAATGAATGCTGGGCGAGCAGGAGCCCGGATTAATTTCACTGGGGAATGCATACAGGCGGAAAGCCACTTCGTAAGCCAAAGCTAGCCAAGATTCTTAGCCCACACTGCCAAAACTGTGATACTGTCTTTTAGGGTGGGGCCTAGAGTAGCCAATTGCCTGGGTACTTCAGACTTGAATTCACCATAGGGAAGCACTGTGGTCTGGTGGAAAGAGCATGGGCTTGAAATCAGAGGACCACGGTTCTAGTCCTGGCTCGATCACTTGTCTGCTGTGTGACCTTGGGCAAGTCACTTCACTTCCTCTGTGCCTCAGTTTTCTCATCTGTAAGAAGGAGGTTAAATCTTATTCCCTCCTACCTAGACTGTGAGCCCCATGAGGGACAGGGACTGTCCAAAACTGATAACCTTATACCTACCGAGGGCTTAGAACAGTGCTTGGTGCATGGTATGTGTTTAACTATTATTACTGTTGTTATTGTTATCATTATTGTTATTATTATCATCATTACTATTATTTCTATCTGTCCAGATGCTGTATTCCCCTTGAAAGGGTCTTGATAATCTATAGCCTGAGCTTTGCAGATAATAAATGGCTAGGGTGGAAATTTGTGAGCTTTCAGATGCACTGAGAAATCTCTCACCTAAATGACTGGCTTGCCTGCCTAGCAGCCTGCCCTGTCTCCCTGTCTCCCTGCCCTCGGGCAATTCTTGGCCTCTGCTCAGAAGGGAGGCATTGCAGTTCCCCGAAAGGGGATTCCAGTCATACCTCCTTCCCCACCCCAGACATCATCCCATCTTGGACTTTCCATCACATGGCACTTGACTGAGCCCTTAATTAATTAATTAGTCGATCAGTGGTATTTATTGAGCATTTATCATGTGCAGAGCCCTATGAGAGCACGACACAGTGATGAGATTATGGTGTGTGTCTAACAAGTCATCCAGCACTTGGGAAGCACACAGGCAGGGTAAAAGTGGTGATCCCATCTCTGATGGTTGGATTTAACATCGAATGGGGAGCCGGAAATTGGGCAAGTCACTTCACT